>NC_047115.1:96625082-96971938 GCF_902500255.1 Thalassophryne amazonica
TGGAGACAATGAGAATCTGGATGTTGTCTAAGTAAAGTATCCTCAGACAAATTTAAGGAACAACTACAGAAGTTTATGTGGTGTCGTTTTTGTATCATGACATTCCCAGTGAGTAAGAAATCATCTGACATGGACAATCTAAAGTTGCACTCTACATGTGTGAAAGAACAAACCCAGACAACGGGAGACCTGATTCTTCTCCAGACTTCATATGAGAAGCCAAAGACAAACATGTTGTGCAACTGGACAAATTGTATCCAGAGACTGTGGCAGCCATTCACGTTCCTCAAGGAGACTGTAGAGACTCCTGTGTAGCATCTCAAACGCCAGACAGGTTTGTCCCTGGTGCTGGAAACACACATAGAAGTGGACAATGTTGGACTCAGCTGCGTCAAGGACACTGACGCCTGAGGAGAAAGAAGACAAAATCCATCACCAGATTCTAAAAATGGGTGTGAACAAAATGTGAGACAACACAAAAGCTGATTTACTTTTTTCAAGTGTCTTGTTTAAAGTCAGTGTCCCTCTTCATTTTTTTCACAGCCACCGTCTCTGTCGTGACATTAATTTAGTGACTTTGCTGAAGCAGCCCTCACAGATTAACTTCAGGATGGAATATTGAAAAAAGCCGCTGCAGATGAGGTCGACGTCCTCTAGCGTGCTCATGGTTGCGGTTGTGAATGTTGAGACACAGCGGACACAGAGAAAAAACACATGAATGGACTTTACTGGTTTCCTTCATCCACTGATAATCCTGCTCTGCTGTGTGCTGTTTTTACACCGTTTAAAGTTCAAAATATTGTGTCATTTATGGGCGAGACTTCAACCTGACTTGTTAATCGCAGTTTGAGGTAACTTATGTTCTGATCTGGTGCTTTGTAAATAATTTAATTTAAATAAACTGAATCATGGGTTCATTTCCAGGCAGGTATGTTGGAGACGCAGACTCCCACCAAGGAGACAATGAAAACAAAACAAAAAATAAATATCACCAACGCACAAAGGAATTTTATTAGAATTAAAACAAACAACTCAGAACAGTCTCTAAAAAATCTAATTCATGACTACATACCTAACATCATGAGGCCAAAACAATTCCGTTTTCTAAAACCATAAAATATCAAATTAAAATGAAATTAAAGTTCATCTAATTGAGCTCAAATAATTTAGGACTTACACAATGTTGTTTAAAACCAAAAACCATTTAAAACAAAGCGTGCTGTCTCCAAGGCAATATTAATGTTTATCAATTTAAACTAGGTTCACCTAATCCAGCCCAAATCATCCGACACATCAAATTTTATTCAGTAAAATCTAATTTAAAACTCTCATTTTAAATGGCTGTCTCCGTATTATGCTTTTGTCATGGAAGAAAAAATTGATAAATAAAAAGACTGTAAGGTTTATTTTTAATCAACCCATTTCAGCGTCTTCTCAGTTCAAGAAATAGGAAACTAAAAAGAGAAAATTAAATTAGTCTAGACTGAATCACTTATGACACATAAAACTGTATATTGATAGTTTATTTTTAATAAACATTTAAAAACAGACATCTCCATGGTGACATCAACTTTATTTTGAAACTCGACACATCTGTTGGCCATTTTAATCCAGAATTTTAACCTCTGATCCCTTTAAAGTTTTCACATGACAGTGCTGTTTTTAAATCATATCTGGGATTTTACAGTGAACTATAAGGGCTCACGGTACAAAAGCAAAACAAATGCACAGGAAATAAATAAACACAAAATAAAATCCCAAACATGGTCATCATCTATCAAAAGCAGTACAAACCTGAGCTAACGGCTAACACTGGAAGTGGCTAACAAGAGTTTAGCTGCTACAATGACTGACTTTTGAGCTGTTTACTTACCATTTTTGTCCACAGTGTAACTTATTTCGTCTCTTCCAGCAAACAAGTTGCTACAAGTTGCTACTGTTGCTACAAGTGTCTTCGTGCTGACAGTCTGCAGTGTTTATGTCTCAACCTGTGAAGCTGAAGTGAGACTGAGCTCTGCTAACACCACACTGGTTACTATGGTAACTCCAAACAGGCTCTGACGTCATCAGCTCCTTTAAGTGGCCCACTCCAGTTTGGCCCCGCCCCACGCTCGCTCCAGTTTGGCCCCGCCCCCAAACTAAGTTGCCACTACTGATCTGCAGTTGATTGACCAATATTTTTCAAGCAAACTGGCCGCCATATTACCACTCCCATGTCCTGCTCCTGAAGTTTTTTTCCATATACATTATATACGGTCTTTTCTCGCGATCTTTAACCAGACGCACGCAATTTTATTCTTTGGGATTTTGCAAAAAAAAAAAAAAAAAGCCTTCAGTGCAGCTATAAACTGCGCAAATCGTCAGTTCAAAGGGTGTGAACAAATATTTCACTTGTATGAAATGGAAAGTAATGAAGAATAATTTAAAGAGTTTTAGCATAGATATTAATAATAATAATAATAATAATAATAATAATAATAATAATAAGTGGCTTGTGTGTAGCCACATGTTGAGTTTTGACTTGAACAAACTATTTTAAAACATTTATTAGGTCTACTTGTGCATAGTTTTGGAGCTTTAGGTGTTGTTGCTACGAGCTTTATAACTTATATTAAGCTGAAGCTCATAGAGCTATGCATGAGGCTTCATCACGGCGTTGCTGTGTGCCATGCGGCACCGCCGCGACACACGAAGCCTCCGCTCCTCTTTCCATGACAAAAACTCCTGTAACAGTGGAATGTGCTGTTCATTTCCAAACTGGACGCTGTGTTTTATCCGGGATGTCGTCTGACTAGCACAGGAATTGTGAAAAGACGTGGACATCAGCACTTTTTCGGCACATTGAGACAGACGTGCGGAGGAATTCCGTGCATCACGGCGGTGTCACATGGCGCAAAGCAACGCCGTGATGAAGCCTCACAGGACATGTTCTGGCATGTCCAGGCACATGCATAATTTCTCGGATAATCACTCGATTGAAAAACCACCGACAGCTGTCTGAACGCCATCTCAAAGCCGTCCTGTGAGACCAAAACGGAGGTGTTCCTTTGTCTCGCTCCATCAGCAAATTGGTCGTGACGCGCGAAGCCTCCGCTCGGCTTTCCATGACAAAATCTCTTGTTAAAAGTGAAATCTGCCGGAAAATGGCTGATGTCCAGCTCTTGTGATAACCAGAGAAAGTGCACACGACGGTCCCGGCTCCACAGAGCCATCCGTTTAGAAATGATCCGGTGGTTTGTGGTTCTCAATGTCAGCACAGAGCGCGGCGCGCTGAGCGTCCTTAAAGCTGTAGTAACAGTCCTTATTCTCTGTGAAGCCCGTAAAATTTTCACCGAAAGCCAGATAAATTTTTCAAATGGTTTCCAGCTGCCAGTCTCTAACAGTTTCTGAAAAAATTCTGATGAAAAAAAGCCAAAATCATTCTGCCATTTCCTGACAATGAAAATCCGCCGAGGGGCTGGACCACTCCTCACTCAAAGCCTGCTCACAGGCGAATGACGCAACTGACAGGCGTGGAAAAACTCACGCATGCGCACGAGGGTTCAAGCTTGTCTGACGCAATCACACGTGATTCAAATCCATATGGTTTTTGAAAAAAACAATAAGGTCGGATACTTTTCTAATAGACCTCGTATATATAAGCTTGCTGATGATTACACTTGTATAAACTTTGATTAAAGAATCATAATTTTTAGAACTGAGAATTTGTTCCAGTGATATGAGTCATTGAGAATAAAGGGGAGAAAGTATCAAAGTACTAAAAGAAAGAAAGGAAATAAATCAAATAGCTAATCATGGTAGATATAAATTAGGAGGGATGAAGGTTACATTAACTGGAGAACAAAAAGAAGGAAATGAGAGAATTATTTCAGTTATTACTCCAAATTGTTGACATTCTAATAAGCCATCTGTGTGCGGTCCACATAACTTGGGAGTGGTAAGATGGCTGCCTGTTTACTTTAGCGGATTATAGGCCCAGTCCCAATACCCGCACTTCCACCCTTGTGCCCCTCAAATGCGCGTTCCCGCTAGAGGTTAAAGTGCCCCAATTCTCCGGAGAGGAGTTCGCCCCGCCCCATTTCCGCACTTGGTCTGCACTTCGGCCAAGTCCGCATCGATGCGAACTTCGCCGAAGGCGATTACCCACAATTCATTGCTGCATGTGACGTATTTGGGCAAAACGGCAGAAAATTGGAAAAAGATGGATGGCGATCGAGCTCCTGTACCGAAAAAATGTCTTTTCAAGTGTAAATATTTTATTTGTTGTGTAATTACAATGGACGTTTGCTTTGCCATGACGTTTTGATGTGTATTTACGGACATTCGTGCAAACAATTTTGTTACTTTTTGTCATAAAACAACCAATTTAACAGCCAAATAAAAATATGAATATTTATTTAAAACATTTACCGGTTATTTATCCACTCCTTTAAATTAAAAAATTAAACAACTACCTTAAATAAATGACCAATCACTAATTTACATTTCTGAAGACGTGTGTCAAGATGCCATTGCCTAAACAGTTGTTTTTTCATTCAACAGGGACAGATGAAATGACATTTAATTTTATAACATTTCGGTCTGAAAATGACCATCTTTTCACTGGGCACAGGAATGCGTCAACTCAAGGCTATGAGTAAGTTTACAGCTGTAAACAATATAAACAAGTTTAAGTAAGTAAAAAAAATTAAAAAAAAACAGTATAATTGTTTATTTAATGACTCTTGCGGCGAAATCATAGAAATTATGGACCTGGAGGGAAAGGTCACTCCTCAACAATGCAAAAAAAAAAGGGAAAACCTTAAGAAAAAGTATAAGGTAATTTGCTTGCCAAAATGCCTTTGCATCTGTGATATTTAAAAATGTAAATTTAATTCAGGGCCGAGCAGTGTAGTGGTCAGCCCCGGCCAGACAGAAGAGAAAGAGGAGACCTCAGCATCAGTGCCATCAGGCGAGAGTTCAGAAGTCAGCTCACCAGAAATGTTTCCAGTTGACACTCCAATGAGGCCAAGGAAAAGGAAGAGGCATGATGAGAGTGCAGCAGAAGGCCTGAGGGAATGGTGTGAGAGAATGGAGGAGAGGCAAAAAGAAGAAGATGCCCGGGACAGGGCTTGGCTGAGCCATTCCCAGGAACAAATGGATAAAATGCTAGATTTGTTTGGGAGACTTGTTGACCACCTCACAAAGTAAAACAAAGTTTTGTCTGTTAAGGTTCTCTTGTCCAGGTGGTTTGAAGTGTGAATCTTCGACCGAAGTGGGTTTATCGAGGTGAGGACGTTTTTCTTCTATCCACAGAATCTTTGCCTGGTTCTTGTGGTCAGCAGTGACAAAGTTTTTTTTTTATTAGTCACTGCTGACCACAAGAACCAGTCAAAGATTCTGTGGATAGAAGAAAAACATCCTCACCTCGATAAACCCAGTCCAGTCGATGACTTAAGTTTCAGCACTAAAACAAGTTCATTTCTATTCATTTTTCTGTGTTCTTGAAAATGTAAGCAACATGTTTTTGCATGTTTGCTCTTTGTTGTAAAAACAAAACACAATAAACACTTTCAGAATAAATAAATCAAATGTCTTTATTTATTTTTTTATATCTTCAGTAACAAAAGAAAATAATGTCACAACAAGGCATAATAAACATTGCCATAATAATTAAAAGCATGCAAAAGTAATATTTTTTTATGTAGTAATCCAGATTATCATATTGGGTTAAGTTTTAATTATTACATATTTAATATTTTATTTATTTAAATCCAGTTAATTAATAAATAATAAATAAAAAAATGTTTCTAATCAAAAACCTCAGATCAGAAAAAGACCTGGACCTGGTTTAGTCCTGGTGTAATCCACATTAAAGTGAATACTTTAAAGTGCATATTTAATGATACTTTTGGAACTTGACTAAATGTGTTGCTACTTTTTTTTACTTTACGTAAGTAAACTAAGCGCTTCTTCAAACACTGAAATTCTCACTAGAACAAACCCTAAATGGACCTAATACTTCATCTGCAATATTGATGCATAAACATAACAGTGAACAATTCAAATCATGAAACTTAACAGGAAATACTAATGTAATTAACTAAATGTAATCATGTTCAAAGAGGTGTGCTTGTAAAGCAAGTGGTGCAGACACCTGGGCAGAGAGTCTGGCTCGCAGTATATTGCCACTTGCTTCCTGAAATGCATCTCCTGGGGGCAGCGGCAGTGGGAGTTGATCATCCACATCTTCTGGTTCAAGGACATCGTCGTGGGTCAGGCAGACATTATGCAAGAAAGCACATGCAGTTACCACTTGAGTGCAAAATGCAACCTTAACCTCTATTGCCTTAAACATGGTTGTGCGCCGGCGAGCTTTCATCATGCCAAAGACTCGTTCAATTATTGAACGAGCACGTGAATGGCATTTGTTGAACCTTTCTTCAACCCGGCCCTGGAGAGGCAGTTTGTAAGGGGTGATGATGGCTATGGGCCACTGAATGCAGGGATATCCACCATCACCAGAATAGAGTAGCCAGGTGGTGGGTATTCAGCATTTACATACACTGGGCTGTTTTTAAGAACACGGGTGTCATGAACCAAGCCTGGAAAACCAGTAAAAATGTTCAAAAAACGTCCACTGGAGTCACAGATGGCTTGCATGTGAATGGAGTAGAACTGCTTTTAGCTGAAGTAGTCCTCTTTGTTTTGATTTGGGGGTTTAATTCGAATAAAACAGCCATCAACCGCACCTACAGCTTTGTCAAAGGCTTCGTGGCGGGCCAAACGTGCAAATCCCTTCCCAATGTCCTCCAATTCGTCCTGTTTGGGATAGCAAATGACCTTGTGTGCACTGTCCATTATTGATTGGGCAATTCTGTGCACAATCCGGCAAACAGTAGATTTTGGCACAGAGAATGCCCTGGCTGCAACTCTGTATGAGATGCCATGCACAAGCCAATAAACAAAAATTAAGATTTCCAGGGGATACCCCCAGCCGTGGTCTTGGTCCCTCTTCAAAACCCTCATCAAGCCGTTCACTGACTCTCTTGACAGGCGATAGTCAGTTTTCAGGTCTTTCTCAGGATGTAAATACACCTGAAGAGCTGGCATGGTGTTGTTCAGCCTGGTGTACCTGAGCAGTCCTCCAGTCTAAAATGTATGTAGATTAAACATTAAATTAATACATGCTATATAGGAAGAAATGCTCAAATTGAATTCAAAACTGACATATTTGACAAATATGTGACAGTGAAAATACTTTAATCGTAGATATTCTCCATCCAAATACATCAACATAATTTGGCCACACCGATTTAAACATATTTTTGGTTTTCCGGGCTCGCCACTGGACTACACTACAGGGTTATTAATAGCATCACTGCAGTTAATAGCCTTAATATTTAAAATTACCGTTCAAACAGATTCTGGACCGGCGGCGAGAGTCTGCCGTATGAATCTCCTTTGGTTCGAGCGCTTTGTCTTCATTGAAATTGTTGCTTGTTGCAGTTTTAAAAACATTTTTAGCAGCAAAAGTGCGCAAATAGCGATCGGTGCAGCCATGTTGGATGTCACAGAAATGACGTAGTGGTGCAGGTATATGACGTATCGAATCTTTTCTACTTTGGGGTGCACATTCATGATTCTCACAGAATGAACCATATTGATTAATGTTGGTACCCCCACCTTCCTCTCATAAACAAATTTACTTATTTTATTTCATTTTTTGCAACATATTTGTGGTTAACTATAAAGCCTCACTCCCCTCTCCTCTTTTGTTATCCGGGCTTGGGACCGGCAAAGGCAGAGTTACAGAGTTTGTTTTTTGTTTGTTTGTTTGTTGTTGTTTTTTGTTGTTGTTTTGTTTGTTTGTTGTTGTTTTGATGTTGTTGTTGTTGTTTTGCTTCTTTGGTGTGTGTGAGCGGGTTTACATGTTAGAAAATTCACCCATTTATGAAACAGAAAATCATAAGAGTCAGATAGAACATGGAACAGTTCCACAGTCAAGCTTCTAGTCTGCTCTACTTTCCACGGGATGTGCAGACAGTGTGCACATGCTCCTTGCAGACATATTTCTTGCACAGCGTACAGGTCATGCTGGTCTTCAAATCATTTCGGGTAGGACAAACCTGACACCTGCTGGGTTTCTTGCCTGCGGTTTGTGTCATTGGAGGAGTTGTGGTGTTTGTATCTGACTGTATGTGTCCTTCACAATAGCTGCAGCAGCTGTTGATGCTCTTGGAAGGCACACGGTCTTCTCTCAAGCTGAGGTTTCACCCATTTCCAAGCTGCTCCATGAAAATCCTCCTTCGACTCAATTTTCTCCTGTTCCTGTTTGTAGCTGTGACCTCGTCCAGGCTGTCCACCTCTCCCTTTGTCTCATTGTAGTCCAGCCCCATTTGTGTATTTTTTTTGCTGCTCAGGGCAGCATCTTTGTTCATGGTGCTGAGCAGAAGGACATTTTTCCCTTTCGTGGGGCAATAGGAGACCGCAGTTGCTTTGTCAGTGAAGGCAAACACTGAAGATGTTACTTTCCTGTTCTTGACAGCAAGACGTTCAGAGGGAAGCTCTGGTTTATTCTTTCTCACTGTCCCCAACATTGTAACCTTCCTTTTGTGCAGTTCCTCACCCAGGGGGTAAGATGTGAAAAAATGATCACATGTAATATTATGCCCATGCAGTCCTTCAGCCATATCAAGCACAACCCTTGTGCCCTGATTTGTTTCCGGTGCTTCACCAGATTTGCCTGTATAAACCTACATATTCCAGGCAAAGATGGACAACCCCAGCAGACCACCGATGTGTGGAATATGTGTTCAGCAAAATGAAAAAATGTCATTGAGAAAATTTTATGCTAAATCAAATGTACCCATTAAATTAGGAAAAGGCATCAAATATGAAGTAAAAAAAAAAGCAGTCAAGTATTATTTTTTGAATGATAAACATTGAATGGGGTCAAATTGACCCCAAGGATAATAGGAGGTTAAAGTAAAAATAGGTCATTTCCTGTTACCACCGGGGGGCGCTATGGGTTAGGTGGAAGTTAATATATGCAGACATTCAGGGCGGGGCCCTCATCATGTCCCGGAAGTTTGAAGGATCTACGATGAAGTATGTGGGTGTGACAGCTGTTTGAAGTGAAATGGCTCAGAAAAGCTCGACGACAAAGTTTGACGAACCCTAGCAGCCACTCCTTTGGGCCTACAGAAATTCTTTTGATAACGTTTGATCAGCATGGGGTCATGATGATGTTGACCAAATTTGAAGATGATTAGATGAAATCCCTAGGACAAGTTCGTTCAAAATGTAAGTAGTGGAAATGGCCAAAAATGGCAAAAATTACCTCAAAATCGAAAAATAAATCAAAAACTTTGGAGGGAGTGCCAAGACGGCGCCATTGTGTCTGGCTGCTCATCTGCTGCTCTCCAATCTGTTTGTTATTTTATTGTTTTTAATTTATGCTGTTTTTGAGTCAGAGGCATTGCGGGTGTATGATCGCCAAACTTTGCTGGATCACCAGCTCCCGGTTCATGGTGCGGTGTGGTTATTGGCGGGTGGACAGAACTTTCCGCCCCCATTTTTATCAGAGGTGCCGGCTTTTCTGTGCCATGCTCCTGCAGTGCCTTTCAGCCGAAAGTGCAGTCGTCGCCGCGGGAGATGAAGTGGACGTCTGGTGAAGCTGAAGCTCTTTGGCCTGCTGTTTGGCTTCTGGACGCGCTGTGCACAGAATTCCGGCAGGATCTGTGCTGCCCTGGCGCCTTGTGGATCCAGTTAGAGCCTGTGTGGTGCTGCTGGTCGGCTCTGAGGACTGTCGGCCCGGACGTCCACGTCTTCGCCAGATTGATGTGCGCCAGTGGTGCTCTCGGAACCTGGGCTTGCTTCGCCGGGTTCTGAACAGTGAGACTGTCATCCCCACTGAGGTCCTTAGTCTGGGTCTCCTGAACATCAGATCACTGTCCTCAAAATCATTGTTGATTAATGATTTAATCATGGCTCATCATTTAGATATGATTGTCTTATGTGAAACCTGGCTCAAACCCACAACTCTCCTTCCTCTGAATGAGGCCTGCCCACCAGCGTACACATTTAGTCACGTGTCTCATGGTGTGAAGCAAGGCGGGGGTGTGGCTTTTATTTACAAATCTAGGTTTTCTTTATTAGCTGTTGGGGGTCACAAATATAATTCCTTTGAGCATCTGACTCTCTGTTCTGCCCGTGATGCTAAGTACTGTCAGGGTCATAAAACTGGAGCTCAGCTATGTTATTTTGTCACTGTTTATAGGCCCCCTGGCCCATATTCTGACTTCTTAGATGAATTTGGTGAGTTCATCTCTATTTTGTCAACTAGTGCAGATAACATTTTGATTATTGGTGACTTTAACATTCATATAAATAAGCCCTCTGATCCCCTTAGCAAATCATTTATGCAAATTGTGGATGCTTTAGGATTCCAGCAATGCATTCAGGACCCGACACACATTAGTGGAAATACCCTGGATCTGGTTCGTGCACGTGGGTTTGCTGTCACAAATATTGACATTTTGCCTCTCGCATCTATAGTCTCTGACCATTCAGTTATCAGGTTTACATTTACGCTGCCACGTTTAGTGGAACAACAACCTTGTCTACTACTGCAGCGTCGTATTAAACCCTCAACTATGACTGAACTTGAGGCCAGACTACCTGATATTTTAGCTTTGAATCTGGAGAATGCTAAATCAGTGGACAGCCTCGCGGATAGTCTAAATTTAACGCTTAAAACTGCACTTGATAAGATTGCGCCTCCTCTTTTAAGGTCACGCCCTCCTAAGGCACAGTCACCTTGGTTCAATGATTATTTGCGTGACCTCAGGCAGAAGGCTAGAGGTTTGGAACGGAAATGGCGTTGTTCCAAATTAGAGGTGTTCCGCCTTGTGTGGCGGGATGCTGTTTTAGATTATAAGCATGTACTACTGGCCACGAAGCGGACCTGTTACTCTGATTTGATCAGTAAAAACAAACATAACTCAAAGTTTTTGTTTGACACGGTTGCATTTCTTATTCATGGGCAGCCACCTGTTAGTCGTTCTCCCTTTTCAGCACAGGATTTCTTGGATTATTTTGGGAAGAAAATAGAAGATACTAGGCTGAGCATATCTCAGCACGCCTCGGCCCAGCCATTAAAACCTGCTGTGGAGGTGGGCGCTACCATTGAGGTGTTACCTAGATTGACAGAATTTAATAATGTTTCATTGGGCGTGCTGATGAAACTTGTGGCGTCTACAAAAAGCACAACCTTTTTATTTGATCCCATACCAACAAAATTGTTTAAGGACCTGTGGCCCACTCTTGGGTCAACTGTGCTGGAAATTATGAATCTGTCATTAACCTCTGGATCTGTTCTGAAATGTTTTAAATCTGCAGTGATTAAACCATTTCTTAAGAAATCTAATCTTGACCCTAGTGTATTGAAAAATTACAGGCCGATATCAAATCTATCATTCTGTTTCAAAATTTTAGAAAAGGTGGTTTCACAGCAGCTCATAGACCACCTTACTGAGAATGATCTTTTTGAGCCACTGCAGTCTGCTTTTAGGAAATATCACTCCACAGAGACAGTGCTCACTAAAGTAGTGAATGATCTTCTGCGAGCAATGGACTCAGACACCACTACGGTTTTGGTGTTGTTAGATCTCAGTGCTTTTACTTCTGTTTTTATTTATGTATTTGAATTTTTTTTTTTATTCATTTTTAATGATTTATTCAATTTTATGTGGACTTGTTTTGTGTAAGGCACCTTGAGACTGCTATGCTGTGATTTGGCATATTATAAGCTAATTCAATTAAATTAAAATGGCAGACTTCTTGTTGACATTTCACCATGACGTTAAGAGACTTTTTTGTGCATCCTAGCATGGTAAATATGTGTACCGAATTTTGTGAAGCTACGACAAAAAACCCCAATGAGGACGGTGTTTTGAAAATTTCTAGGGGGCACTATTTCGCCATTTCGCTGCGACCATGTGCGAGACCCCCAAAATATTGAATTACGGATCTGGCAGGATGACTTTGCAAAGTTTGATGAGTTTTTGAGCATGGGAAAAGGCCGACATTTGGATTTCAAAAGTGAGAATAATAATAATAATAATAATAATAATAATAAATAATAATAATAATAATAATAATAAATAATAATAATAAATAATAATAATAATAATAATAATAATAATAATAATAATAATAATAATAATAATAATAATAATAATAATAAACAGCGCAATTACAATAGGGTCCTCGTAGGAGTTTTTCCTACTTGGGCCCTAAATATTTTTCCATTCTAATATTTACATTTGCTGTTTAAAGCCATTTTATGTTTGTAAAATTGCAATGTAAAAACAGTGAAATACACCACTACCTCAATTTTGATTCATTGATATTTACATTTATTGTTACCTATCTTTTGTGTGTAATTTTGTTATAAATTTGATTGCAAAACAAAGTCTGCATGAAGGACTTCAAATGTGTTTGTCTTTTAACCAACTTAGTTTGGGGAGTCCACCTCTTATAGTTCTACTGGACAAACTTTAGCCCGTTAACTATTATATTTGTAACACATCAGCATTACAAAAACACTTGCTGGGCAATTGTTTTGATTAAAATGATTGGCATTTGGCTTATGTCTAAAACAGGTTAACCCGGGCAGCGCCGGGGACCCCAGCTAGTACTTTATAAATTACACACAAGATAGAACAAAACTGCAATAAATAATAAATCCGAATCAGGATGGACACGAGAGGGTAGCAGAGGACAAAGACATGAAAACCCATAAGGAACTCCAAATAATAAAACCAGGAACAGTCACAAGGTGACAGTGAATAAAATCAGAGGCAGACAGGATTCTAACAACAGGGTCATTG
The DNA here is from genome assembly GCF_902500255.1 of Thalassophryne amazonica. Classification (NCBI taxonomy): domain Eukaryota; kingdom Metazoa; phylum Chordata; class Actinopteri; order Batrachoidiformes; family Batrachoididae; genus Thalassophryne; species Thalassophryne amazonica. The sequence goes on from NC_047115.1 coordinate 96,637,958, forward strand.
TTTTTATTTTTTATTTTATTTGTTTGATTGAAAATCCTTGTTTTGTTTCCATCACCAAGTGATCAGCTGTCCATGGTCCATCCCTATCCATTTTAATTTGTTCGGTATCTTGGTGTGAAGAACCCAGTAAAAAACAAAGGTCCACCAACACCAACTGTTCCTGTAGTTGGACCATGGTTTTTGGTCACTGTCCTCCATTAAAATCTTCACAAACATATACCTCTTGGGACTCGAACTCTTGACTTCAAGTTCCTTTTGCAAATGCTCCCGGGCTTCCAGCTCTTTGTTAAGCCAGTTGTTCTTGGCTTCCAGCTCTTTCTTAAGCCAGTTGTTCTTGGCTTCCAGCTCTTTCTTAAGCCAGTTGTTCTTGGCTTCCAGCTCTTTCTTAAGCCAGTGGTTCTTGGCTTCCAGCTCTTTGTTAAGCCAGTTGTTCTTGGCTTCCAGCTCTCTGTTAAGCCAGTTGTTCTTGACTTCCAGCTCTCTGTTAAGCCAGTTGTTCTTGGCTTCCAGCTCTTTGTTAAGCCAGTTGTTCTTGACTTCCAGCTCTCTGTTAAGCCAGTTGTTCTTGACTTCCAGCTCTCTGTTAAGCCAGTTGTTCTTGACTTCCAGCTCTCTGTTAAGCCAGTTGTTCTTGACTTCCAGCTCTTTGTTAAGCCAGTTGTTCTTGACTTCCAGCTCTTTCTTAAGCCAGTTGTTCTTGGCTTCCAGCTCTCTGTTAAGCCAGTTGTTCTTGGCTTCCAGCTCTTTGTTAAGCCAGTTGTTCTTGGCTTCCAGCTCTCTGTTAAGCCAGTTGTTCTTGGCTTCCAGCTCTTTGTTAAGCCAGTTGTTCTTGACTTCCAGCTCTCTGTTAAGCCAGTTGTTCTTGACTTCCAGCTCTCTGTTAAGCCAGTTGTTCTTGACTTCCAGCTCTCTGTTAAGCCAGTTGTTCTTGACTTCCAGCTCTTTGTTAAGCCAGTTGTTCTTGACTTCCAGCTCTTTCTTAAGCCAGTTGTTCTTGGCTTCCAGCTCTCTGTTAAGCCAGTTGTTCTTGGCTTCCAGCTCTCTGTTAAGCCAGTTGTTCTTGACTTCCAGCTCTTTGTTAAGCTCTTTTGAAATCATCATAAATTCAAAGCCAAGAAGCCCCTTAGATTTTCATACACAGTCCTTGGTTTCAGGTTTCAGTTTTGTTTCTGTTTGATCAAACAGCATGGCTGACAACCACCACAATGATTGACATGACCAAGAGCCAATGACAAGTGGGGGACCACACGGGGTGGCCAATCAGATTGTAGGGGGATCGGGTGCGCCCCCTGACCTCTGCCACCATGGAAGACCCGCCCCTGCTACTATGTTCTATTGATAAATGTGGGGATATTAATGGGTTACAGGATGTAGTGTTTTTGGCTCAGTTCATATTCGGTATATCAGATCTGATATACGTGCACAGTATCTCGCACAATATCAAGCACACACACATCAAACAAAGAAACAGTCATAGGAAGCCCAAGTGCATGAAGTGAAGACGAAGCCAGCAGGGAAACCAGAGACATTCCTGTCCACTGAAGACACTTCCAATAACTTGTGGACTGACGGATTTTAGTCTGAGGTCCTTTGTCTCTATTTTCACTTGGTGGAACATTTGCAGGCCGTGGAGCTTTGAATAGACTCCCAGGATCTACTTGGACAGACTTTTGACTTATTGATGGATCCTGCACCTGAAGATCTTCTTGGACAGACTTTTGACTTATTGACGGATCCTGCTCCTGCACCCGAAGATCTTCTTGGACAGACTTTTGACTTATTGATGGATCCTGCACCTGAAGATCTTCTTGGACAGACTTTTGACTTATTGATGGATCTTGCACCCGAGGATCTACCTGGACAGATTTGTGACTTATTGATGGATCCTGCACCTGAGGATCTACTTGGACAGACTTGTGACTTATTGATAGATCTTGCACCTGAGGATCTACTTGGACAGAATTGTGACTTATTGATGGATCTTGCACCTGAGGATCTACTTGGACAGACTTGTGACTTATTGACGGATCTTGCACCTGAGGATCTACTTGGACAGACTTGTGACTTATTGACGGATCTTGCACCTGAGGATCTGCTTGGACAGACTTGTGATGACTTATTGATGGATCTTGCACCTGAGGATCTGCTTGGACAGACTTGTGATGACTTATTGATGGATCTTGCACCTGGGGATCTACTTGGACAGGCTTGTGACTTATTGACGGATCTTGCATCTGAGGATCTACTTGGACAGACTTGTGACTTATTGATGGATCTTGCACCTGAGGATCTACTTGGACAGACTTGTGACTTATTGACGGATCTTGCACCTGAGGATCTACTTGGACAGACTTGTGATGACTTATTGACGGATCTTGCACCTGAGGATCTACTTGGACAGACTTGTGATGACTTATTGACGGATCTTGCACCTGAGGATCTACTTGGACAGACTTGTGATGACTTATTGACGGATCTTGCACCTGAGGATCTACTTGGACAGACTTGTGATGACTTATTGACGGATCTTGCACCTGAGGATCTACTTGGACAGACTTGTGATGACTTATTGACGGATCTTGCACCTGAGGATATACTTGGACAGACTTGTGATGACTTATTGATGGATCTTGCACCTGAGGATCTACTTGGACAGACTTGTGACTTATTGATGGATCTTGCACCTTTTCAGTTTCCGTTAAAGTCACAAAATCACTGTGGCTCTTGGAACAGAAAGGAAATACCTTCTTCACTCTATTTTGAAGTTCTTGTACAGACAGCAGGAGCATGGTGATCAGTTTTTCTTTATCTTCTATTTCCTTGGCTTGCCTTGCAATGACCTCATCTTTTATCTTCAGTTGCTCATGGGCTTCATTCAAATGGCTCTTCAGATGGACTATCGTTGCCTTTATATCGGCAACCATTGCACTTTGTGCATTCAGGAGGCATGAGCAGTGCTCATACTCTTTCCTAAATCTTTCAGACAGCAGACAGTCCTTCTGTTTCTGAAGATCATCAGGCTGTTGAGTCTTTGCGTTTTCTTCCACCAGCTGGAACATAAGGTGGCCCAGTGTCTGCCCCTCCTGACCTTTATCTTTGTCACTGCTGCTGCTTTTCATTAGGAGATCCATGTCTTGTGAGCTCAGGTCTAAGCCTGGTGAGCTGCTCACTTTGTGTCCTCTAAAATTCCCAGAAGATGCTTCAATGACTCACAGATTTTTTGCTCTCTGATGTTGCCTCAGACGTTGTGGTTCAGAAGGCAACACAGCACCTTTCTTGTCTGCCTTTTATCACATTTAATCAACAAAGAAAAATGTCCACTTTAATGTCTGTTCTTTTATTTCTTTGCTTGAAGACGTAAAAGAACAGACATTAAAGTGGACATCTTTCTTTGTTGAAAGATAGAAGAACAAGAAAATGTCTGTGGCAGTTATACTTTTACACCTGCAGGAACACACACTGAAAAAAGAGAAAGTCAACACTGGCAGCTGTGTTTACCTCTTGAGATAAAATCAGTGTTGTATAGTAATGAAGTAAAAATACTTCACTACTGTACTTAAATACGTTTTGGGAGACTTTGTACTTTACTTGAGTTTTTTTAATTCAGCTTACTTTCACTTTTACTTCATTACATTTTTGACCTTAATTGCATACTTCTACTCCGATACATTTTCTATTCGCCATGCCGTTATTCGTTATACACACACACACACACACACACACAAAAAAAGTTGTGTTTTCACCCAGAGACAGCACTGATTACTAGTGACTGCAGCGAAGTCAGGCTGATTTGTCATGAGACATGTCCGATAGGCTTTTTTTGCAGTTGTGCACTTGGGGGATGTTTGTCAGGAAAATGGTAATTTCTCTGCATTGATTACTGACCTGCAGTGCATCTGTAATCAACTTTTCTGCAGAGCGGCTTTGATTGGAACCTTGAACCAATCAAAGCAGTGATTCGCAGGTCGAAGCAGTGATTCACAGGTCGAAGCACTGATTCGCAGGTCGAAGCAGTGCTTCGATCTATGATTCGTGGATTTATTGTTTTATTTTGCATTATCCTAATTTTCCCCACTAAAACCCTGAAGAGCATATGTCTGTGAGTAATACTTAATATTTTTATGTTAAACCAACCTGTTATGGTCTTCTGAAACAGTTGATAGATGTATTTTATAAAATTAATATATGACATCTGTAGCTCGCAGTCAAAATTCATATATGACATCTGTAGCTCGCAGTCAAAATTCAAATACGCCGCATGATGCTTGCAGTCAAAATTCAGATATGACATCTGTAGTTCGCAGTCAAAATTCAAATATGATGTCTGTTGCTCGCAGTCAAAATCCAAATATGATGTCTGTTGATTGCAGTTAAAATTCAGATACGCCGCATGATGCTTGCAGTCAAAATTCAAATATGCCATCTGTTGCTTGCAGTCAAAATTGAAATATGACGTCTGTTGCTTCCAGTCAAAATTCCGATATGCCGTCTGTTGGTTCCAGTCAAAATTCAAATACGCCGCATGTTGCTTCCAGTCAAACTTCAAATATGCTGCCTGTTGCTTGCAGTCAAAATTCATATATGTCACCTGTTGCTTGCAATCAAATTTCAAATATGCCGTATGTTGCTTGCAGTCAAAATTCAGATATGGTGTCTGTTGCTCGCAGTCAAAATTCAGATATACCGTCTGTTGCTCGCAGTGAAAACTGAAAAATACCATCTGTAGCTTGCAGTCAAAATTCAAATATGCCGTCTGTTGCTTGCAGTCAAAATTCAAATACGCCGCATGATGCTTGCAGTCAAAATTCAGATATAGTGTCTGTTGATCGCAGTGAAAACTGAAAAATATCATCTGTAGCTCGCAGTCAAAATTCAAATACGCCGCATGATGCTTGCAGTCAAAATTCAGATATAGTGTCTGTTGATCGCAGTGAAAACTGAAAAATATCATCTGTTGCTTGCAGTCAAAATTCAAATACGCCGCATGATGCTTGCAGTCAAAATTCAAATATGACGCCTGTTGCTTGCAGTCAAAATTCAAATATGCCATCTGTTGCTTGCAGTCAAAATTCAAATATGCCATCTGTTGCTTGTAGTCAAATTTCAAATATGCCGTCTGTTGCTTGCAGTCAAAATTGAAATATGACGTCTGTTGCTTCCAGTCAAAATTGTTGGGAAAGTGTAGGAACACGGACCCACAACAGGGGGCGCAAATGAACGGACAATGGAGTAAGTCAAAATGACAAGCTTTACTGTTGTGAATGTGCACAACGAATACAACCAATCACAGCAATGGACAACAGTCAATTCACAAAAGTGTCGTGTGGGCAGGCTCGAAGATAGGAGACGCCTCTCCAAGGTAAGACCGGTACCACACGGCTTCCTCCGCCACAGGACCCCGGGAATACTGGAGCCGCCAAGTCCCGAACTCGCAGGTGGCCACTGCCTCCGCGTGTCGGACCTGGTACTGCTGGCGAGGAACAAAGGACAGTTAGATGGGGGCGCGTTTGCACCCAGGACTCCGAACAGCAGGGAAGTTACCTCCACCTCTCGTTGGAACAGTAATCCACAAACTACGCACAAATCCAAAAAGATACACTCCGTAGCTTCGATACGTTACCTCTCTGGTAGAAACGATATCTCGGCAATGAGGTGGAGATGCCGTCCTGCTGATATACCCCACAGATGATTGCCGTCAGCTGTCTCAGGTGATGCGTGACAGCAGTCACCGTAGCTGCTCACGTGAGGCGGCGGCGCCCTCTGGTGCCTGGAGCCCGCACTCCAGGCAGGGCGCCCTCTGGTGGTGGTGGGCCAGCAGTACCTCCTCTTCAGTGGCCCACACAACAAAAATTCCGATATGCCGTCTGTTGGTTCCAGTCAAAATTCAAATACGCCGCATGTTGCTTCCAGTCAAACTTCAAATATGCCGCCTGTTGCTTGCAGTCAAAATTGAGATATGCCGCATGTTGCGTTCAGTCAAAATTCATATATGTCACCTGTTGCTTGCAGTCAAAATTCATATATGTCACCTGTTGCTTGCAATCAAATTTCAAATATGCCGTATGTTGCTTGCAGTCAAAATTCAGATATGGTGTCTGTTGCTCGCAGTCAAAATTCAGATATACCGTCTGTTGCTCGCAGTGAAAACTGAAAAATACCATCTGTAGCTTGCAGTCAAAATTCAAATATGCCGTCTGTTGCTTGCAGTCAAAATTCAAATACGCCGCATGATGCTTGCAGTCAAAATTCAAATACGCCGCATGATGCTTGCAGTCAAAATTCAGATATGCAGTCTGTTGCTTGCAAACAAAATTCAAATATGCCGTCTGTTGCTTGCAGTCAAAATTCAAATACGCCGCATGATGCTTGCAGTCAAAATTCAAATACGCCGCATGATGCTTGCAGTCAAAATTCAGATATGCAGTCTGATGCTTGCAGTCAAAATTCAAATACGCCGCATGATGCTTGCAGTCAAAATTCAAATACGCCGCATGATGCTTGCAGTCAAAATTCAGATATGCAGTCTATTGCTTGTAATCAAATTTCAAATATGCCGTATGTTGCTTGCAGTCAAAATTCAAATATGCCGTATGTTGCTTACTGTCAAAATTGAAATATGCAGCATGTTGCTTGCAGTCAAAATTGAAATATGACGTCTGCTGCTTGCAGTCAGAATTCAGATATGCCGTATGTTGCTTGCAATCAAAATTCAAATATGCCATCTGTTGCTTGTCGTCAAATTTCAAATATGCCGCCTGTTGCTTGCAGTCAAAATTGAGATATGCCGCATGTTGCGTTCAGTCAAAATTCATATATGTCAACTGTTGCTTGCAGTCAAAATTCATATATGTCACCTGTTGCTTGCAATCAAATTTCAAATATGCCGTATGTTGCTTGCAGTCAAAATTCAGATATGATGTCTGTTGCTTGCAGTCAAAATTCAAATACGCCGCATGATGCTTGCAGTCAAAATTCAAATATGCCGTCTGTTGCTTCAGTCAAAATTCAAATACGCCGCATGATGCTTGCAGTCAAAATTCAGATATACTGTCTGTTGCTCGCAGTGAAAACTGAAAAATATCATCTGTAGCTCGCAGTCAAAATTCAAATATGATGTCTGTTGCTTGCAGTCAAAATTCAAATACGCTGCATGATGCTTGCAGTCAAAATTCAAATATGCAGTCTGTTGCTTGCAAACAAAATTCAAATATGCTGTCTATTGCTTGTAATCAAATTTCAAATATGCCGTATGTTGCTTGCAGTCAAAATTCAAATATGCCGTATGTTGCTTACTGTCAAAATTGAAATATGCAGCATGTTGCTTGTAGTCAAAATTTAAATATGCCATCTGTTGCTTGCACTCAAAATTCAAATATGCCGTATGTTGCTTACTGTCAAAATTCAAATATGCCGCATGTTGCTTGTAGTCAAAATTTAAATATGCCATCTGTTGCTTGCACTCAAAATTCAAATATGCCGTCTGTTGCTTGCAGTCAAAAATCAAATATGTCGAATGTTGTTTGCAGTCAAAATTCAGATATGCCGTCTGTTGTTTGCAGTCAAAATTGAAATACTCCGCATGTTGCTTGCAGTCAAAATTCAAATACGCCGCATGTTGCTTGCAGTCAGAATTCAAATACGCCGTCTGTTGGTTGCAGTCAAAATTCAAATATGCCGTCTGTTGCTTGCAGTCAAAATTCAAATACGCCGTCTGTTGGTTGCAGTCAAAATTCAAATATGCCGCATGATGCTTACAGTCAAAATTCAAATATGCCGCCTGTTGCTTGCAGTCAAAATTCAAATATGCCGTCTGTTGCTTGCAGTGAAATTTCAAATATGCCGTCTGTTGCTTGCAGTCAACATTTGAATTCACCATCTGTTTCACTGAAAATTGAAATTCAGCAACTTTTGATTCGCATTAAAATTTGTACTCACTGTCTGTTGATTCCAGTCAAAATTCAATTTCATCACCTTTTGGATGCAGTAAAATGTACATAGATGATTCATTTTCAAACATCCTAACTGCAGCATTACATTGCTTGAGTTTAGAATTTACAGCCAAACGTTCGGCGATATACACACCTGTGATGAGAGCTGAACAAATGTTCAACTTACCTGCAGTAATCACACCTGTATTGAAATGTCACACTGATGGACATATGGACAGCAGGACTGACAGATGAACATGAAAACCCTGATAATAAATGAAAACAGACACTACAAAGAGTAAATAAAGGGGGATTTTAGTTGGCCCCAACCACGCCAACTAAAGTGAGGCTCAACCATTGTGCACAGCCCCTCCTGAGACAACAGACAGTAACAGAGAACATGAATGTGTTTATACAGTACGTTATTAATATACAGGCATCCTATCATCACTATGAATATAAATTTATCAAATTATTAATATACAGACATCACCACTATGAATGTATATTAATCAGATTATTAATATACAGGCATCTTATCATCACTATAAATATATATTTATCAGATTATTAATATACAGGCATCTTATCATCACAATAAATATATATTTAGCAAATAATTAATATACAGGCATCTTATTGTCACTATGAATATATATTTATGAAATTATTAATATAAAAACATTGTCACTATGAAAATATATTTATCAAATTATTAATATACAGACATCCTCACTATGTATAAATATTTATCAGAATATTAATATACAGGCATTTTATCATCACTATGAATATTTATTTATCAGATTATTAATTTTCAGTCATACATGTTGCTTACTGTCAGTTATAATATGCCGCCAGTTGTTTGCAGTCAAAATTCATATATGATGTCTGATGTTTGCAGTCAAAATTCAAATACGCCGCATGTTGCTTGCAGTGAAAATTGAGATATGCCGCATGTTGCTTGCAGTCAAAATTCAAATACACCGTCTGTTGGTTGCAGTCAAAATTCAAATATGGCGCATGTTGCTTGCAGTCAAAATTCAAATATGTTGCATGTTGCTTGAATTCAAAATTCAAATACGCCGCATGCTGCTTCCAGTCAAAATTCAAATACGCCATCAGTTGGTTGCAGTCAAAATTCAAATACGCCGCATGTTGCTTGCAGTCAGAATTGAAATATGCCGTCTGTTGCTTGCTGTCAAAATTCAAATATGCAGCATGTTGCTTTCAGTCAAAATTCAAATACACCGCATGTTGCTTGCAGTCAAAATTCTAATACGCCGCATGTTGCTTGCAGTCAAAATTCAAATATGCCGTCTGTTGCTTGCAGTCAAAATTCAAATACACCATCTGTTGGTTGCAGTCAAAATTCAAATATGCCGCATGTTGCTTGCAGTCAAAATTCAAATATGTTGCTTGCAATCAAAATTCAAATACGCCGCATGCTGCTTCCAGTCAAAATTCAAATACGCCATCAGTTGGTTGCAGTCAAAATTCAAATACGCCGCATGTTGCTTGCAGTCAAAATTGAAATATGCCGTCTGTTGCTTGCTGTCAAAATTCAAATATGCCGTCTGTTGCTTGCTGTCAAAATTCAGATATGCCGTCTGTTGCTTGCAGTCAAAATTCATATATGCTGTCTCTTGTTTGCAGTCAAAATTCAGATATGTCGTCTGTTGTTTGCAGTCAAAATTCAAATACGCCGTCTGTTGCTTGCAGTCAAAATTCAAATACGCCGCATGTTGCTTGCAGTCAATATTCAAATACCCCGCATGTTGCTTGCAGTCAGAATTCAAATACGCTGCATGTTGCTTGCAGTCAAAATTCAGATATGCCGTCTGTTGCTTGCAGTCAAAATTCAAATATGCCGCCTGTTGCTTGCAGTCAAAATTCAAATATGCCGTCTGTTGCTTGCAGTCAAAATTCAAATATGCCATCTGTTGCTTGCAGTCAAAATTTAAATATGCCGTCTGTTGCTTGCAGTCAAAATTCAAATACGTCGCATGTTGCTTGCAGTCAATATTCAAATACCCCGCATGTTGCTTGCAGTCAAAATTCAAATACGCTGCATGTTGCTTGCAGTCAAAATTCAGATATGCCGTCTGTTGCTTGCAGTCAAAATTCAAATACGCCGCATGTTGCTTGCAGTCAATATTCAAATACCCCGCATGTTGCTTGCAGTCAGAATTCAAATACGCTGCATGTTGCTTGCAGTCAAAATTCAGATATGCCGTCTGTTGCTTGCAGTCAAAATTCAAATATGCCGCCTGTTGCTTGCAGTCAAAATTCAAATATGCCGTCTGTTGCTTACAGTCAAAATTCAAATATGCCATCTGTTGCTTGCAGTCAAAATTCAAATATGCCATCTGTTGCTTGTAGTCAAATTTCAAATATGCCGTCTGTTGATTGCAGTCAAAATTCAAATATGCAGCATGTTGCTTTCCCTCAAAATTCAAATATGCTGTCTGTTGCTTGCAGTCAAAATTGAAATATGACATCTGTTGCTTCCAGTCAAAATTCCGATATGCTGTCTGTTGCTTCCAGTAAAAATTCAAATATGCTGTATGTTGCTTGCAGTCAAAATTCAAATATGCCGTATATTGCTTGCAGTCAAAATTCAAATATGCCGCCTGTTGCTTGCAGTCAAAATTCAGATATGCCGCATGTTGCTTGCAGTCAAAATTCAAATACACCGCATGTTGCTTGCAGTCAAAATTCAAATACACCGTCTGTTGGTTGCAGTCAAAATTCAAATATGCCGCATGTTGCTTGCAGTCAAAATTCAAATATGTTGCATGTTGCTTACAGTCAAAATTCAAATATGCCATCTGTTGCTTGCAGTCAAAATTCAAATATGCCATCTGTTGCTTGTAGTCAAATTTCAAATATGCCGTCTGTTGATTGCAGTCAAAATTCAAATATGCAGCATGTTGCTTTCCCTCAAAATTCAAATATGCTGTCTGTTGCTTGCAGTCAAAATTGAAATATGACATCTGTTGCTTCCAGTCAAAATTCCGATATGCTGTCTGTTGCTTCCAGTAAAAATTCAAATATGCTGTATGTTGCTTGCAGTCAAAATTCAAATATGCCGTATATTGCTTGCAGTCAAAATTCAGATATGCCGTCTGTTGCTTGCAGTCAAAATTCAAATACACCGCATGTTGCTTGCAGTCAAAATTCAAATACACCGTCTGTTGGTTGCAGTCAAAATTCAAATATGCCGTCTGTTGCTTGCAGTCAAAATTCGTATATGCTGTCTGTTGTTTGCACTCAAAATTCAGATATGTCGTCTTTTGCTTGCAATGAAAATTCAGATATGCCGTCTGTTGCTTGCAGTCAAAATTCATATATGCTGTCTCTTGTTTGCAGTCAAAATTCAGATATGTCGTCTGTTGTTTGCAGTCAAAATTCAAATACGCCGTCTGTTGCTTGCAGTGAAAATTTAAATATGCCGTCTGTTGCTTGCAGTCAAAATTCAAATACGCCGCATGTTGCTTGCAGTCAATATTCAAATACCCCGCATGTTGCTTGCAGTCAAAATTCAAATACGCTGCATGTTGCTTGCAGTCAAAATTCAGATATGCCGTCTGTTGCTTGCAGTCAAAATTCAAATACGCCGCATGTTGCTTGCAGTCAATATTCAAATACCCCGCATGTTGCTTGCAGTCAGAATTCAAATACGCTGCATGTTGCTTGCAGTCAAAATTCAGATATGCCGTCTGTTGCTTGCAGTCAAAATTCAAATATGCCGCCTGTTGCTTGCAGTCAAAATTCAAATATGCCGTCTGTTGCTTACAGTCAAAATTCAAATATGCCATCTGTTGCTTGCAGTCAAAATTCAAATATGCCATCTGTTGCTTGTAGTCAAATTTCAAATATGCCGTCTGTTGATTGCAGTCAAAATTCAAATATGCAGCATGTTGCTTTCCCTCAAAATTCAAATATGCTGTCTGTTGCTTGCAGTCAAAATTGAAATATGACATCTGTTGCTTCCAGTCAAAATTCCGATATGCTGTCTGTTGCTTCCAGTAAAAATTCAAATATGCTGTATGTTGCTTGCAGTCAAAATTCAAATATGCCGTATATTGCTTGCAGTCAAAATTCAAATATGCCGCCTGTTGCTTGCAGTCAAAATTCAGATATGCCGCATGTTGCTTGCAGTCAAAATTCAAATATGTTGCATGTTGCTTACAGTCAAAATTCAAATATGCCATCTGTTGCTTGCAGTCAAAATTCAAATATGCCATCTGTTGCTTGTAGTCAAATTTCAAATATGCCGTCTGTTGATTGCAGTCAAAATTCAAATATGCAGCATGTTGCTTTCCCTCAAAATTCAAATATGCTGTCTGTTGCTTGCAGTCAAAATTGAAATATGACATCTGTTGCTTCCAGTCAAAATTCCGATATGCTGTCTGTTGCTTCCAGTAAAAATTCAAATATGCTGTATGTTGCTTGCAGTCAAAATTCAAATATGCCGTATATTGCTTGCAGTCAAAATTCAGATATGCCGTCTGTTGCTTGCAGTCAAAATTCAAATACACCGCATGTTGCTTGCAGTCAAAATTCAAATACACCGTCTGTTGGTTGCAGTCAAAATTCAAATATGCCATCTGTTGCTTGCAGTCAAAATTCGTATATGCTGTCTGTTGTTTGCACTCAAAATTCAGATATGTCGTCTTTTGCTTGCAATGAAAATTCAGATATGCCGTCTGTTGCTTGCAGTCAAAATTCATATATGCTGTCTCTTGTTTGCAGTCAAAATTCAGATATGTCGTCTGTTGTTTGCAGTCAAAATTCAAATACGCCGTCTGTTGCTTGCAGTGAAAATTCAAATACGCCGCATGTTGATTGCAGTAAAAATTCAAATACGCCGTTTGTTGCTTGCAGTCAAAATTCAAATACGCTGTTTGTTGCTTGCAGTCAAAATTCAAATACGCAGCATGTTGCTTTCAGTCAAAATTCAAATACACCGCATGTTGCTTGCAGTCAAAATTCAAATAAGCCGCATGTTGCTTGCAGTCAAAATTCAAATATGCCGTCTGTTGCTTGCAGTCAAAATTCAAATATGCCGTATGTTGCTTGCAGTCAAAATTGAAATATGCCGCATGTTGCTTGCAGTCAAAATTCAAATACGCCGCATGTTGCTTGCAGTCAATATTCAAATACCCCGCATGTTGCTTGCAGTCAGAATTCAAATACGCTGCATGTTGCTTGCAGTCAAAATTCAGATATGCCGTCTGTTGCTTGCAGTCAAAATTCAAATATGCCGCCTGTTGCTTGCAGTCAAAATTCAAATATGCCGTCTGTTGCTTGCAGTCAAAATTCAAATATGCCATCTGTTGCTTGCAGTCAAAATTTAAATATGCCGTCTGTTGCTTGCAGTCAAAATTCAAATACGCCGCATGTTGCTTGCAGTCAATATTCAAATACCCCGCATGTTGCTTGCAGTCAAAATTCAAATACGCTGCATGTTGCTTGCAGTCAAAATTCAGATATGCCGTCTGTTGCTTGCAGTCAAAATTCAAATACGCCGCATGTTGCTTGCAGTCAATATTCAAATACCCCGCATGTTGCTTGCAGTCAGAATTCAAATACGCTGCATGTTGCTTGCAGTCAAAATTCAGATATGCCGTCTGTTGCTTGCAGTCAAAATTCAAATATGCCGCCTGTTGCTTGCAGTCAAAATTCAAATATGCCGTCTGTTGCTTACAGTCAAAATTCAAATATGCCATCTGTTGCTTGCAGTCAAAATTCAAATATGCCATCTGTTGCTTGTAGTCAAATTTCAAATATGCCGTCTGTTGATTGCAGTCAAAATTCAAATATGCAGCATGTTGCTTTCCCTCAAAATTCAAATATGCTGTCTGTTGCTTGCAGTCAAAATTGAAATATGACATCTGTTGCTTCCAGTCAAAATTCCGATATGCTGTCTGTTGCTTCCAGTAAAAATTCAAATATGCTGTATGTTGCTTGCAGTCAAAATTCAAATATGCCGTATATTGCTTGCAGTCAAAATTCAAATATGCCGCCTGTTGCTTGCAGTCAAAATTCAGATATGCCGCATGTTGCTTGCAGTCAAAATTCAAATACACCGCATGTTGCTTGCAGTCAAAATTCAAATACACCGTCTGTTGGTTGCAGTCAAAATTCAAATATGCCGCATGTTGCTTGCAGTCAAAATTCAAATATGTTGCATGTTGCTTACAGTCAAAATTCAAATATGCCATCTGTTGCTTGCAGTCAAAATTCAAATATGCCATCTGTTGCTTGTAGTCAAATTTCAAATATGCCGTCTGTTGATTGCAGTCAAAATTCAAATATGCAGCATGTTGCTTTCCCTCAAAATTCAAATATGCTGTCTGTTGCTTGCAGTCAAAATTGAAATATGACATCTGTTGCTTCCAGTCAAAATTCCGATATGCTGTCTGTTGCTTCCAGTAAAAATTCAAATATGCTGTATGTTGCTTGCAGTCAAAATTCAAATATGCCGTATATTGCTTGCAGTCAAAATTCAGATATGCCGTCTGTTGCTTGCAGTCAAAATTCAAATACACCGCATGTTGCTTGCAGTCAAAATTCAAATACACCGTCTGTTGGTTGCAGTCAAAATTCAAATATGCCGTCTGTTGCTTGCAGTCAAAATTCGTATATGCTGTCTGTTGTTTGCACTCAAAATTCAGATATGTCGTCTTTTGCTTGCAATGAAAATTCAGATATGCCGTCTGTTGCTTGCAGTCAAAATTCATATATGCTGTCTCTTGTTTGCAGTCAAAATTCAGATATGTCGTCTGTTGTTTGCAGTCAAAATTCAAATACGCCGTCTGTTGCTTGCAGTGAAAATTCAAATACGCCGCATGTTGATTGCAGTAAAAATTCAAATACGCCGTTTGTTGCTTGCAGTCAAAATTCAAATACGCTGTTTGTTGCTTGCAGTCAATATTCAAATACGCAGCATGTTGCTTTCAGTCAAAATTCAAATACACCGCATGTTGCTTGCAGTCAAAATTCAAATAAGCCGCATGTTGCTTGCAGTCAAAATTCAAATATGCCGTCTGTTGCTTGCAGTCAAAATTCAAATATGCCGTATGTTGCTTGCAGTCAAAATTGAAATATGCCGCATGTTGCTTGCAGTCAAAATTCAAATATGCCGTCTGTTGCTTGCAGTCAAAAATCAAATATGTCGAATGTTGTTTGCAGTCAAAATTCAGATATGCCGTCTGTTGTTTGCAGTCAAAATTGAAATACTCTGCATGTTGCTTGCAGTCAAAATTCAAATACGCCGCATGTTGCTTGCAGTCAAAATTCAAATACACCGTCTGTTGGTTGCAGTCAAAATTCAAATACGCCGTCTGTTGGTTGCAGTCAAAATTCAAATATGATGTCTGTTGCTTGCAGTCAAAATTCAAATATGCCGCATGATGCTTGCAGTCAAAATTCAAATATGTCGCCTGTTGCTTGCAGTCAAAATTCAAATATGCCGTCTGTTGCTTGCAGTGAAATTTCAAATATGCCATCTGTTGCTTGCAGTCAAAATTCAAATATGCCGCATGTTGCTTGCAGTCAAAATTTAAATATGCCATCTGTTGCTTGCACTCAAAATTGAAATATGCCGCATGTTGCTTGCAGTCAAAATTTAAATATGCCGCATGTTGCTTGCAGTCAAAATTCAGATATGCCGTCTGTTGTTTGCAGTCAAAATTGAAATACTCCGCATGTTGCTTGCAGTCAAAATTCAAATACGCCGCATGTTGCTTGCAGTCAGAATTCAAATACGCCGTCTGTTGGTTGCAGTCAAAATTCAAATATGCCGTCTGTTGCTTGCAGTCAAAATTCAAATACGCCGTCTGTTGGATGCAGTCAAAATTCAAATATGCCGCATGATGCTTACAGTCAAAATTCAAATATGCCGCCTGTTGCTTGCAGTCAAAATTCAAATATGCCGTCTGTTGGTTGCAGTGAAATTTCAAATATGCTGTCTGTTGCTTGCAGTCAACATTTGAATTCACCATCTGTTTCACTGAAAATTGAAATTCAGCAACTGTTGATTCGCATTAAAATTTGTACTCACTGTCTGTTGATTCCAGTCAAAATTCAATTTCATCACCTTTTGGATGCAGTAAAATGTACATAGATTATTCATTTTCAAACATCCTAACTGCAGCATTACATTGCTTGAGTTTAGAATTTACAGCCAAACGTTCGGCGATATACACACCTGTGATGAGAGCTGAACAAATGTTCAACTTACCTGCAGTAATCACACCTGTATTGAAATGTCACACTGATGGACATATGGACAGCAGGACTGACAGATGAACATGAAAACCCTGATAACAAATGAAAACAGACACTACAAAGAGTAAATAAAGGGGGATTTTAGTTGGCCCCAACCACGCCAACTAAAGTGAGGCTCAACCATTGTGCACAGCCCCTCCTGAGACAACAGACAGTAACAGAGAACATGAATGTGTTTATACAGTACGTTATTAATATACAGGCATCCTATCATCACTATGAATATAAATTTATCAAATTATTAATATACAGACATCACCACTATGAATGTATATTAATCAGATTATTAATATACAGGCATCTTATCATCACTATAAATATATATTTATCAGATTATTAATATACAGGCATCTTATCATCACAATAAATATATATTTAGCAAATAATTAATATACAGGCATCTTATTGTCACTATGAATATATATTTATGAAATTATTAATATAAAAACATTGTCACTATGAAAATATATTTATCAAATTATTAATATACAGACATCCTCACTATGTATAAATATTTATCAGAATATTAATATACAGGCATTTTATCATCACTATGAATATTTATTTATCAGATTATTAATTTTCAGTCATACATGTTGCTTACTGTCAGTTATAATATGCCACCAGTTGTTTGCAGTCAAAATTCATATATGATGTCTGATGTTTGCAGTCAAAATTCAGATATGTCGTCTGTTGTTTGCAGTCAAAATTCAAATACGCCGCATGTTGCTTGCAGTCAAAATTCAAATACACCGTCTATTGGTTGCAGTCAAAATTCAAATACGCCGCATGTTGCTTGCAGTCAAAATTCAAATACACCGTCTATTGGTTGCAGTGAAAATTGAGATATGCCGCATGTTGCTTGCAGTCAAAATTCAAATACACCGCATGTTGCTTGCAGTCAAAATTCAAATACACCGTCTATTGGTTGCAGTCAAAATTCAAATATGCCGCATGTTGCTTGCAGTCAAAATTCAAATATGTTGCATGTTGCTTGCAATCAAAATTCAAATACGCCGCATGCTGCTTCCAGTCAAAATTCAAATACGCCGCATGTTGCTTGCAGTCAAAATTGAAATATGCCGTCTGTTGCTTGCTGTCAAAATTCAAATATGCAGCATGTTGCTTTCAGTCAAAATTCAAATACACCGCATGTTGCTTGCAGTCAAAATTCTAATACGCCGCATGTTGCTTGCAGTCAAAATTCAAATATGCCGTCTGTTGCTTGCAGTCAAAATTCTAATATGCCGTATGTTGCTTGCAGTCAAAATTCAAATATGCCGCATGTTGCTTGCAGTCAAAATTCAAATATGCCGTCTGTTGCTTGCAGTCAAAATTCAAATATGCCGTATGTTGCTTGCAGTCAAAATTGAAATATGCCGCATGTTGCTTGCAGTCAAAATTCAAATATGCCGTCTGTTGCTTGCAGTCAAAAATCAAATATGTCGAATGTTGTTTGCAGTCAAAATTCAGATATGCCGTCAGTTGTTTGCAGTCAAAATTGAAATACTCCGCATGTTGCTTGCAGTCAAAATTCAAATACGCCGCATGTTGCTTGCAGTCAAAATTCAAATACACCGTCTGTTGGTTGCAGTCAAAATTCAAATACGCCGTCTGTTGGTTGCAGTCAAAATTCAAATATGATGTCTGTTGCTTGCAGTCAAAATTCAAATATGCCGCATGATGCTTGCAGTCAAAATTCAAATATGCCGCCTGTTGCTTGCAGTCAAAATTCAAATATGCCATCTGTTGCTTGCAGTGAAATTTCAAATATGCCATCTGTTGCTTGCAGTCAAAATTCAAATATGCCGCATGTTGCTTGCAGTCAAAATTTAAATATGCCATCTGTTGCTTGCACTCAAAATTGAAATATGCAGCATGTTGCTTGCAGTCAAAATTTAAATATGCCGCATGTTGCTTGCAGTCAAAATTCAGATATGCCGTCTGTTGTTTGCAGTCAAAATTGAAATACTCCGCATGTTGCTTGCAGTCAAAATTCAAATACGCCGCATGTTGCTTGCAGTCAGAATTCAAATACGCCGTCTGTTGGTTGCAGTCAAAATTCAAATATGCCGTCTGTTGCTTGCAGTCAAAATTCAAATACGCCGTCTGTTGGTTGCAGTCAAAATTCAAATATGCCGCATGATGCTTACAGTCAAAATTCAAATATGCCGCCTGTTGCTTGCAGTCAAAATTCAAATATGCCGTCTGTTGGTTGCAGTGAAATTTCAAATATGCCGTCTGTTGCTTGCAGTCAACATTTGAATTCACCATCTGTTTCACTGAAAATTGAAATTCAGCAACTGTTGATTCGCATTAAAATTTGTACTCACTGTCTGTTGATTCCAGTCAAAATTCAATTTCATCACCTTTTGGATGCAGTAAAATGTACATAGATGATTCATTTTCAAACATCCTAACTGCAGCATTACATTGCTTGAGTTTAGAATTTACAGCCAAACGTTCGGCGATATACACACCTGTGATGAGAGCTGAACAAATGTTCGACTTACCTGCAGTAATCACACCTGTATTGAAATGTCACACTGATGGACATATGGACAGCAGGACTGACAGATGAACATGAAAACCCTGATAACAAATGAAAACAGACACTACAAAGAGTAAATAAAGGGGGATTTTAGTTGGCCCCAACCACGCCAACTAAAGTGAGGCTCAACCATTGTGCACAGCCCCTCCTGAGACAACAGACAGTAACAGAGAACATGAATGTGTTTATACAGTACGTTATTAATATACAGGCATCCTATCATCACTATGAATATAAATTTATCAAATTATTAATATACAGACATCACCACTATGAATGTATATTAATCAGATTATTAATATACAGGCATCTTATCATCACAATAAATATATATTTATCAGATTATTAATATACAGGCATCTTATCATCACAATAAATATATATTTAGCAAATTATTAATATACAGGCATCTTATCGTCACTATGAATATATATTTATGAAATTATTAATATAAAAACATTGTCACTATGAAAATATATTTATCAAATTATTAATATACAGACATCCTCACTATGTATAAATATTTATCAGAATATTAATATACAGGCATTTTATCATCACTATGAATATTTATTTATCAGATTATTAATTTTCAGTCATACATGTTGCTTACTGTCAGTTATAATATGCCGCCAGTTGCTTGCAGTCAAAATTCATATATGATGTCTGATGTTTGCAGTCAAAATTCAGATATGTCGTCTGTTGTTTGCAGTCAAAATTCAAATATGCCGCATGTTGCTTGCAGTGAAAATTGAGATATGCCGTCTGTTGCTTGTAGTCAAAATTCGTATATGATGTCTGTTGTTTGCAGTCAAAATTCAGATATGTCGTCTGTTGTTTGCAATCAAAATTCAAATACGCCGCATGTTGCTTGCAGTCAAAATTCAAATACGTCGCATGTTGCTTGCAGTCAAAATTTAAATATGCTGTCTGATGTTTGCAGTCAAAATTCAGATATGTCGTCTGTTGTTTGCAGTAAAAATTCAAATATGCTGTATGTTGCTTGCAGTCAAGATTCGTATATGCTGTCTGTTGTTTGCAGTCAAAATTCAGATATGTCGTCTGTTGTTTGCAGTAAAAATTCAAATATGCTGTATGTTGCTTGCAGTCAAAATTCAAATATGCCGCCTGTTGCTTCCAGTAAAAATTCAAATATGCTGTATGTTGCTTGCAGTCAAAATTCAAATATGCCGCCTGTTGCTTGCAGTCAAAATTCAGATATGCCGCATGTTGCTTGCAGTCAAAATTTAAATATGCTGTCTGATGTTTGCAGTCAAAATTCAGATATGTCGTCTGTTGTTTGCAGTAAAAATTCAAATATGCTGTATGTTGCTTGCAGTCAAGATTCGTATATGCTGTCTGTTGTTTGCAGTCAAAATTCAGATATGTCGTCTGTTGTTTGCAGTAAAAATTCAAATATGCTGTATGTTGCTTGCAGTCAAAATTCAAATATGCCGCCTGTTGCTTCCAGTAAAAATTCAAATATGCTGTATGTTGCTTGCAGTCAAAATTCAAATATGCCGCCTGTTGCTTGCAGTCAAAATTCAGATATGCCGCATGTTGCTTGCAGTCAAAATTCAAATACACCGCATGTTGCTTGCAGTCAAAATTCAAATACACCGTCTGTTGGTTGCAGTCAAAATTCAAATATGCCGCATGTTGCTTGCAGTCAAAATTCAAATATGTTGCATGTTGCTTGCAATCAAAATTCAAATACGCCGCATGCTGCTTCCAGTCAAAATTCAAATACGCCATCAGTTGGTTGCAGTCAAAATTCAAATACGCCGCATGTTGCTTGCAGTCAAAATTCAAATATGCCGTCTGTTGCTTGCTGTCAAAATTCAAATATGCCGTCTGTTGCTTGCAGTCAAAATTCGTATATGCTGTCTGTTGTTTGCACTCAAAATTCAGATATGTCATCTTTTGCTTGCAATGAAAATTCAGATATGCCGTCTGTTGCTTGCAGTCAAAATTCATATATGCTGTCTCTTGTTTGCAGTCAAAATTCAGATATGTCGTCTGTTGTTTGCAGTCAAAATTCAAATACGCCGTCTGTTGCTTGCAGTGAAAATTCAAATACGCCGGATGTTGATTGCAGTAAAAATTCAAATACGCCGTTTGTTGCTTGCAGTCAAAATTCAAATACGCCGTTTGTTGCTTGCAGTCAAAATTCAAATACGCAGCATGTTGCTTTCAGTCAAAATTCAAATACACCGCATGTTGCTTGCAGTCAAAATTCAAATATGCCGCATGTTGCTTGCAGTCAAAATTCAAATATGCCGTCTGTTGCTTGCAGTCAAAAATCAAATATGTCGAATGTTGTTTGCAGTCAAAATTCAGATATGCCGTCTGTTGTTTGCAGTCAAAATTGAAATACTCTGCATGTTGCTTGCAGTCAAAATTCAAATACGCCGCATGTTGCTTGCAGTCAAAATTCAAATACACCGTCTGTTGGTTGCAGTCAAAATTCAAATACGCCGTCTGTTGGTTGCAGTCAAAATTCAAATATGATGTCTGTTGCTTGCAGTCAAAATTCAAATATGCCGCATGATGCTTGCAGTCAAAATTCAAATATGCCGCCTGTTGCTTGCAGTCAAAATTCAAATATGCCGTCTGTTGCTTGCAGTGAAATTTCAAATATGCCATCTGTTGCTTGCAGTCAAAATTCAAATATGCCGCATGTTGCTTGCAGTCAAAATTTAAATATGCCATCTGTTGCTTGCACTCAAAATTCAAATATGCCGCATGTTGCTTGCAGTCAAAATTTAAATATGCCGCATGTTGCTTGCAGTCAAAATTCAGATATGCCGTCTGTTGTTTGCAGTCAAAATTGAAATACTCCGCATGTTGCTTGCAGTCAAAATTCAAATACGCCGCATGTTGCTTGCAGTCAGAATTCAAATACGCCGTCTGTTGGTTGCAGTCAAAATTCAAATATGCCGTCTGTTGCTTGCAGTCAAAATTCAAATACGCCGTCTGTTGGTTGCAGTCAAAATTCAAATATGCCGCATGATGCTTACAGTCAAAATTCAAATATGCCGCCTGTTGCTTGCAGTCAAAATTCAAATATGCCGTCTGTTGGTTGCAGTGAAATTTCAAATATGCCGTCTGTTGCTTGCAGTCAACATTTGAATTCACCATCTGTTTCACTGAAAATTGAAATTCAGCAACTGTTGATTCGCATTAAAATTTGTACTCACTGTCTGTTGATTTCAGTCAAAATTCAATTTCATCACCTTTTGGATGCAGTAAAATGTACATATATGATTCATTTTCAAACATCCTAACTGCAGCATTACATTGCTTGAGTTTAGAATTTACAGCCAAATGTTCGGCGATACACACACCTGTGATGAGAGCTGAACAAATGTTCAACTTACCTGCAGTAATCACACCTGTATTGAAATGTCACACTGATGGACATATGGACAGCAGGACTGACAGATGAACATGAAAACCCTGATTACAAATGAAAACAGACACTACAAAGAGTAAATAAAGGGGGATTTTAGTTGGCCCCAACCACGCCAACAAAAGTGAGGCTCAACCACTGTGCACAGCCCCTCCTGAGACAACAGACAGTAACAGAGAACATGAATGTGTTTATACAGTACGTTATTAATATAAATGCATCCTATCATCACTATGAATATAAATTTATCAAATTATCAATATACAGACATCACCACTATGAATGTATATTAATCAGATTATTAATATACAGGCATCTTATCATCACTATAAATATATATTTATCAGATTATTAATATACAGGCATCTTATCATCACAATAAATATATATTTAGCAAATTATTAATAAACAGGCATCTTATCGTCACTATGAATATATATTTATGAAATTATTAATATAAAAACATCGTCACTATGAATATATATTTATAAAATTATTAATATACAGGCATCCTCACTATGTATAAATATTTATCAGAATATTAATATACAGGCATTTTATCATCACTATGAATATTTATTTAGCAGATTATTAATTTTCAGTCATACATGTTGCTTACTGTCAGTTATAATATGCCGCCAGTTGCTTGCAGTCAAAATTCATATATGATGTCTGATGTTTGCAGTCAAAATTCAGATATGTCGTCTGTTGTTTGCAGTCAAAATTCAAATACGCCGCATGTTGCTTGCAGTGAAAATTGAGATATGTCGTCTGTTGCTTGCAGTCAAAATTCGTATATGATGTCTGTTGTTTGCAGTCAAAATTCAGATATGTCGTCTGTTGTTTGCAATCAAAATTCAAATACGCCGCATGTTGCTTGCAGTCAAAATTCAAATACGTCGCATGTTGCTTGCAGTCAAAATTTAAATATGCCATCTGTTGCGTGCAGTCAAAATTCGTATATGCTGTCTGATGTTTGCAGTCAAAATTCAGATATGTCATCTTTTGCTTGCAATGAAAATTCAGATATGCCGTCTGTTGTTTGCAGTCAAAATTCAGATATGTCGTCTGTTGTTTGCAGTCAAAATTCAAATACGCTGCATGTTGCTTGCAGTCAAAATTCAAATATGCTGCATGTTGATTGCAGTCAAAATTCAAATATGCCGTCTGTTGCTTGCAGTCAAAATTCAAATACGCCGCATGTTGCTTGCAGGCAATATTCAAATACCCCGCATGTTGCTTGCAGTCAAAATTCAAATACGCTGCATGTTGCTTGCAGTCAAAATTCAGATATGCCGTCTGTTGCTTGCAGTCAAAATTCAAATACGCCGCATGTTGCTTGCAGTCAATATTCAAATACCCTGCATGTTGCTTGCAGTCAAAATTCAAATACGCTGCATGTTGCTTGCAGTCAAAATTCAAATATGCCGCATGTTGCTTGCAGTCAAAATTTAAATATGCCGTCTGTTGCTTGCAGTCAAAATTCAAATATGCCGCATGTTGCTTGCAGTCAAAATTGAAATATGCCGTCTGTTGCTTGTAGTCAAAATTCAAATATGCCATCTGTTGCTTGCAGTCAAAATTCAAATATGCCGCATGTTGCTTGCAGTCAAAATTTAAATATGCCGCATGTTGCTTGCAGTCAAAATTCAAATATGCCACATGTTGCTTGCAGTCAAAATTTAAATATGCCGCATGTTGCTTGCAGTCAAAATTCAAATATGCCACATGTTGCTTGCAGTCAAAATTTAAATATGCCGTCTGTGGCTTGCAGTCAAAATTCGTATATGCTGTCTGTTGTTTGCAGTCAAAATTCAGATATGCCGTCTGTTATTTGCAGTCAAAATTCAAATACGCCGCATGTTGCTTGCAGTCAAAATTCAAATATGCCGCATGTTGCTTGCAGTCAAAATTCAAATATGCCGTCTTTTAATTGCAGTGAAATTTCAAATATGCAGTCTGTTGCTTGCAGTCAAAATTTGAATTCACCATCTGTTTCACTGAAAATTGAAATTCAGCAACTGTTGATTTGCATTAAAATTTGTACTAACTGTCTGTTGATTCCAGTCAAAATTCAATTTCATCACCTTTTGGATGCAGTAAAATGTACATAGATGATTCATTTTCAAACATCCTAATTGCAGAATTACATTGCTTGAGTTTAGAATTTATAGCCAAGCGTTTGGAGATATACACACCTGTGATGAGAGCTGAACAAATGTTCAACTTACCTGCAGTAATCACACCTGTATTGAAATGTCACACTGATGGACATATGGACAGTAGGACTGACAGATGAACATGAAAACCCTGATTACAAATGAAAACAGACACTACAAAGAGTAAATAAAGGGGGATTTTAGTTGGCCCCAACCACGCCAACTAAAGTGAGGCTCAACCATTGTGCACAGCCCCTCCTGAGACAACAGAAAGTAACAGTGAACATGAATGTGTTTATGCAGTACGTTATTAATATAAATGCATCCTATCATCACTATGAATATAAATTTATCAAATTATTAATATACAGACATCACCACTATGAATATATATTTACCAAACTATTAATATACAGGCATCTTATCATCACTATATGTTGGGAAAGTGTCGGTACACGGACCCACAACAGGGGGCGCAAAGGAACGGACAATGGAGTAGGTCAAATAACAACACTTTACTGTTGTGAATGTGCACAACAAATACAACAGATTACAACAATAGATCAGAATCAATCCACAAAGGTGTCGTGTGGGCAGGCTCGAAGATAGGAGACACCTGTCCAAAGCAGAACCGGAACCACACGATTTCCTCCGCCACCAGACCCCGGGAATACTGGAGTCGCCAAGTCCCGAACTCCCAGGTGGCCACTGCCTCCGCGTGTCGGACCTGGTACTGCTGGCGAGGAACAAAAACACAATTAAAGGTGGGCGCGTTTGCACCCAGTAATCCACACGGCAGGAAAGCTACCTCCACCTCTCGTTGGAAAAAAGGTCTGTTATCACTCACAAAAGTCACAAAAGGTTACTGTCAAGCAGTCAGCTGAGAATATTACCTTCCAGGTAGAACGATATCTCGGCAAAGAGGTGGAGACGTCGTCCTGCTGATGTACCCCTGCTGATTGGTAACAGCTGTTGCAGGTGATGCGTGACAGCTGTCACCCTAGCTGCTCCTGTGAGGCGGCTGCGCCCTCTGGTGCCTGGAGCCCGCACTCCAGGCAGGGCGCCCTCTGGTGGTGGGCCAGCAGTACCTCCTCTTCTGGCGGCCCACACAACAGGACCCCCCCCTCAACGGGCGCCTCCTGGCGCCCGACCAGGCTTGTCCAAGTGGCGGCGGTAGAAATCGGCCAGGAGGGCCGGGTCCAGGATGAAGCTCCTCTTCACCCAGGAGCGTTCTTCGGGGCCGTACCCCTCCCAGTCCACCAAATACTGGAAGCCCCGGCCCATCCTACGGACATCCAAAAGCCGGCGTACAGTCCAAGCCGGCTCGCCATCGATGATCCGGGCAGGAGGCGGCGCCGGACCCGGAGTACAGAGGGGTGAGGAGTGATGAGGTTTAATCCGGGACACATGAAACACAGGATGGATCCGCAGTGAGGCCGGCAGCCGAAGCCTCACTGCGGCTGGACTGATGACCTTCAGGATCTTGAATGGGCCGATGTAACGGTCCTGTAACTTGGGGGTGTCCACTTGGAGGGGGATGTCCTTTGTGGATAACCACACCTCCTGCCCAGGCCGATACGCAGGGGCCGGGGTCCGCCGACGGTCTGCATGGGCTTTTGCCCTCGTCCGGGCCTTTAGCAAAGCAGAACGGGCGGCACGCCACACCCGACGGCACTTCCGCAGGTGGGCCTGGACCGAGGGCACACCGACCTCTCCCTCAACCACCGGAAACAACGGGGGCTGATACCCCAGACATACCTCAAAAGGGGAGAGGCCGGTGGCTGAAGACACCTGGCTGTTATGGGCATACTCGATCCAGGCCAAATGGGTACTCCAGGCCGCCGGGTGTACGGCAGTCACGCAGCGCAAGGCCTGCTCCACCTCCTGGTTTACCCGTTCTGCTTGCCCGTTGGTCTGAGGGTGGTACCCGGACGAGAGACTCACCGTGGCCCCCAGTTCCCGGCAGAAGCTCCTCCAGACTTGCGAGGAGAACTGGGGACCGCGATCGGAGATGGTGTCTGTTGGAATCCCATGCAGCCGGACGACGTGGTGGACCAGGAGGTCCGCTGTCTCCTGGGCTGTTGGGAGCTTCGGGAGGGCCACGAAGTGGGCCGCCTTGGAGAATCGGTCCACTATCGTGAGGATGGTGGTGTTACCCTGGGACGGCGGGAGGCCCGTGACAAAATACAGGCCGATGTGGGACCAGGGGCGATGAGGCACGGGCAGCGGCTGGAGTAAACCTGATGCCCGGCAATGGTCAGCCTTGCCCCTGGCGCAGGTGGTGCAGGCCTGGATATAATCTCGGACGTCGGCCTCTAGGGACGCCCACCAGAAGCGCTGCCGGACAACTGCCACGGTTCTTCGCACCCCTGGATGACAGGAGAGCTTGGAGCCGTGACAGAAGTCCAGGACTGCAGCCCTAGTTTCTGGTGGGACGTATAGTTTGTTCTTCGGCCCAGTTCCGGGGTCCGGGCTTCGTGCCAGGGCCTCCCAGACGGTTCTCTCTACGTCCCAGGTGAGGGTGGCCACGATAGTGGACTCCGGGATGATGGGTTCCGGTGGATCCGACAACTCCGCTTTGACTTCATCTTCATGTACCCGGGACAAGGCATCCGATCTCTGGTTCTTGGTCCCGGGACGGTAGGTGATCCGGAAGTCAAAACGGCCGAAGAACAGTGACCAGCGGGCTTGCCTGGGGTTCAGCCGCTTGGTGGTCCTGATATACTCCAGGTTCCGGTGGTCAGTGAAAACCGTGAATGGCACGGACGTTCCCTCCAACAGATGTCTCCATTCTTCAAGAGCCTCTTTCACCGCAAGGAGTTCTCGATTGCTGACGTCATAGTTCCGTTCGGCCGGGGTCAACCTGCGGGAAAAATAGGCACACGGGTGAAGGACCTTATCGGTCTTCCCGCTCTGGGAAAGCACGACTCCTATCCCTGAGTCCGAGGCGTCCACTTCAACCACTAACTGGCGACTAGGATCGGGCTGCACCAGAACGGGTGCAGACGAGAAGCGCCATTTCAACTCCTTGAACGCGGCATCGCAACGATCCGACCAGGTGAAGGGGAGTTTTGGTGAGGTCAGGGCTGTCAGGGGGCTAACTACATGACTGTAGCACTTAATGAACCTCCTGTAGAAATTTGCAAAGCCGAGGAACTGTTGCAGCTTCCTACGGCTAGTGGGTTGGGGCCAGTCTCTCACCGCCGCAACCTTGGGCGGATCAGGAGCAACGGAGTTGGGGGAGATGATAAACCCCAGGAAGGACAAAGATGTGCGGTGAAACTCACACTTCTCGCCCTTCACAAACAGCCGGTTCTCCAACAACCGCTGCAGGACCTGACGTACATGCCGGACATGAGTCTCAGGATCCGGAGAAAAGATGAGTATATCGTCTAGATATACGAAGACGAATAGGTGCAGGAAATCCCGCAAGACATCATTAACCAATGCTTGGAACGTCGCGGGGGCGTTTGTGAGGCCGAACGGCATGACCAGGTACTCAAAGTGACCTAATGGGGTGTTGAATGCCGTCTTCCATTCGTCTCCCTTCCAGATCCGAACCAGGTGATACGCATTTCTAAGATCCAGCTTAGTAAAGATTTTGGCTCCATGCAGGGGGGTGAACACGGAATCTAATAATGGCAACGGGTATCGGTTGCGAACCGTAATCTCATTCAGCCCCCTGTAATCAATACATGGACGAAGTCCGCCATCTTTCTTGCCCACAAAAAAGAAACCTGCCCCCATTGGGGAGGTGGAGTTCCGGATCAGCCCGGCAGCTAATGAGTCCCGGATGTAGGTCTCCATTGATTCGCGCTCAGATCGTAAGAGGTTGTACAGCCTGCTGGACGGGAACTCAGTGCCTGGAACCAAATCAATGGCACAATCGTACGGACGGTGCGGGGGAAGGGTGAGTGCCAGATCCTTGCTGAAGACATCAGCAAGATCGTGGTACTCAACCGGCACTGCCGTCAGATTGGGAGGGACTTTGACCTCCTCCTTAGCCTGGGAACCGGGAGGAACCGAGGATCCTAAACACACCCGATGGCAGGTTTCGCTCCACTGAACCACCACCCCAGACGGCCAATCGATCCGGGGATTGTGCTTTAACATCCATGGGATGCCCAAAATCACGCGGGAGGTAGAAGAAGTTACAAAAAACTCAATCTCCTCCCGGTGGTTTCCAGACACCACCAGAGTTACTGGTTGTGTCTTGTGTGTGAGTAAAGGGAGGAGGGTGCCATCTAGTGCCCGCACCTGCAATGGCGAAGGAAGCACCACCAGAGGGAGCCCTACCTCCTTTGCCCATCTGCTGTCTAGCAGATTCCCTTCTGACCCCGTGTCCACCAGTGCTCGGGCTTGAAGGGTTAAATCCCCGCTCAGGATTGTGACTGGGAGTCGTGTGGCAATTTGTGTGTGTCTCATTTGAATGTCTTGACCCCCCCTTAGCCCAGTCTCTAAGGGTGAGTGTTGACGTTTTGGCCGTTTGGGGCAGTTTCTCTGTGTGTGCTCTGTTGAGCTGCAGAGAAAACACTCTCCACGGATCAGCCTCCCCATTTTGGCCCTGTGCGTTTCCCTAACAACGTCACCAGGGGGAGCTGTTGCCCCACAAAGCGCTGCGGCTGTGGAGCGTGGGGAGGGCGGCCCCTTTTCGAACCCGGAAGGGAGAGGGGCGGCGCGTATCCGGTCACGTCCTTCGCCTCGCTCCTGACGGCGTTCCTCTAACCGATTGTCTAACCGTATAACGAGATCGATAAGCCCGTCTAAATCCCGCGGTTCGTCCTTGGCCACCAGGAGCTCCTTCAGGACCAACGACAGTCCGTTTACGAAGGCGGCGCGGAGCGCAGTGTTATTCCAGCCGGACCTCGCAGCCGCGATGCGGAAGTCGACTGCATAAGCAGCTGCGCTCCGGCGCCCCTGTCTCATTGACAGCAGCACGGCTGAAGCGGTCTCTCCTCTATTTGGATGATCGAACACTGTTTGAACTCCCTCACAAACCCATCATATGTCAGAAGGAGCCGTGAATTTTGCTCCCAAAGCGCTGTAGCCCAAGCGCGTGCCTTGCCGCGAAGCAGATTAATGACATAAGCTATTTTACTAGCATCAGTCGCGTACATGACGGGACGTTGTGCGAAGACGAGCGAACACTGCATAAGAAAGTCCGCGCACGTACAGGCATCTTATCATCACTATGAATATATATTTATCAGATTATTAATTTTCAGTCATACATGTTGCTTACTGTCAAAGTTATAATATGCCGCCAGTTGATTGCAGTCAAACTTGAGATATGACGTCTGTTACTTTCAGTCAAAATTCATATATGTCACCTGTAGCTCGCAATCAAATTTCGAATATGACGTCTGTTGATTGCAGTCAAAATTCAGATATCACGTCTGTTGCTCGCAGTCAAAATTCAGATATCACGTCTGTAGCTCGCAATCAAAATTCAAATATGACGTCTGTTGCTCGCAGTCAAAATTCAGATATCACGTCTGTTGCTCGCAGTCAAAATTCAGATATACCGTCTGTTGCTCGCAATCAAAATTCAAATATGACGTCTGTTGCTCGCAGTCAAAATTCAGATATACCGTCTGTTGTTTGCAGTGAAAACTGAAAAATACCATCTGTAGCTCGAAGTCAAAATTCAAATATGATGTCTGTTAATTGCAGTCAAAATTCAAATACGCCGCATGATGCTTGCAGTCAAAATTCAGATATGACGTCTGTTGCTCGCAGTCAAAATTCAGATATGACGTCTGTTGCTGCAGTCAAAATTCAGATATGACGTCTGTTGATTGCAGTCAAAATTCAGATATGACGTCTGTTGATTGCAGTCAAAATTCCGATATGACATCTGTTGCTCGCAGTCAAAATTCAGATATGACGTCTGTTGATTGCAGTCAAAATTCAGATACGCCGCATGATGCTCGCAGTCAAAATTCAGATATGACGTCTGTTGCTCGCAGTCAAAATTCAGATATACCATCTGTTGCTTGCAGTGAAAACTGAAAAATACCATCTGTAGCTCGCAATCAAATTTCAAATATGCCGTATGTTGCTCGAGGTCAAAATTCATATATGACGTCTGTTGCTCGCAGTCAAAATTCAGATATCACGTCTGTTGCTCGCAGTCAAAATTCAGATATACCGTCTGTTGCTCGCAGTGAAAACTGAAAAATACCATCTGTAGCTCGCAGTCAAAATTCAAATATGACGTCTGTTGCTCGCAGTCAAAATTCAGATATACCGTCTGTTGCTTGCAGTGAAAACTGAAAAATACCATCTGTAGCGCGCAATCAAATTTAAAATATGCCGTATGTTGCTCGCAGTCAAAATTCATATATACTGTCTGTTGCTCGCAGTGAAAACTGAAAAATACCATCTGTAGCTCGCAGTCAAAATTCAAATATGACATCTTTTGCTTGCAGTCAAAATTCAGATATGACGTCTGTTGATTGCAGTCAAAATTCAGATATGACGTCTGTTGATTGCAGTCAAAATTCAGATACGCCGCATGATGCTCGCAGTCAAAATTCAGATATGACGTCTGTTGCTCGCAGTCAAAATTCAGATATACCGTCTGTTGCTTCAGTCAAAATTCAAATATGCCGTCTGTTGCTTGCAATGAAAATTCAGATATGCCGTCTGTTGCTTGCAGTCAAAATTCAAATACGCCGCATGTTGCTTGCAGTCAAAATTCAAATACGCCGCAGGTTGCTTCCAGTCAAAATTGAAATATGCATCATGTTGCTTCCAGTCAAAATTGAAATATGCATCATGTTGCTTGCAGTCAAAATTCAAATACGCCGTATTTTGCTTGCAGTCAAAATTCAAATATGCCGGCTGTTGCTTGCAGTCAAAATTCAGATATGCCGTCTGTTGTTTGCAGTCAAACTTAAAATACTCTGCATGTTGATTGCAGTCAAAATTCAAATACGCCGCATGTTGCTTGCAGTCAAAATTCTAATATGCCGTCTGTTGCTTGCAATGAAAATTCAGATATGCCGTCTGTTGCTTGCAGTCAAAATTCATATATGCTGTCTGTTGTTTGCAGTCAAAATTCAAATACGCTGCATGTTGCTTGCAGTGAAAATTCAAATACGCCGCATGTTGCTTGCAGTCAAAATTCAAATACGCCGCATGTTGCTTGCAGTCAAAATTCAAATACGGCGCAGGTTGCTTCCAGTCAAAATTCAAATACGCCGCATGTTGCTTGCAGTCAAAATTCAAATACGCCGCATGTTGCTTGCAGTCAAAATTGAAATATTCCATCTGTTGCTTGCAGTCAAAATTCAAATATGCCGTCTGTTGCTTCCAGTCAAAATTCCGATATGCCGTCTGTTGCTTCCATTCAAAATTCAAATATGCTGTATGTTGCTTCCAGTCAAAATTCAAATATGCTGTATGTTGCTTGCAGTCAAAATTCAAATATGCTGTATGTTGCTTGCAGTCAAAATTCAAATACGCCGCAGGTTGCTTACAGTCAAAATTCAAATACGCCGCATGTTGCTTGCAGTCAAAATGTAAATACACCGCATGTTGCTTGCAGTCAAAATTCAAATACGCCGCATGTTGCTTGTAGTCAAAATTCAAATACACCGCAGGTTGCTTCCAGTCAAAATTCAAATATGCCGCATGTTGTTTGCAGTCAGAATTCAAATATGCCGTCTTTTGCTTGCAGTCAAAATTCAAATATGATGTCTGTTGCTTGCAGTCAAAATTCAAATACGCCGCATGATGCTTGCAGTCAAAATTCAAATATTCCCTCTGTTGCTTACAATCAAAATTCAAATATGCTGTCTGTTGCTTGTAATCAAAATTGAAATATGCAGCATGTTGCTTGCAGTCAAAATTGAAATATGACATGTGTTGCTTGCAGTCAGAATTCAGATATGCCGTCTGGTGCTTCAGTCAAAATTCAAATATGCCGTCTGTTGCTTGCAGTCAAAATTCTAATATGCCGTCTGTTGCTTGCAATGAAAATTCAGATATGCCGTCTGTTGCTTGCAGTCAAAATTCAAATACGCTGCATGTTGCTTGCAGTGAAAATTCAAATACGCCGCATGTTGCTTGCAGTCAAAATTCAAATATGCCGCATGTTGCTTGCAGTCAAAATTCAAATACGCCGCAGGTTGCTTCCAGTCAAAATTCAAATACGCCGCATGTTGCTTGCAGTCAAAATTCAAATACGCCGCATGTTGCTTGCAGTCAAAATTGAAATATTCCATCTGTTGTTTGCAGTCAAAATTCCGATATGCCGTCTGTTGCTTCCATTCAAAATTCAAATATGCTGTATGTTGCTTCCAGTCAAAATTCAAATATGCTGTATGTTGCTTGCAGTCAAAATTCAAATATGCTGTATGTTGCTTGCAGTCAAAATTCAAATACGCCGCAGGTTGCTTCCAGTCAAAATTCAAATACGCCGCATGTTGCTTGCAGTCAAAATGTAAATACGCCGCATGTTGCTTGCAGTCAAAATTAAAATACGCCGCATGTTGCTTGCAGTCAAAATTCAAATACGCCGCATGTTGCTTGCAGTCAAAATTGAAATATTCCATTTGTTGCTTGCAGTCAAAATTCAAATATGCCTTCTGTTGCTTCCAGTCAAAATTCCTATATGCCGTCTGTTGCTTCCATTCAAAATTCAAATATGCAGTATGTTGCTTGCAGTGAAAATTCAAATATGCTGTATGTTGCTTGCAGTCAAAATTCAAATACGCCGCAGGTTGCTTCCAGTAAAAATTCAAATACGCCGCATGTTGCTTGCAGTCAAAATTTAAATACGCCGTATGTTGCTTGCAGTCAAAATTCAGATATGCCGTCTGTTGCTTGCAGTCAAAATTCATATATGCTGTCTGTTGTTTGCAGTCAAAATTCAAATACGCCGCATGTTGCTTCCAGTCAAAATTCAAATACGCCGCATGTTGCTTGCAGTCAAAATTCAAATATGCCGTCTGTTGCTTCCAGTCAAAATTCCGATATGCCGTCTGTTGCTTCCATTCAAAATTCAAATATGCTGTATGTTGCTTACAGTCAAAATTGAAATATTCCATCGGTTGCTTGCAGTCAAAATTCAAATATGCCGTCTGTTGCTTCCAGTCAAAATTCCGATATGCCGTCTTTTCCTTGCAGTCAAAATTCAAATACGCCGCATGTTGCTTGCAGTCAAAATTCAAATATGCCGCATGTTGCTTGCAGTCAAAATTGAAATATTCCATCTGTTGCTTGCAGTCAAAATTCAAATATGCTGTATGTTGCCTCCACTCAAAATTCAAATATGCTGTATGTTGCTTGCAGTCAAAATTCAAATATGCTGTGTTGCTTGCAGTCAAAATTCAAATATGCTGTATGTTGCTTGCAGTCAAAATTCAAATACGCCGCAGGTTGCTTCCAGTCAAAATTCAAATACGCTGCATGTTGCTTGCAGTCAAAATTTAAATACGCCGCATGTTGCTTGCAGTCAAAATTCAAATATGCTGTCTGTTGCTTGCAATGAAAATTCAGATATGCCGTCTGTTGCTTGCAGTCAAAATTCATATATGCTGTCTGTTGTTTGCAGTCAAAATTCAAATACGCAGCATGTTGCTTGCAGTGAAAATTCAAATACGCCGCATGTTGCTTGCAGTCAAAATTCAAATACGCGTATGTTGCTTGCAGTCAAAATTCAAATATGCCGGCTGTTGCTTGTAATCAAAATTGAAATATGCAGCATGTTGCTTGCAGTCAAAATTGAAATATGACATGTGTTGCTTGCAGTCAGAATTCAGATATGCCGTCTGTTGCTTCAGTCAAAATTCAAATATGCCGTCTGTTGCTTGCAGTCAAAATTCAAATATGCCGTCTGTTGCTTGCAGTCGAAATTGAAATATTCCATCTGTTGCTGGCAGTCAAAATTCAAATATGCCGTCTGTTGCTTCCAGTCAAAATTCCGATATGCCGTCTGTTGCTTCCATTCAAAATTCAAATATGCTGTATGTTGCTTGAAAGTGAAAATTCAAATATGCTGTCTGTTGTTTGCAGTCAATATTAAAATACGCTGCATGTTGCTTGCAGTGAAAATTCAAATACGCTGTCTGTTGTTTGCAGTCAAAATTCAAATACGCTGCATGTTCCTTGCAGTCAAAATTCAAATACGCTGCATGTTGCTTGCAGTCAAAATTCAAATACGCGTATGTTGCTTGCAGTCAAAATTCAGATATGCCGCATTTTGCTTGCCATCAAAATTCGAATGCGCCGCATGCTGCTTGCAGTCAACATTCAAATACGCCGCATGTTGCTTGCAGTCAAAATTTAAATTGCCGTCTGTTGGTTGCAGTCAAAATTCAAATACGCCACATGTTGCTTGCAGTCAAAATTCAAATATGATGTCTGTTGTTTGCTGTCAAAATTCAAATATGCCATCTGTTGCTTGCAATCAAAATTCAAATATGGCGTCTGTTGCTTGCAATGAAAATTTAGATATGCCGTCTGTTGCTTTAAGTCAAAATTCGTATATGCTGTCTGTTGCTTGCAGTGAAAATTCAAATACGCCGCATGTTGCTTGCAGTCAAAATTCAAATAGGCCGTTTGTTGCTTGCAGTCAAAATTCAAATACGCCGCATGTTGCTTGCAGTCAAAATTCAAATATGCCGTCTGTTGCTTGCAGTCAAAATTGAAATATGCAGCATGTTGCTTGAAGTGAAATTTCAAATATGCCGTCTCTTGCTTGCAGTCAACATTTGAATTCACCATCTGTTTCACTGAAAATTGAAATTCAGCAACTGTTGATTCACATTAAAATTTGTACTCACTGTCTGTTGATTCCAGTCAAAATTCAATTTCATCACCTTTTGGATGCAGTAAAATGTACATTGATCATTCATTTTCAAACATCCTAACTGCAGCATTACATTGCTTGAGTTTAGAATTTACAGCCAAACGTTCGGCGATATACACACCTGTGATGAGAGCTGAACAAATGTTCAACTTACCTGCAGTAATCACACCTGTATTGAAATGTCACACTGATGGACATATGGACAGCAGGACTGACAGATGAACATGAAAACCCTGATTACAAATGAAAACAGACACTACAAAGAGTAAATAAAGGGGGATTTTAGTTGGCCCCAACCACGCCAACTAAAGTGAGGCTCAACCATTGTGCACAGCCCCTCCTGAGACAACAGACAGTAACAGTGAACATGAATGTGTTTATACAGTACATTATTAATATAAATGCATCCTATCATCAATATGAATATAAATTTATCAAATTATTAATATACAGACATTACCACTATGAATGTATATTAATCAGATTATTAATATACAGGCATCTTATCATCACTATGAATATTTATTTACCAAATTATTAATATACAGGCATCTTATCATCACTATAAATATATATTTACCAAATTATTAATATACAGGCACCTTATCATCACTATAAATATATATTTATCAGATTATTAATATACAGGCATCTTATCATCACTATAAATATATATTTACCAAATTATTAATATACAGGCATCTTATCATCACTATAAATATATATTTATCAGATTATTAATATACAGGCATCTTATCATCACTGTAAATATATATTTACCAAATTATTAATATACAGGCATCTTATCATCACTATAAATATATATTTACCAAATTATTAATATACAGGCATCTTATCATCACTATAAATATATATTTATCAGATTATTAATATACAGGCATCTTATCATCACTATAAATATATATTTACCAAATTATTAATATACAGGCATCTTATCATCACTATAAATATATATTTATCAGATTATTAATATACAGGCATCTTATCATCACTATGAATATATATTTATCAGATTATTAATTTTCAGTCATACATGTTGCTTACTGTCAAAGTTATAATATGCTGCCAGTTGCTTGTAGTCCAACTTGAGATATGCCGCCTGTTGCTTCAGATATGACGTCTGTTGCTCGCAGTCCGAATTCAGATATACCGTCTGTTGCTCGCAGTGAAAACTGAAAAATACCATCTGTAGCTCGCAGTCAAAATTCAAATATGACGTCTGTTGCTTGCAGTCAAAATTCAAATATGCCGTCTGTTGCTTGCAGTGAAATTTCAAATATGCCGTCTCAAATGGTAGCTGATTTCTCGGCAGGGAGGTGGAGTTGCAGTCCGGCCTTTATGGTGGTGGTGATGAGTAGTGGATGAGTGACAGCTGGTACGGATGATGAGTGACAGCTGTCACTCCTGGTTGCTCCGACGCCCTCTCGTGCTTGAAGCCCGCACTTCAAGCAGGGCGCCATCTTGTGGTGGTGGGCCAGCAGTACCTCCTCTTCAGCGGCCCACACAACACTTATCATCACTATGAATATATATTTACCAAATTATTAATATACAGGCATCTTATCATCACTATAAATATATATTTATGAGATTATTGATATACAGGCATCTTATCGTCACTATGAATATATATTTATCAAATTATTAATATACAGACATCCTCACTATGTATACATATTTATCAGAATATTAATATACAGGCACTTTATCATCACTATGAATATTTATTTATCAGATTATTAATTTGTCAAAGTTATAATATGCTGCCAGTTGCTTGCAGTAAAACTTGAGATATGATGTCTGTTGCTCGCAGTGAAAACTGAAAAATACCATCTGTAGCTCGCAGTCAATATTCAAATATGCCGTCTTTTGCTTACAATCAAAATTCAAATATGCCGTCTGTTGCTTGCAGTCAAAATTCAAATACGCCGCATGATGCTTGCAGTCAAAATTCAAATATGACACCTGCTGCTTGCAGTCAAAATTCAAATATGCCGCATGTTCCTTGCAGTCAAATTTCAAATATGACGTCTGTTGCTTGCAGTCAAAATTTGAATATGCCGCATGTTGCTTACCTTCAAAATTTGATATATGCCGCATGTTGCTTGAAGTCAAAATTCAAATATGCCGTCTGTTGCTTGCAGTCAAAATTCAAATATGCCGTATGTTGCTTGCAGTCAAATTTGATATATGCCGCATGTTGCTTGCAGTCGAAATTCAAATACACCGCATGTTGCTTGCAGTCAAAATTCAAATTCGCCGCATGTTGCTTGCAGTCAAAATTCAAATATGCTGTCTGTTGCTTGCAGTCAAAATTCAAATATGTCGTCTGTTGCTTGCCGTCAAAATTCAAATATGCCGTATGTTGCTTGCAGTCAAAATTCAAATATGCTGTATGTTGCTTGCAGTCAAAATTCAAATATGCCGCATGTTGCTTGCAGTCAAAATTCAAATATGCCGTATGTTGCTTGCAGTCAAAATTCAAATATGCCGCATGTTGCTTACCTTCAAAGTTATAATATGCCGCCAGTTGCTTCCTGCCAAAATTCAAATATGCCGTCTGTTGCTTGCAGTCAAAATTCAAATATGCCGTATGTTGCTTGCAGTCAAATTTGATATATGCCGCATGTTGCTTGCAGTGGAAATTCAAATACACCGCATGTTGCTTGCAGTCAAAATTCAAATTCGCCGCATGTTGCTTGCAGTCAAAATTCAAATATGCCGTCTGTTGCTTGCAGTCAAAATTCAAATATGTCATCTGTTGCTTGCCGTCAAAATTCAAATATGCCGTATGTTGCTTGCAGTCAAAATTCAAATATGCCGTATGTTGCTTGCAGTCAAAATTCAAATATGCCGCATGTTGCTTGCAGTCAAAATTCAAATATGCCGTATGTTGCTTGCAGTCAAAATTCAAATATGCCGCATGTTGCTTACCTTCAAAGTTATAATATGCCGCCAGTTGCTTCCTGCCAAAATTCAAATATGCTGTATGTTGCTTGCAGTCAAAATTCAAATATGCCGCATGTTGCTTGCAGTCAAAATTCAAATATGCCGCATGTTGCTTGCAGTCAAAATTCAAATATGCCGTCTGTTGCTTGCAGTCAAAATTCAAATATGCCGCATGTTGCTTGCAGTCAAAATTTGATATATGCCGCATGTTGCTTGCAGTCAAAATTCAAATATGCCGTCTGTTGCTTGCAGTCAAAATTCAAATATGCCGCATGTTGCTTGCAGTCAAAATTCAAATATGCCGCATGTTGCTTGCAGTCAAAATTCAAATATGCCGTCTGTTGCTTGCAGTCAAAATTCAAATATGCCGCATGTTGCTTGCAGTCAAAATTCAAATATGCCGTCTGTTGCTTGCAGTCAAAATTCAAATATGCCGTATGTTGCTTGCAGTCAAATTTGATATATGCCGCATGTTGCTTGCAGTCGAAATTCAAATACACCGCATGTTGCTTGCAGTCAAAATTCAAATTCGCCGCATGTTGCTTGCAGTCAAAATTCAAATATGCCGTCTGTTGCTTGCAGTCAAAATTCAAATATGTCGTCTGTTGCTTGCCGTCAAAATTCAAATATGCCGTATGTTGCTTGCAGTCAAAATTCAAATATGCCGTATGTTGCTTGCAGTCAAAATTCAAATATGCCGCATGTTGCTTGCAGTCAAAATTCAAATATGACGTATGTTGCTTGCAGTCAAAATTCAAATATGCCGCCTGTTGATTGCAGTCAAAATTCAGATATGCCGCATGTTGCTTGCAGTCAAAATTCAAATACACCGCATGTTGCTTGCAGTCAAAATTCAAATACTCCGTCTGTTGGTTGCAGTCAAAATTCAAATACGCCGTCTGTTGGTTGCACTCAAAATTCAAATACGCCGCATGTTGCTTGCAGTCAAAATTCAAATATGCCGCATGTTCCTTGCCGTCAAAATTCAAATACGCCGTCAGTTGGTTGCAGTCAAAATTCAAATACGCCGCATGTTGCTTGCAGTCAAAATTCAAATATACCGTCTGTTGCTTGCTGTCAAAATTCAAATATGCCGTCGGTTGCTTGCAGTAAAAAAATTCGTATATGCCGTCTGTTGTTTGCAGTCAAAATTCAGATATGTCATCTTTTGCTTGCAATGAAAATTCAGATATGCCGTCTGTTGCTTGCAGTCAAAATTCGTATATGCTGTCTGTTGTTTGCAGTCAAAATTCAGATATGTCGTCTGTTGTTTGCAGTCAAAATTCAAATACGCCGTCTGTTGCTTGCAGTGAAAATTCAAATACGCCGCATGTTGATTGCAGTAAAAATTCAAATATGCTGTTTGTTGATTGCAGTCAAAATTCAAATACGCAGCATGTTGCTTCCAGTCAAAATTCAAATATGCCGCCTGTTGCTTCTAGTCAAAATTCAAATATGCCGTCTGTTGCTTGCAGTCAAAATTCAAATACGCCGCATGATGCTTGCAGTCAAAATTCAAATATGCCGTCTGTTGCTTGCAGTCAAAATTAAAATATGCTGTCTGTTGCTTGCAATGAAAATTCAGATATGCCGTCTGTTGCTTGCAGTCAAAATTCATATATGCTGTCTGTTGTTTGCAGTCAAAATTCAAATATGCAGCATGTTGCTTGCAGTGAAAATTCAAATACGCCGCATGTTGCTTGCAGTCAAAATTCAAATACGCGTATGTTGCTTGCAGTCAAAATTCAAATATGCCGGCTGTTGCTTGTAATCAAAATTGAAATATGCAGCATATTGCTTGCAGTCAAAATTGAAATATGACATGTGTTGCTTGCAGTCAGAATTCAGATATGCCGTCTGTTGCTTCAGTCAAAATTCAAATATGCCGTCTGTTGCTTGCAGTCAAAATTCAAATATGCCGTCTGTTGCTTGCAGTCGAAATTGAAATATTCCATCTGTTGCTGGCAG
This sequence comes from Thalassophryne amazonica, assembly GCF_902500255.1. Taxonomy (NCBI): domain Eukaryota; kingdom Metazoa; phylum Chordata; class Actinopteri; order Batrachoidiformes; family Batrachoididae; genus Thalassophryne; species Thalassophryne amazonica. Next base: position 96,678,063 of record NC_047115.1, read on the forward strand.
TCAAAATTCAAATATGCCGTCTGTTGCTTCCAGTCAAAATTCCGATATGCCGTCTGTTGCTTCCATTCAAAATTCAAATATGCTGTATGTTGCTTGAAAGTGAAAATTCAAATATGCCGTCTGTTGCTTCCATTCAAAATTCAAATATGCTGTATGTTGCTTCCAGTCAAAATTCAAATATGCTGTATGTTGCTTGCAGTCAAAATTCAAATATGCTGTATGTTGCTTGCAGTCAAAATTCAAATACGCCGCAGGTTGCTTCCAGTCAAAATTCAAATACGCCGCATGTTGCTTGCAGTCAAAATGTAAATACGCCGCATGTTGCTTGCAGTCAAAATTAAAATACGCCGCATGTTGCTTGCAGTCAAAATTCAAATACGCCGCATGTTGCTTGCAGTCAAAATTGAAATATTCCATTTGTTGCTTGCAGTCAAAATTCAAATATGCCTTCTGTTGCTTCCAGTCAAAATTCCTATATGCCGTCTGTTGCTTCCATTCAAAATTCAAATATGCAGTATGTTGCTTGCAGTGAAAATTCAAATATGCTGTATGTTGCTTGCAGTCAAAATTCAAATACGCCGCAGGTTGCTTCCAGTAAAAATTCAAATACGCCGCAGGTTGCTTGCAGTCAAAATTTAAATACGCCGTATGTTGCTTGCAGTCAAAATTCAGATATGCCGTCTGTTGCTTGCAGTCAAAATTCATATATGCTGTCTGTTGTTTGCAGTCAAAATTCAAATACGCCGCATGTTGCTTCCAGTCAAAATTCAAATACGCCGCATGTTGCTTGCAGTCAAAATTCAAATATGCCGTCTGTTGCTTCCAGTCAAAATTCCGATATGCCGTCTGTTGCTTCCATTCAAAATTCAAATATGCTGTATGTTGCTTACAGTCAAAATTGAAATATTCCATCGGTTGCTTGCAGTCAAAATTCAAATATGCCGTCTGTTGCTTCCAGTCAAAATTCCGATATGCCGTCTTTTCCTTGCAGTCAAAATTCAAATACGCCGCATGTTGCTTGCAGTCAAAATTCAAATACGCCGCATGTTGCTTGCAGTCAAAATTGAAATATTCCATCTGTTGCTTGCAGTCAAAATTCAAATACGCCGCATGTTGCTTACAGTCAAAATTGAAATATTCCATCTGTTGCTTGCAGTCAAAATTCAAATATGCTGTATGTTGCCTCCACTCAAAATTCAAATATGCTGTATGTTGCTTGCAGTCAAAATTCAAATATGCTGTGTGTTGCTTGCAGTCAAAATTCAAATATGCTGTATGTTGCTTGCAGTCAAAATTCAAATACGCCGCAGGTTGCTTCCAGTCAAAATTCAAATACGCCGCATGTTGCTTGCAGTCAAAATTTAAATACGCCGCATGTTGCTTGCAGTCAAAATTCAAATATGCCGTCTGTTGCTTGCAGTCAAAATTAAAATATGCTGTCTGTTGCTTGCAATGAAAATTCAGATATGCCGTCTGTTGCTTGCAGTCAAAATTCATATATGCTGTCTGTTGTTTGCAGTCAAAATTCAAATACGCAGCATGTTGCTTGCAGTGAAAATTCAAATACGCCGCATGTTGCTTGCAGTCAAAATTCAAATACGCGTATGTTGCTTGCAGTCAAAATTCAAATATGCCGGCTGTTGCTTGTAATCAAAATTGAAATATGCAGCATGTTGCTTGCAGTCAAAATTGAAATATGACATGTGTTGCTTGCAGTCAGAATTCAGATATGCCGTCTGTTGCTTCAGTCAAAATTCAAATATGCCGTCTGTTGCTTGCAGTCAAAATTCAAATATGCCGTCTGTTGCTTGCAGTCGAAATTGAAATATTCCATCTGTTGCTGGCAGTCAAAATTCAAATATGCCGTCTGTTGCTTCCAGTCAAAATTCCGATATGCCGTCTGTTGCTTCCATTCAAAATTCAAATATGCTGTATGTTGCTTGAAAGTGAAAATTCAAATATGCTGTCTGTTGTTTGCAGTCAATATTAAAATACGCTGCATGTTGCTTGCAGTGAAAATTCAAATACGCTGTCTGTTGTTTGCAGTCAAAATTCAAATACGCTGCATGTTCCTTGCAGTCAAAATTCAAATACGCTGCATGTTGCTTGCAGTCAAAATTCAAATACGCGTATGTTGCTTGCAGTCAAAATTCAGATATGCCGCATTTTGCTTGCCATCAAAATTCGAATGCGCCGCATGCTGCTTGCAGTCAACATTCAAATACGCCGCATGTTGCTTGCAGTCAAAATTTAAATTGCCGTCTGTTGGTTGCAGTCAAAATTCAAATACGCCACATGTTGCTTGCAGTCAAAATTCAAATACGCTGTCTGTTGTTTGCAGTCAAAATTCAAATACGCTGCATGTTCCTTGCAGTCAAAATTCAAATACGCTGCATGTTGCTTGCAGTCAAAATTCAAATACGCGTATGTTGCTTGCAGTCAAAATTCAGATATGCCGCATTTTGCTTGCCATCAAAATTCGAATGCGCCGCATGCTGCTTGCAGTCAACATTCAAATACGCCGCATGTTGCTTGCAGTCAAAATTTAAATTGCCGTCTGTTGGTTGCAGTCAAAATTCAAATACGCCACATGTTGCTTGCAGTCAAAATTCAAATATGATGTCTGTTGTTTGCTGTCAAAATTCAAATATGCCATCTGTTGCTTGCAATCAAAATTCAAATATGGCGTCTGTTGCTTGCAATGAAAATTTAGATATGCCGTCTGTTGCTTGAAGTCAAAATTCGTATATGCTGTCTGTTGCTTGCAGTGAAAATTCAAATACGCCGCATGTTGCTTGCAGTCAAAATTCAAATAGGCCGTTTGTTGCTTGCAGTCAAAATTCAAATACGCCGCATGTTGCTTGCAGTCAAAATTCAAATATGCCGTCTGTTGCTTGCAGTCAAAATTGAAATATGCAGCATGTTGCTTGAAGTGAAATTTCAAATATGCCGTCTCTTGCTTGCAGTCAACATTTGAATTCACCATCTGTTTCACTGAAAATTGAAATTCAGCAACTGTTGATTCACATTAAAAATTTGTACTCACTGTCTGTTGATTCCAGTCAAAATTCAATTTCATCACCTTTTGGATGCAGTAAAATGTACATTGATCATTCATTTTCAAACATCCTAACTGCAGCATTACATTGCTTGAGTTTAGAATTTACAGCCAAACGTTCGGCGATATACACACCTGTGATGAGAGCTGAACAAATGTTCAACTTACCTGCAGTAATCACACCTGTATTGAAATGTCACACTGATGGACATATGGACAGCAGGACTGACAGATGAACATGAAAACCCTGATTACAAATTAAAACAGACACTACAAAGAGTAAATAAAGGGGGATTTTAGTTGGCCCCAACCACGCCAACTAAAGTGAGGCTCAACCATTGTGCACAGCCCCTCCTGAGACAACAGACAGTAACAGAGAACAGGAATGTGTTTATACAGTACGTTATTAATATTCATGCATCCTATCATCACTATGAATATAAATTTATCAAATTATTAATATACAGACATTACCACTATGAATGTATATTAATCAGTTTATTAATATACAGGCATCTTATCATCACTATGAATATTTATTTACCAAATTATTAATATACAGGCATCTTATCATCACTATAAATATATATTTATCAGATTATTAATATACAGGCATCTTATCATCACTATAAATATATATTTACCAAATTATTAATATACAGGCACCTTATCATCACTATAAATATATATTTATCAGATTATTAATATACAGGCATCTTATCATCACTATAAATATATATTTATCAGATTATTAATATACAGGCATCTTATCATCACTGTAAATATATATTTACCAAATTATTAATATACAGGCATCTTATCATCACTATAAATATATATTTATCAGATTATTAATATACAGGCATCTTATCATCACTATGAATATATATTTATCAGATTATTAATTTTCAGTCATACATGTTGCTTACTGTCAAAGTTATAATATGCTGCCAGTTGCTTGTAGTCCAACTTGAGATATGCCGCCTGTTGCTTCAGATATGACGTCTGTTGCTCGCAGTCCGAATTCAGATATACCGTCTGTTGCTCGCAGTGAAAACTGAAAAATACCATCTGTAGCTCGCAGTCAAAATTCAAATATGACGTCTGTTGCTTGCAGTCAAAATTCAAATATGCCGTCTGTTGCTTGCAGTGAAATTTCAAATATGCCGTCTCAAATGGTAGCTGATTTCTCGGCAGGGAGGTGGAGTTGCAGTCCGGCCTTTATGGTGGTGGTGATGAGTAGTGGATGAGTGACAGCTGGTACGGATGATGAGTGACAGCTGTCACTCCTGGTTGCTCCGACGCCCTCTCGTGCTTGAAGCCCGCACTTCAAGCAGGGCGCCATCTTGTGGTGGTGGGCCAGCAGTACCTCCTCTTCAGCGGCCCACACAACACTTATCATCACTATGAATATATATTTACCAAATTATTAATATACAGGCATCTTATCATCACTAGAAATATATATTTATGAGATTATTGATATACAGGCATCTTATCGTCACTATGAATATATATTTATCAAATTATTAATATAAAAACATCGTCACTATGAATATATATTTATCAAATTATTAATATACAGACATCCTCACTATGTATACATATTTATCAGAATATTAATATACAGGCACTTTATCATCACTATGAATATTTATTTATCAGATTATTAATTTGTCAAAGTTATAATATGCTGCCAGTTGCTTGCAGTAAAACTTGAGATATGATGTCTGTTGCTCGCAGTGAAAACTGAAAAATACCATCTGTAGCTCGCAGTCAATATTCAAATATGCCGTCTTTTGCTTACAATCAAAATTCAAATATGCCGTCTGTTGCTTGCAGTCAAAATTCAAATACGCCACATGATGCTTGCAGTCAAAATTCAAATATGCCACCTGCTGCTTGCAGTCAAAATTCAAATATGACTTTTGTTGCTTGCAGTCGAAATTCAAATATGCCGTCTATTTCTTGTAGTCAAAATTCAAATATGCCGTCTGTTGCTTGCAGTCAAAATTCAAATACGCCGCATGATGCTTGCAGTCAAAATTCAAATATGACACCTGCTGCTTGCAGTCAAAATTCAAATATGACTTTTGATGCTTGCAGTCAAAATTCAAATATGCCGCATGTTCCTTGCAGTCAAATTTCAAATATGACGTCTGTTGCTTCCAGTCAAAATTCCGATATGCCGTCTGTTGCTTCCAGTCAAAATTCAAATATGCCATTTGTTCCTTGCAGTCAAAATTCAAATATGCCGTCTGTTGCTTGCAGTCAAAATTTGAATATGCCGCATGTTGCTTACCTTCAAAGTTATAATATGCCGCCAGTTGCTTCCTGCCAAAATTCAAATATGCTGTATGTTGCTTGCAGTCAAAATTCAAATATGCCGTCTGTTGCTTGCAGTCAAAATTCAAATATGCCGCATGTTGCTTGCAGTCAAAATTCAAACATGCCGCATGTTGCTTGCAGTCAAAATTCAAATATGCCGTCTGTTGCTTGCAGTCAAAATTCAAATATGCCGCATGTTGCTTGCAGTCAAAATTTGATATATGCCGCATGTTGCTTGAAGTCAAAATTCAAATATGCCGTCTGTTGCTTGCAGTCAAAATTCAAATATGCCGTATGTTGCTTGCAGTCAAATTTGATATATGCCGCATGTTGCTTGCAGTCGAAATTCAAATACACCGCATGTTGCTTGCAGTCAAAATTCAAATTCGCCGCATGTTGCTTGCAGTCAAAATTCAAATATGCTGTCTGTTGCTTGCAGTCAAAATTCAAATATGTCGTCTGTTGCTTGCCGTCAAAATTCAAATATGCCGTATGTTGCTTGCAGTCAAAATTCAAATATGCTGTATGTTGCTTGCAGTCAAAATTCAAATATGCCGCATGTTGCTTGCAGTCAAAATTCAAATATGCCGTATGTTGCTTGCAGTCAAAATTCAAATATGCCGCATGTTGCTTACCTTCAAAGTTATAATATGCCGCCAGTTGCTTCCTGCCAAAATTCAAATATGCCGTCTGTTGCTTGCAGTCAAAATTCAAATATGCCGTATGTTGCTTGCAGTCAAATTTGATATATGCCGCATGTTGCTTGCAGTCGAAATTCAAATACACCGCATGTTGCTTGCAGTCAAAATTCAAATTCGCCGCATGTTGCTTGCAGTCAAAATTCAAATATGCCGTCTGTTGCTTGCAGTCAAAATTCAAATATGTCATCTGTTGCTTGCCGTCAAAATTCAAATATGCCGTATGTTGCTTGCAGTCAAAATTCAAATATGCCGTATGTTGCTTGCAGTCAAAATTCAAATATGCCGCATGTTGCTTGCAGTCAAAATTCAAATATGCCGTATGTTGCTTGCAGTCAAAATTCAAATATGCCGCATGTTGCTTACCTTCAAAGTTATAATATGCCGCCAGTTGCTTCCTGCCAAAATTCAAATATGCTGTATGTTGCTTGCAGTCAAAATTCAAATATGCCGCATGTTGCTTGCAGTCAAAATTCAAATATGCCGCATGTTGCTTGCAGTCAAAATTCAAATATGCCGTCTGTTGCTTGCAGTCAAAATTCAAATATGCCGCATGTTGCTTGCAGTCAAAATTTGATATATGCCGCATGTTGCTTGCAGTCAAAATTCAAATATGCCGTATGTTGCTTGCAGTCAAAATTCAAATATGCCGCATGTTGCTTGCAGTCAAAATTCAAATATGCCGCATGTTGCTTGCAGTCAAAATTCAAATATGCCGTCTGTTGCTTGCAGTCAAAATTCAAATATGCCGCATGTTGCTTGCAGTCAAAATTCAAATATGCCGTCTGTTGCTTGCAGTCAAAATTCAAATATGTCGTGTGTTGCTTGCCGTCAAAATTCAAATATGCTGTATGTTGCTTGCAGTCAAAATTCAAATATGCCGCATGTTGCTTGCAGTGAAAATTCAAATATGCCGTATGTTGCTTGCAGTCAAAATTCAAATATGCCGCATGTTGCTTACCTTCAAAGTTATAATATGCCGCCAGTTGCTTCCTGCCAAAATTCAAATATGCTGTATGTTGCTTGCAGTCAAAATTCAAATATGCCGTCTGTTGCTTGCAGTCAAAATTCAAATATGCCGCATGTTGCTTGCAGTCAAAATTCAAATATGCCGCATGTTGCTTGCAGTCAAAATTCAAATATGCCGTCTGTTGCTTGCAGTCAAAATTCAAATATGCCGCATGTTGCTTGCAGTCAAAATTTGATACATGCCGCATGTTGCTTGCAGTCAAAATTCAAATATGCCGTCTGTTGCTTGCAGTCAAAATTCAAATATGCCGTATGTTGCTTGCAGTCAAATTTGATATATGCCGCATGTTGCTTGCAGTCGAAATTCAAATACACCGCATGTTGCTTGCAGTCAAAATTCAAATTCGCCGCATGTTGCTTGCAGTCAAAATTCAAATATGCCGTCTGTTGCTTGCAGTCAAAATTCAAATATGTCGTCTGTTGCTTGCCGTCAAAATTCAAATATGCCGTATGTTGCTTGCAGTCAAAATTCAAATATGCCGTATGTTGCTTGCAGTCAAAATTCAAATATGCCGCATGTTGCTTGCAGTCAAAATTCAAATATGACGTATGTTGCTTGCAGTCAAAATTCAAATATGCCGCCTGTTGATTGCAGTCAAAATTCAGATATGCCGCATGTTGCTTGCAGTCAAAAATCAAATACACCGCATGTTGCTTGCAGTCAAAATTCAAATACTCCGTCTGTTGGTTGCAGTCAAAATTCAAATACGCCGTCTGTTGGTTGCACTCAAAATTCAAATACGCCGCATGTTGCTTGCAGTCAAAATTCAAATATGCCGCATGTTCCTTGCCGTCAAAATTCAAATACGCCGTCAGTTGGTTGCAGTCAAAATTCAAATACGCCGCATGTTGCTTGCAGTCAAAATTCAAATATACCGTCTGTTGCTTGCTGTCAAAATTCAAATATGCCGTCTGTTGCTTGCAGTCAAAATTCGTATATGCCGTCTGTTGTTTGCAGTCAAAATTCAGATATGTCGTCTTTTGCTTGCAATGAAAATTCAGATATGCCGTCTGTTGCTTGCAGTCAAAATTCGTATATGCTGTCTGTTGTTTGCAGTCAAAATTCAGATATGTCGTCTGTTGTTTGCAGTCAAAATTCAAATACGCCGTCTGTTGCTTGCAGTGAAAATTCAAATACGCCGCATGTTGATTGCAGTAAAAATTCAAATATGCTGTTTGTTGATTGCAGTCAAAATTCAAATACGCAGCATGTTTATTCCAGTCAAAATTCAAATACGCGTATGTTGCTTGCAGTCAAAATTCAGATATGCCGCATTTTGCTTGCCATCAAAATTCGAATGCGCCGCATGCTGCTTGCAGTCAACATTCAAATACGCCGCATGTTGCTTGCAGTCAAAATTTAAATTGCCGTCTGTTGGTTGCAGTCAAAATTCAAATACGCCACATGTTGCTTGCAGTCAAAATTCAAATACGCTGTCTGTTGTTTGCAGTCAAAATTCAAATACGCTGCATGTTCCTTGCAGTCAAAATTCAAATACGCTGCATGTTGCTTGCAGTCAAAATTCAAATACGCGTATGTTGCTTGCAGTCAAAATTCAGATATGCCGCATTTTGCTTGCCATCAAAATTCGAATGCGCCGCATGCTGCTTGCAGTCAACATTCAAATACGCCGCATGTTGCTTGCAGTCAAAATTTAAATTGCCGTCTGTTGGTTGCAGTCAAAATTCAAATACGCCACATGTTGCTTGCAGTCAAAATTCAAATATGATGTCTGTTGTTTGCTGTCAAAATTCAAATATGCCATCTGTTGCTTGCAATCAAAATTCAAATATGGCGTCTGTTGCTTGCAATGAAAATTTAGATATGCCGTCTGTTGCTTGAAGTCAAAATTCGTATATGCTGTCTGTTGCTTGCAGTGAAAATTCAAATACGCCGCATGTTGCTTGCAGTCAAAATTCAAATAGGCCGTTTGTTGCTTGCAGTCAAAATTCAAATACGCCGCATGTTGCTTGCAGTCAAAATTCAAATATGCCGTCTGTTGCTTGCAGTCAAAATTGAAATATGCAGCATGTTGCTTGAAGTGAAATTTCAAATATGCCGTCTCTTGCTTGCAGTCAACATTTGAATTCACCATCTGTTTCACTGAAAATTGAAATTCAGCAACTGTTGATTCACATTAAAAATTTGTACTCACTGTCTGTTGATTCCAGTCAAAATTCAATTTCATCACCTTTTGGATGCAGTAAAATGTACATTGATCATTCATTTTCAAACATCCTAACTGCAGCATTACATTGCTTGAGTTTAGAATTTACAGCCAAACGTTCGGCGATATACACACCTGTGATGAGAGCTGAACAAATGTTCAACTTACCTGCAGTAATCACACCTGTATTGAAATGTCACACTGATGGACATATGGACAGCAGGACTGACAGATGAACATGAAAACCCTGATTACAAATTAAAACAGACACTACAAAGAGTAAATAAAGGGGGATTTTAGTTGGCCCCAACCACGCCAACTAAAGTGAGGCTCAACCATTGTGCACAGCCCCTCCTGAGACAACAGACAGTAACAGAGAACAGGAATGTGTTTATACAGTACGTTATTAATATTCATGCATCCTATCATCACTATGAATATAAATTTATCAAATTATTAATATACAGACATTACCACTATGAATGTATATTAATCAGTTTATTAATATACAGGCATCTTATCATCACTATGAATATTTATTTACCAAATTATTAATATACAGGCATCTTATCATCACTATAAATATATATTTATCAGATTATTAATATACAGGCATCTTATCATCACTATAAATATATATTTACCAAATTATTAATATACAGGCACCTTATCATCACTATAAATATATATTTATCAGATTATTAATATACAGGCATCTTATCATCACTATAAATATATATTTATCAGATTATTAATATACAGGCATCTTATCATCACTGTAAATATATATTTACCAAATTATTAATATACAGGCATCTTATCATCACTATAAATATATATTTACCAAATTATTAATATACAGGCATCTTATCATCACTATAAATATATATTTATCAGATTATTAATATACAGGCATCTTATCATCACTATAAATATATATTTATCAGATTATTAATATACAGGCATCTTATCATCACTATGAATATATATTTATCAGATTATTAATTTTCAGTCATACATGTTGCTTACTGTCAAAGTTATAATATGCTGCCAGTTGCTTGTAGTCCAACTTGAGATATGCCGCCTGTTGCTTCAGATATGACGTCTGTTGCTCGCAGTCCGAATTCAGATATACCGTCTGTTGCTCGCAGTGAAAACTGAAAAATACCATCTGTAGCTCGCAGTCAAAATTCAAATATGACGTCTGTTGCTTGCAGTCAAAATTCAAATATGCCGTCTGTTGCTTGCAGTGAAATTTCAAATATGCCGTCTCAAATGGTAGCTGATTTCTCGGCAGGGAGGTGGAGTTGCAGTCCGGCCTTTATGGTGGTGGTGATGAGTAGTGGATGAGTGACAGCTGGTACGGATGATGAGTGACAGCTGTCACTCCTGGTTGCTCCGACGCCCTCTCGTGCTTGAAGCCCGCACTTCAAGCAGGGCGCCATCTTGTGGTGGTGGGCCAGCAGTACCTCCTCTTCAGCGGCCCACACAACACTTATCATCACTATGAATATATATTTACCAAATTATTAATATACAGGCATCTTATCATCACTAGAAATATATATTTATGAGATTATTGATATACAGGCATCTTATCGTCACTATGAATATATATTTATCAAATTATTAATATAAAAACATCGTCACTATGAATATATATTTATCAAATTATTAATATACAGACATCCTCACTATGTATACATATTTATCAGAATATTAATATACAGGCACTTTATCATCACTATGAATATTTATTTATCAGATTATTAATTTGTCAAAGTTATAATATGCTGCCAGTTGCTTGCAGTAAAACTTGAGATATGATGTCTGTTGCTCGCAGTGAAAACTGAAAAATACCATCTGTAGCTCGCAGTCAATATTCAAATATGCCGTCTTTTGCTTACAATCAAAATTCAAATATGCCGTCTGTTGCTTGCAGTCAAAATTCAAATACGCCACATGATGCTTGCAGTCAAAATTCAAATATGCCACCTGCTGCTTGCAGTCAAAATTCAAATATGACTTTTGTTGCTTGCAGTCGAAATTCAAATATGCCGTCTATTTCTTGTAGTCAAAATTCAAATATGCCGTCTGTTGCTTGCAGTCAAAATTCAAATACGCCGCATGATGCTTGCAGTCAAAATTCAAATATGACACCTGCTGCTTGCAGTCAAAATTCAAATATGACTTTTGATGCTTGCAGTCAAAATTCAAATATGCCGCATGTTCCTTGCAGTCAAATTTCAAATATGACGTCTGTTGCTTCCAGTCAAAATTCCGATATGCCGTCTGTTGCTTCCAGTCAAAATTCAAATATGCCATTTGTTCCTTGCAGTCAAAATTCAAATATGCCGTCTGTTGCTTGCAGTCAAAATTTGAATATGCCGCATGTTGCTTACCTTCAAAGTTATAATATGCCGCCAGTTGCTTCCTGCCAAAATTCAAATATGCTGTATGTTGCTTGCAGTCAAAATTCAAATATGCCGTCTGTTGCTTGCAGTCAAAATTCAAATATGCCGCATGTTGCTTGCAGTCAAAATTCAAACATGCCGCATGTTGCTTGCAGTCAAAATTCAAATATGCCGTCTGTTGCTTGCAGTCAAAATTCAAATATGCCGCATGTTGCTTGCAGTCAAAATTTGATATATGCCGCATGTTGCTTGAAGTCAAAATTCAAATATGCCGTCTGTTGCTTGCAGTCAAAATTCAAATATGCCGTATGTTGCTTGCAGTCAAATTTGATATATGCCGCATGTTGCTTGCAGTCGAAATTCAAATACACCGCATGTTGCTTGCAGTCAAAATTCAAATTCGCCGCATGTTGCTTGCAGTCAAAATTCAAATATGCTGTCTGTTGCTTGCAGTCAAAATTCAAATATGTCGTCTGTTGCTTGCCGTCAAAATTCAAATATGCCGTATGTTGCTTGCAGTCAAAATTCAAATATGCTGTATGTTGCTTGCAGTCAAAATTCAAATATGCCGCATGTTGCTTGCAGTCAAAATTCAAATATGCCGTATGTTGCTTGCAGTCAAAATTCAAATATGCCGCATGTTGCTTACCTTCAAAGTTATAATATGCCGCCAGTTGCTTCCTGCCAAAATTCAAATATGCCGTCTGTTGCTTGCAGTCAAAATTCAAATATGCCGTATGTTGCTTGCAGTCAAATTTGATATATGCCGCATGTTGCTTGCAGTCGAAATTCAAATACACCGCATGTTGCTTGCAGTCAAAATTCAAATTCGCCGCATGTTGCTTGCAGTCAAAATTCAAATATGCCGTCTGTTGCTTGCAGTCAAAATTCAAATATGTCATCTGTTGCTTGCCGTCAAAATTCAAATATGCCGTATGTTGCTTGCAGTCAAAATTCAAATATGCCGTATGTTGCTTGCAGTCAAAATTCAAATATGCCGCATGTTGCTTGCAGTCAAAATTCAAATATGCCGTATGTTGCTTGCAGTCAAAATTCAAATATGCCGCATGTTGCTTACCTTCAAAGTTATAATATGCCGCCAGTTGCTTCCTGCCAAAATTCAAATATGCTGTATGTTGCTTGCAGTCAAAATTCAAATATGCCGCATGTTGCTTGCAGTCAAAATTCAAATATGCCGCATGTTGCTTGCAGTCAAAATTCAAATATGCCGTCTGTTGCTTGCAGTCAAAATTCAAATATGCCGCATGTTGCTTGCAGTCAAAATTTGATATATGCCGCATGTTGCTTGCAGTCAAAATTCAAATATGCCGTATGTTGCTTGCAGTCAAAATTCAAATATGCCGCATGTTGCTTGCAGTCAAAATTCAAATATGCCGCATGTTGCTTGCAGTCAAAATTCAAATATGCCGTCTGTTGCTTGCAGTCAAAATTCAAATATGCCGCATGTTGCTTGCAGTCAAAATTCAAATATGCCGTCTGTTGCTTGCAGTCAAAATTCAAATATGTCGTGTGTTGCTTGCCGTCAAAATTCAAATATGCTGTATGTTGCTTGCAGTCAAAATTCAAATATGCCGCATGTTGCTTGCAGTGAAAATTCAAATATGCCGTATGTTGCTTGCAGTCAAAATTCAAATATGCCGCATGTTGCTTACCTTCAAAGTTATAATATGCCGCCAGTTGCTTCCTGCCAAAATTCAAATATGCTGTATGTTGCTTGCAGTCAAAATTCAAATATGCCGTCTGTTGCTTGCAGTCAAAATTCAAATATGCCGCATGTTGCTTGCAGTCAAAATTCAAATATGCCGCATGTTGCTTGCAGTCAAAATTCAAATATGCCGCATGTTGCTTGCAGTCAAAATTCAAATATGCCGTCTGTTGCTTGCAGTCAAAATTCAAATATGCCGCATGTTGCTTGCAGTCAAAATTTGATACATGCCGCATGTTGCTTGCAGTCAAAATTCAAATATGCCGTCTGTTGCTTGCAGTCAAAATTCAAATATGCCGTATGTTGCTTGCAGTCAAATTTGATATATGCCGCATGTTGCTTGCAGTCGAAATTCAAATACACCGCATGTTGCTTGCAGTCAAAATTCAAATTCGCCGCATGTTGCTTGCAGTCAAAATTCAAATATGCCGTCTGTTGCTTGCAGTCAAAATTCAAATATGTCGTCTGTTGCTTGCCGTCAAAATTCAAATATGCCGTATGTTGCTTGCAGTCAAAATTCAAATATGCCGTATGTTGCTTGCAGTCAAAATTCAAATATGCCGCATGTTGCTTGCAGTCAAAATTCAAATATGACGTATGTTGCTTGCAGTCAAAATTCAAATATGCCGCCTGTTGATTGCAGTCAAAATTCAGATATGCCGCATGTTGCTTGCAGTCAAAAATCAAATACACCGCATGTTGCTTGCAGTCAAAATTCAAATACTCCGTCTGTTGGTTGCAGTCAAAATTCAAATACGCCGTCTGTTGGTTGCACTCAAAATTCAAATACGCCGCATGTTGCTTGCAGTCAAAATTCAAATATGCCGCATGTTCCTTGCCGTCAAAATTCAAATACGCCGTCAGTTGGTTGCAGTCAAAATTCAAATACGCCGCATGTTGCTTGCAGTCAAAATTCAAATATACCGTCTGTTGCTTGCTGTCAAAATTCAAATATGCCGTCTGTTGCTTGCAGTCAAAATTCGTATATGCCGTCTGTTGTTTGCAGTCAAAATTCAGATATGTCGTCTTTTGCTTGCAATGAAAATTCAGATATGCCGTCTGTTGCTTGCAGTCAAAATTCGTATATGCTGTCTGTTGTTTGCAGTCAAAATTCAGATATGTCGTCTGTTGTTTGCAGTCAAAATTCAAATACGCCGTCTGTTGCTTGCAGTGAAAATTCAAATACGCCGCATGTTGATTGCAGTAAAAATTCAAATATGCTGTTTGTTGATTGCAGTCAAAATTCAAATACGCAGCATGTTTATTCCAGTCAAAATTCAAATATGCCGCCTGTTGCTTCTAGTCAAAATTCAAATATGCCGTCTGTTGCTTGCAGTCAAAATTCAAATATGCCGGCTGTTGCTTGTAATCAAAATTGAAATATGCAGCATGTTGCTTGCAGTCAAAATTGAAATATGACATGTGTTGCTTGCTGTCAGAATTCAGATATGCCGTCTGTTGCTTCAGTCAAAATTCAAATATGCCGTCTGTTGCTTGCAGTCAAAATTCAAATATGCCGTCTGTTGCTTGCAGTCGAAATTGAAATATTCCATCTGTTGCTGGCAGTCAAAATTCAAATATGCCGTCTGTTGCTTCCAGTCAAAATTCCGATATGCCGTCTGTTGCTTCCATTCAAAATTCAAATATGCTGTATGTTGCTTGAAAGTGAAAATTCAAATATGCTGTCTGTTGTTTGCAGTCAATATTAAAATACGCTGCATGTTGCTTGCAGTGAAAATTCAAATACGCTGTCTGTTGTTTGCAGTCAAAATTCAAATACGCTGCATGTTCCTTGCAGTCAAAATTCAAATACGCTGCATGTTGCTTGCAGTCAAAATTCAAATACGCGTATGTTGCTTGCAGTCAAAATTCAGATATGCCGCATTTTGCTTGCCATCAAAATTCGAATGCGCCGCATGCTGCTTGCAGTCAACATTCAAATACGCCGCATGTTGCTTGCAGTCAAAATTTAAATTGCCGTCTGTTGGTTGCAGTCAAAATTCAAATACGCCACATGTTGCTTGCAGTCAAAATTCAAATATGATGTCTGTTGTTTGCTGTCAAAATTCAAATATGCCATCTGTTGCTTGCAATCAAAATTCAAATATGGCGTCTGTTGCTTGCAATGAAAATTTAGATATGCCGTCTGTTGCTTGAAGTCAAAATTCGTATATGCTGTCTGTTGCTTGCAGTGAAAATTCAAATACGCCGCATGTTGCTTGCAGTCAAAATTCAAATAGGCCGTTTGTTGCTTGCAGTCAAAATTCAAATACGCCGCATGTTGCTTGCAGTCAAAATTCAAATATGCCGTCTGTTGCTTGCAGTCAAAATTGAAATATGCAGCATGTTGCTTGAAGTGAAATTTCAAATATGCCGTCTCTTGCTTGCAGTCAACATTTGAATTCACCATCTGTTTCACTGAAAATTGAAATTCAGCAACTGTTGATTCACATTAAAATTTGTACTCACTGTCTGTTGATTCCAGTCAAAATTCAATTTCATCACCTTTTGGATGCAGTAAAATGTACATTGATCATTCATTTTCAAACATCCTAACTGCAGCATTACATTGCTTGAGTTTAGAATTTACAGCCAAACGTTCGGCGATATACACACCTGTGATGAGAGCTGAACAAATGTTCAACTTACCTGCAGTAATCACACCTGTATTGAAATGTCACACTGATGGACATATGGACAGCAGGACTGACAGATGAACATGAAAACCCTGATTACAAATGAAAACAGACACTACAAAGAGTAAATAAAGGGGGATTTTAGTTGGCCCCAACCACGCCAACTAAAGTGAGGCTCAACCATTGTGCACAGCCCCTCCTGAGACAACAGACAGTAACAGAGAACAGGAATGTGTTTATACAGTACGTTATTAATATAAATGCATCCTATCATCACTATGAATATAAATTTATCAAATTATTAATATACAGACATTACCACTATGAATGTATATTAATCAGATTATTAATATACAGGCATCTTATCATCACTATGAATATTTATTTACCAAATTATTAATATACAGGCATCTTATCATCACTATAAATATATATTTACCAAATTATTAATATACAGGCACCTTATCATCACTATAAATATATATTTATCAGATTATTAATATACAGGCATCTTATCATCACTATAAATATATATTTACCAAATTATTAATATACAGGCACCTTATCATCACTATAAATATATATTTATCAGATTATTAATATACAGGCATCTTATCATCACTATAAATATATATTTATCAGATTATTAATATACAGGCATCTTATCATCACTATAAATATATATTTATCAGATTATTAATATACAGGCATCTTATCATCACTATAAATATATATTTACCAAATTATTAATATACAGGCATCTTATCATCACTATAAATATATATTTATCAGATTATTAATATACAGGCATCTTATCATCACTATGAATATATATTTATCAGATTATTAATTTTCAGTCATACATGTTGCTTACTGTCAAAGTTATAATATGCTGCCAGTTGCTTGTAGTCCAACTTGAGATATGCCGCCTGTTGCTTCAGATATGACGTCTGTTGCTCGCAGTCCGAATTCAGATATACCGTCTGTTGCTCGCAGTGAAAACTGAAAAATACCATCTGTAGCTCGCAGTCAAAATTCAAATATGACGTCTGTTGCTTGCAGTCAAAATTCAAATATGCCGTCTGTTGCTTGCAGTGAAATTTCAAATATGCCGTCTCAAATGGTAGCTGATTTCTCGGCAGGGAGGTGGAGTTGCAGTCCGGCCTTTATGGTGGTGGTGATGAGTAGTGGATGAGTGACAGCTGGTACAGATGATGAGTGACAGCTGTCACTCCTGGTTGCTCCGACGCCCTCTCGTGCTTGAAGCCCGCACTTCAAGCAGGGCGCCATCTTGTGGTGGTGGGCCAGCAGTACCTCCTCTTCAGCGGCCCACACAACACTTATCATCACTATGAATATATATTTACCAAATTATTAATATACAGGCATCTTATCATCACTATAAATATATATTTATGAGATTATTGATATACAGGCATCTTATCGTCACTATGAATATATATTTATCAAATTATTAATATAAAAACATCGTCACTATGAATATATATTTATCAAATTATTAATATACAGACATCCTCACTATGTATACATATTTATCAGAATATTAATATACAGGCACTTTATCATCACTATGAATATTTATTTATCAGATTATTAATTTGTCAAAGTTATAATATGCTGCCAGTTGCTTGCAGTAAAACTTGAGATATGATATCTGTTGCTCGGAGTGAAAACTGAAAAATACCATCTGTAGCTCGCAGTCAATATTCAAATATGCCGTCTTTTGCTTACAATCAAAATTCAAATATGCCGTCTGTTGCTTGCAGTCAAAATTCAAATACACCGCATGATGCTTGCAGTCAAAATTCAAATATGCCACCTGCTGCTTGCAGTCAAAATTCAAATATGACTTTTGTTGCTTGCAGTCGAAATTCAAATATGCCGTCTATTTCTTGTAGTCAAAATTCAAATATGCCGTCTGTTGCTTGCAGTCAAAATTCAAATACGCCGCATGATGCTTGCAGTCAAAATTCAAATATGACACCTGCTGCTTGCAGTCAAAATTCAAATATGACTTTTGATGCTTGCAGTCAAAATTCAAATATGCCGCATGTTCCTTGCAGTCAAATTTCAAATATGACGTCTGTTGCTTCCAGTCAAAATTCCGATATGCCGTCTGTTGCTTCCAGTCAAAATGCAAATATGCTGTATGTTGCTTACCTTCAAAGTTATAATATGCCGCCAGTTGCTTCCTGCCAAAATTCAAATATGCTGTATGTTGCTTGCAGTCAAAATTCAAATATGCCGTCTGTTGCTTGCAGTCAAAATTCAAATATGCCGCATGTTGCTTGCAGTCAAAATTCAAACATGCCGCATGTTGCTTGCAGTCAAAATTCAAATATGCCGTCTGTTGCTTGCAGTCAAAATTCAAATATGCCGCATGTTGCTTGCAGTCAAAATTTGATATATGCCGCATGTTGCTTGCAGTCAAAATTCAAATATGCCGTCTGTTGCTTGCAGTCAAAATTCAAATATGCCGTATATTGCTTGCAGTCAAATTTGATATATGCCGCATGTTGCTTGCAGTCGAAATTCAAATACATCGCATGTTGCTTGCAGTCAAAATTCAAATTCGCCGCATGTTGCTTGCAGTCAAAATTCAAATATGCTGTCTGTTGCTTGCAGTCAAAATTCAAATATGTCGTCTGTTGCTTGCCGTCAAAATTCAAATATGCCGTATGTTGCTTGCAGTCAAAATTCAAATATGCTGTATGTTGCTTGCAGTCAAAATTCAAATATGCCGCATGTTGCTTGCAGTCAAAATTCAAATATGCCGTATGTTGCTTGCAGTCAAAATTCAAATATGCCGCATGTTGCTTACCTTCAAAGTTATAATATGCCGCCAGTTGCTTCCTGCCAAAATTCAAATATGCCGTCTGTTGCTTGCAGTCAAAATTCAAATATGCCGTATGTTGCTTGCAGTCAAATTTGATATATGCCGCATGTTGCTTGCAGTCGAAATTCAAATACACCGCATGTTGCTTGCAGTCAAAATTCAAATTCGCCGCATGTTGCTTGCAGTCAAAATTCAAATATGCCGTCTGTTGCTTGCAGTCAAAATTCAAATATGCCGCATGTTGCTTGCAGTCAAAATTCAAATATGCCGCATGTTGCTTGCAGTCAAAATTCAAATATGCCGTCTGTTGCTTGCAGTCAAAATTCAAATATGCCGCATGTTGCTTGCAGTCAAAATTTGATATATGCCGCATGTTGCTTGCAGTCAAAATTCAAATATGCCATCTGTTGCTTGCAGTCAAAATTCAAATATGCCGTATGTTGCTTGCAGTCAAATTTGATATATGCCGCATGTTGATTGCAGTCGAAATTCAAATACACCACGTTGCTTGCAGTCAAAATTCAAATTCGCCGCATGTTGCTTGCAGTCAAAATTCAAATATGCCGTCTGTTGCTTGCAGTCAAAATTCAAATATGTCGTGTGTTGCTTGCCGTCAAAATTCAAATATGCTGTATGTTGCTTGCAGTCAAAATTCAAATATGCCGCATGTTTCTTGCAGTCAAAATTCAAATATGCCGTATGTTGCTTGCAGTCAAAATTCAAATATGCCGCATGTTGCTTACCTTCAAAGTTATAATATGCCGCCAGTTGCTTCCTGCCAAAATTCAAATATGCTGTATGTTGCTTGCAGTCAAAATTCAAATATGCCGTCTGTTGCTTGCAGTCAAAATTCAAATATGCCGCATGTTGCTTGCAGTCAAAATTCAAATATGCCGCATGTTGCTTGCAGTCAAAATTCAAATATGCCGTCTGTTGCTTGCAGTCAAAATTCAAATATGCCGCATGTTGCTTGCAGTCAAAATTTGATACATGCCGCATGTTGCTTGCAGTCAAAATTCAAATATGCCGTCTGTTGCTTGCAGTCAAAATTCAAATATGCCGTATGTTGCTTGCAGTCAAATTTGATATATGCCGCATGTTGCTTGCAGTCGAAATTCAAGTACACCGCATGTTGCTTGCAGTCAAAATTCAAATTCGCCGCATGTTGCTTGCAGTCAAAATTCAAATATGCCGTCTGTTGCTTGCAGTCAAAATTCAAATATGTCGTCTGTTGCTTGCTGTCAAAATTCAAATATGCCGTATGTTGCTTGCAGTCAAAATTCAAATATGCCGTATGTTGCTTGCAGTCAAAATTCAAATATGCCGCATGTTGCTTGCAGTCAAAATTCAAATATGACGTATGTTGCTTGCAGTCAAAATTCAAATATGCCGCCTGTTGATTGCAGTCAAAATTCAGATATGCCGCATGTTGCTTGCAGTCAAAATTCAAATACACCGCATGTTGCTTGCAGTCAAAATTCAAATACTCCGTCTGTTGGTTGCAGTCAAAATTCAAATACGCCGTCTGTTGGTTGCACTCAAAATTCAAATACGCCGCATGTTGCTTGCAGTCAAAATTCAAATATGCCGCATGTTCCTTGCCGTCAAAATTCAAATACGCCGTCAGTTGGTTGCAGTCAAAATTCAAATACGCCGCATGTTGCTTGCAGTCAAAATTCAAATATACCGTCTGTTGCTTGCTGTCAAAATTCAAATATGCCGTCTGTTGCTTGCAGTCAAAATTCGTATATGCTGTCTGTTGTTTGCAGTCAAAATTCAGATATGTCATCTTTTGCTTGCAATGAAAATTCAGATATGCCGTCTGTTGCTTGCAGTCAAAATTCGTATATGCTGTCTGTTGTTTGCAGTCAAAATTCAGATATGTCGTCTGTTGTTTGCAGTCAAAATTCAAATACGCCGTCTGTTGCTTGCAGTGAAAATTCAAATACGCCGCATGTTGATTGCAGTAAAAATTCAAATATGCTGTTTGTTGATTGCAGTCAAAATTCAAATACGCAGCATGTTGCTTCCAGTCAAAATTCAAATATGCCGCCTGTTGCTTCTAGTCAAAATTCAAATATGCCGTCTGTTGCTTGCAGTCAAAATTCAAATACGCCGCATGATGCTTGCAGTCAAAATTCAAATATGCCACCTGCTGCTTGCAGTCAAAATTCAAATATGACTTTTGATGCTTGCAGTCAAAATTCAAATATGCCGCATGTTGCTTGCAGTCAAATTTCAAATATGACGTCTGTTGCTTCCAGACAAAATTCCGATATGCCGTCTGTTGCTTCCAGTCAAAATTCAAATATGCTGTATGTTGCTTGCAGTCAAAATTTGATATATGGCGCATGTTGCTTGCAGTCAAAATTCAAATATGCCGTCTGTTGCTTGCAGTCAAAATTCAAATTCGCCGCATGTTGCTTGCAGTCAAAATTCAAATATGCCATCTGTTGCTTGCAGTCAAAATTCAAATATGTCGTCTGTTGCTTGCCGTCAAAATTCAAATATGCCGTATGTTGCTTGCAGTCAAAATTCAAATATGCCGTATGTTGCTTGCAGTCAAAATTCAAATACGCCGCATGATGCTTGCAGTCAAAATTCAAATATGCCACCTGCTGCTTGCAGTCAAAATTCAAATAAGACTTTTGATGCTTGCAGTCAAAATTCAAATATGCCGCATGTTGCTTGCAGTCAAATTCCAAATATGACGTCTGTTGCTTCCAGTCAAAATTCCGATATGCCGTCTGTTGCTTCCAGTCAAAATTCAAATATGCTGTATGTTGCTTGCAGTCAAAATTCAAATACGCCATATGTTGCTTGCAGTCAAAATTCAAATACGCCTCATGTTGCTTGCAGTCAAAATTTGAATACGCCGCATGTTGCTTGCAGTCAAAATTTAAATACGCCTCATGTTGCTTGCAGTCAAAATTCAAGTACGCCTCATGTTGCTTGCAATCAAAATTCAAATACGCCTCATGTTGCTTCTAGTCAAAATTCAAATATGCCGTCTGTTGCTTGCAGTCAAAATTCAAATACGCCGCATGATGCTTGCAGTCAAAATTCAAATATGCCGCCTGTTGCTTCTAGTCAAAATTCAAATATGCCGTCTGTTGCTTGCAGTCAAAATTCAAATACGCCGCATGATGCTTGCAGTCAAAATTCAAATATGCCACCTGCTGCTTGCAGTCAAAATTCAAATATGACTTTTGATGCTTGCAGTCAAAATTCAAATATGCCGCATGTTGCTTGCAGTCAAATTTCAGATATGACGTCTGTTGCTTCCAGTCAAAATTCCGATATGCCGTCTGTTGCTTCCAGTCAAAATTCAAATATGCTGTATGTTGCTTGCAGTCAAAATTTGATATATGGCGCATGTTGCTTGCAGTCAAAATTCGAATATGCCGTCTGTTGCTTGCAGTCAAAATTCAAATTCGCCGCATGTTGCTTGCAGTCAAAATTCAAATATGTCGTCTGTTGCTTGCCGTCAAAATTCAAATATGCCGTATGTTGCTTGCAGTCAAAATTCAAATATGTCGTCTGTTGCTTGCCGTCAAAATTCAAATATGCCGTATGTTGCTTGCAGTCAAAATTTAAATATGCCGTATGTTGCTTGCAGTCAAAATTCAAATATGCCGCATGTTGCTTGCAGTCAAAATTCAAATATGCCGTATGTTGCTTGCAGTCAAAATTCAAATACACCGCATGTTGCTTGCAGTCAAAATTCAAATACGCCGTCTGTTGGTTGCAGTTAAAATTCAAATACGCCGTCTGTTGCTTGCAGTGAAAATTCAAATACGTCGCATGTTGATTGCAGTAAAAATTCAAATATGCCGTCTGTTGCTTGCAGTCAAAATTTGAATACGCCGCATGTTGCTTGCAGTCAAAATTCAAATACGCCTCATGTTGCTTGCAGTCAAAATTCAAGTACGCCTCATGTTGCTTGCAGTCAAAATTCAAATACGCCTCATGTTGCTTGCAGTCAAAATTTGAATACGCCGCATGTTGCTTGCAGTCAAAATTTAAATACGCCGCATGTTGCTTGCAATCAAATTTCAAATATGCCGTAGGTTGCTTGCAGTCAAAATTCAAATACACCTCATGTTGCTTGCAGTCAAAATTTAAATACACCGCACGTTGCTTGCAGTCAAAATTTAAATACACCGCATGTTGCTTGCAGTCAAAATTTAAATACGCCGCATGTTGCTTGCTATCAAATTTCAAATATGCCGTATGTTGCTTGCAGTCAAAATTCAAGTACGCCTCATTTTGCTTGCAGTCAAAATTCAAATACACCTCATGTTGCTTGCAGTCAAAATTTAAATACACCGCATGTTGCTTGCAGTCAAAATTTAAATACACCGCATGTTGCTTGCAGTCAAAATTTAAATACGCCGCATGTTGCTTGCAATCAAATTTCAAATATGCCGTATGTTGCTCGCAGTCAAAATTCAAATATGCCATCTTTTGCTTGCAGTCAAAATTCAGATATACCGTCTGTTGCTCACAGTGAAAACTGAAAAATACCATCTGTAGCTCGCAGTCAAAATTCAGATATGCCGCATGTTGCTTGCAGTCAAAATTCAAATATGCCGTCTGTTGCTTGCAGTCAACATTCAAATATGCTGTATGTTGCTTGCAGTCAAAATTCAAATATGCCGCATGTTGCTTGCAGTCAAAATTCAAATATGCCGTCTGTTGCTTGCAGTCAACATTTAAATATGCCGTATGTTGCTTGCAGTCAACATTCAAATATGCCGTCTGTTGCTTGCAGTCAACATTCAAATATGCCGTCTGTTGCTTGCAGTCAACATTCAAATATGCCATATGTTGCTTGCAGTCAAAATTCAAATATGCCGTCTGTTGCTTGCAGTCAAAATTCAAATACGCCTCATGTTGCTTGCAGTCAAAATTCAAATACGCCTCATGTTGCTTGCAGTCAAAATTTAAATATGCCGCCTGTTGCTTGCAGTCAAAATTCAAATACGCCTCATGTTGCTTGCAGTCAAAATTTAAATACGCCTCATGTTGCTTGCAGTCAAAATTCAAGTACGCCTCATGTTGCTTGCAGTCAAAATTCAAATACGCCTCATGTTGCTTGCAGTCAAAATTTGAATACGCCGCATGTTGCTTGCAGTCAAAATTTAAATACGCCTCATGTTGCTTGCAGTCAAAATTCAAGTACGCCTCATGTTGCTTGCAGTCAAAATTCAAATACGCCTCATGTTGCTTGCAGTCAAAATTTGAATACGCCGCATGTTGCTTGCAGTCAAAATTTAAATACGCTGCATGTTGCTTGCAATCAAATTTCAAATATGCCGTAGGTTGCTTGCAGTCAAAATTCAAGTACGCCTCATGTTGCTTGCAGTCAAAATTCAAATACACCTCATGTTGCTTGCAGTCAAAATTCAAATACACCTCATGTTGCTTGCAGTCAAAATTTAAATACACCGCATGTCGCTTGCAGTCAAAATTTAAATACGCCGCATGTTGCTTGCAATCAAATTTCAAATATGCCGTATGTTGCTCGCAGTCAAAATTCAAATATGCCATCTTTTGCTTGCAGTCAAAACTCAGCTATACCGTCTGTTGCTCACAGTGAAAACTGAAAAATACTATCTGTAGCTCGCAGTCAAAATTCAGATATGCCGTATGTTGCTTGCAGTCAAAATTCAAATATGCCGCA
Organism: Thalassophryne amazonica; assembly: GCF_902500255.1. Taxonomy (NCBI): domain Eukaryota; kingdom Metazoa; phylum Chordata; class Actinopteri; order Batrachoidiformes; family Batrachoididae; genus Thalassophryne; species Thalassophryne amazonica. Next base: position 96,702,663 of record NC_047115.1, read on the forward strand.
TGTTGCTTGCAGTCAAAATTCAAATATGCCGTCTGTTGCTTGCAGTCAACATTCAAATATGCTGTATGTTGCTTGCAGTCAAAATTCAAATATGCCGCATGTTTCTTGCAGTCAAAATTCAAATATGCCGTCTGTTGCTTGCAGTCAACATTCAAATATGCCGTATGTTGCTCGCAGTCAAAATTCAAATATGCCGCATGTTGCTCGCAGTCAAAATTCAAATATGCCATCTTTTGCTTGCAGTCAAAATTCAGATATACCGTCTGTTGCTCACAGTGAAAACTGAAAAATACCATCTGTAGCTCGCAGTCAAAATTCAGATATGCCGTATGTTGCTTGCAGTCAAAATTCAAATATGCCGTATGTTGCTTGCAGTTAAAATTCAAATATGCCGTCTGTTGCTTGCAGTCAAAATTTGAATTCACCATCTGTTTCACTGAAAATTGAAATTCAGCAACTGTTGATTCGCATTAAAATTTGTACTCACTGTCTGTTGATTCCAGTCAAAATTCAATTTCATCACCTTTTGGATGCAGTAAAATGTACATAGATGATTCATTTTCAAACATCCTAACTGCAGCATTACATTGCTTGAGTTTAGAATTTACAGCCAAACGTTCGGTGATATACACACCTGTGATAAGAGCTGAACAAATGTTCAACTTACCTGCAGTAATCACACCTGCATTGAAATGTCACACTGATGGACATATGGACAGCAGGACTGACAGATGAACATGAAAACCCTGATTACAAATGAAAACAGACACTACAAAGAGTAAATAAAGGGGGATTTTAGTTGGCCCCAACCACGCCAACTAAAGTGAGGCTCAGCCATTGTGCACAGCCCCTCCTGAGACAACAGACAGTAACAGAGAACATGAATGTGTTTATACAGTACGTTATTAATATACATGCATCCTATCATCACTATGAATATAAATTTATCAAAATATTAATATACAGGCATCTTATCATCACTATGAAAATATATTTATCAGATTATTAATATACAGGTATCTTATCATCACTATGAATATATATTTACCAAATTATTAATATACAGGCATCTTATCATCACTATGAAAATATATTTATCAGATTATTAATATACAGCCATCTAAACATCACTATGAATATATATTTATCAAATTATTACTATACAGACATCCTCACTATGAATATATATTTATCAAATTATTAATGTAAAAACATCATCACTATGAATACATATTTATCAGATTATTAATATACAGGCATCCTCACTATGAATATATATTTATCATATTATTAATATACAGGTATCCTGTCATCACTATGAATCTATATTCATCAGATTATTAATATACAGACATCCTCACTATGAATATAAATTGATCAGAATATTAACATACATGTATCCTATCATCACTATGAATATATATATTTATCAAATTATTAATATTCAAGCATTCTATGATCACTATGAATATATGTTTATCAAATTATTAATATACAGGCATGCTACCATCACTATGAATCTATATTTATCAGATTATTATAAAATAATAATCTGATAAATATAGATGACTACAAGATTGACTACATGACTGACAGACTACATGATTGATTCGATTGGGAAGGCAGTGGCTGCGCAGTCGGCGGGTGTTAACCGCACGCTGGAAAACATCTCAGGTAGGATTGCAGCTCTGGAAACCCGCTTTGACCGTCTGTGAAGACCACATTCTACATTCAGATGCATTGAGAGCCACTCTGTTCTCAGAACTGTGGAATCTTTCAGGCATCTGCTAATCTGGATATTCATTTGGCCTCCCCAACACAGCTGCACTTCAAGGCCGCTGTGATAAAAAACCTCCTCAAGAAGATCAACACTTAAGCCTCGTTCCCTGGTCATCTCCCTCCCCTCAGCTTCTCCAGCTCTGACGTTGACTGTGGACAGTGGACTGCTCAGGGCTGAGCCCCTTCCCCTCCAGGATTGTCGGACAAGGCCGTTGACGGCGCCAAATAGGCTGCCTCCGGAGTGTTCTGATAAACTGGTCCTTCAAATCTCGGTTGTCGTCCTGCGTCCTTGTTTTGTCTGTGTGATTATTGTTTTTCTGTGCTGATGGGGATTTTTTTCCTCATTGCTGCTGTGTAACGCAGTGGCTATGAGGGGGTTTTTTTTCTCCTTTTTCCCTCGTGTTTGCTTTTCAATATATGTTTATGTACCGGGCCGGCCTATGTGTGTTGTGTGTTATGTGTGTGTCGTTTGTTATGGGTCGGTCTTGGTTTGCTCAGCCCTGCTGTTAACCAAGGCAGGGATGTACATCTGGAGCTGGTCCCCAGGCACCTAATGGCGACTTCTGCTCCTACTGGCAATTAGGATGGTCAAATGCAATAGACACATTTCATTGTGCAGGGAACATGTTCTTCTGTGCATATGACAATAAAATTCCTTTGAATCCTTTGAATCCTTGAATCCTTGAATTATTAATATACAGACATCCTATCATCACAATGAATACATATTTATCAGATTATTAATATACAGACATCCTATCATCACAATGAATACATATTTATCAAATTATTAATATACAGGCATCCTCACTATGAATATATATTTATCAAATTATTAATATACAGACATCCTATCATCACAATGAATACATATTTATCAGATTATTAATATACAGACATCCTATCATCACAATGAATACATATTTGTCAAATTATTAATATACAGGCATCCTCACTATGAATATACATTTATCAGAATATTAATATACAGACATCCTATCATCACTATGAATATATATTTATCAAATTATTAATATACAGACATCCTATCATCACTATGAATATACATTTATCAGAATATTAATATACAGGCATCCTCACTATGAATATACATTTATCAGAATATTAATATACAGACATCCTATCATCACTATGAATATATATTTATCAAATTATTAATATACAGACATCCTATCATCACTATGAATATACATTTATCAGAATATTAATATACAGGCATCCTCACAATGAATATATATTTATCAAATTATTAATATACAGACATCCTATCTCTCTCTCTTAGGTGGTCTGCTCTTGGGCAGGTCCAGCATGCACAACCGCACACCATCTCTCTCGATCCATCGCCATCTCCTTTATGATGTGATAGCCACGCCCTTCTTGTATGTTGTCCAGCATTGCCAACCGCTTCCTTCCTCTCCCTCTCTTTCCATCTGCTCTCCCCTCCAGTACTGTTCTTAACATTCCTTCTGATCTCATGATGTGGCCAATCCATCGCGCTTTCCTCTTCCAGATTGTAACTTTTAGACTTCTCTTTTCTCCAACTCTCCTCAGTACTTCTTCATTTCTCACGTGCTCTCTCCAGCTGATCTTTTCCATCCTCCTCCGAAATCACATCTTGCAGCTCTCTAGTCTCTTCATGTCCTCTTTCTTCAATGTCCAGGTTTCTGAGCCATAAAGGAGTACACTCCAAAGTCTTGATTAGTCTCTTCTTCAGGTTTTGGTTGGTCTTTCCAGTGAGTAGCACTTGATGATTGTTGAACGCGTCTTTTGCCATAGCAATTCTTTTCCTCACTTCTTTTTTGCTACGTCCATCATCTGTGAGCAGGCTTCCAAGATATTTGAATTGTTGGACTTGTTCTAGTACCTGGCCATCGATGTTGATCTGCAACTGCTCATATTCACCTTTCCCAATCTTCATTACCTTTGTCTTGGTCTTGTTTATTCTCATTCCGTATTGCTCCACCACCTCATTTAGCTTTGTCATGATGGTCCTTTTGCTGTGTTCGCTATCATTGCCTGATCGTCTGCAAATCTCACAGCTTGGATCAAGTGTCCTCCCATCTTCACTCCTTCTTCCAATCCTTCCATGGCCTCCTTCATCATTGTCTCTGCAAAGATGTTAAAAAGCAGCGGAGACAGTAGGCAGCCCTGTCACACTCCTCTTCCGATGATACATGGTCCAGCTATCCCCTGGTCAGTTCGCACTGTTGCCGTCTGTCCCATGTAAAGGGCTTTGATCAATCTCCTCTCCCTCCAATCTGCTCCCAGGTCTTTCAAAACGGCCATCAGTTTCATCCAGTCCACCCGATCGAACGCCTTCTCGTAGTCGACAAAACAAACATAAACATCTCAATTGTGTTCGATGTTACGTTCTGATAATGTTCTCATGATGGCCACTGCCTCTCTTGTTCCCATCCCTTTCTGGAAGCCAAACTGGTCCCATCCAATGTAGTCCTTCGTTCTGGTTCTCAGTCTGTTGTTAATTACTCTCAACAGGATCTTTGATGCATGGGAGATGAGGCTGAGTTTTCGATGTTCTTCACATCTCTGTGCATTGGGTTTCTTCTGCAGCGGCACGATGATACTGCGCAGGAAGTCCTCAGGCCATGATCCAGTGTTATATATGGTTTTGCACAGAGTGATAAGGTGCTCCTCTCCTTTATCTTGCAGTGCCTTGAGCATCTCTGCTGGGATGCCATCTTCGCCTTCTGCTTTGCCGGTCTTCAGTTCTTGTATGGCATGTAGTATCTCACTTTTCAAGATGTCCGGGCCAAGTTGGTCCCTCTCTACCTCTTCCTCTTCTTCCATCTCAATTTGCTCAGGCCTCTCTTCTTTGTTGTAGAGCTCCTCTATGTACTCCTTCCACCTCTCAATGATCTTCTCTGGTTCTGTCAATAGTACACCTTGCTTACTCATGATGGTCTTCGTTGACTGATTCTTGTTTTTCCAGGTCAGTTTTTTCAACTTCTGGTACATTTTGTCAATCTGTCCAGCTCTTTCCAAGTCTTCTATCTCTTTGCATTGTTCCTCCCAATACGTTTCTCTCACTGCATCTGTACTTCTTCTCAGTTCATTGTTAAGCTTTCTGTACATCCTCTACATCTGTGTTCACTTTTTTTCACCGTCTCCTCTTGTCTATCTTTCGTATCATATTTTCTGTCACCCACAGTTTCTTTGCTCCCCTCCTCTGTTCTCTTCCAATGGTCTCCTCTGCATTTTCAGTAAGTGCTTTCTTTAAGATGTTCCATTGTTCATTTGCACCTGTCTCTGTGTTTTGGTTGCTCTGTAGTCTGATTCTGACTCCGTCATTTAGTTTTTCTTTGGATTCATCTTTCAGAGCTTCTAGGTTCCACTTTTTGTGGATGTTCGATTTTCTCAGTCGCTTGAGTTTCAGGTTGACTTTCATTGCAACAAGGTTGTGGTCTGAGTCCGCATCTGCACCAGGAAAGGCATGGGCGTTCTTTACACTGTTGCGGTACTGCTGTTTCACCATGATGTAATCTAACTGCATTCATCTCACGTCTCCTGGGGCCTTCCATGTGTATACCTCCTATGTTTGTTATGCTTGAACCATGTGTTTGTAATGCAGAGCCTATTTCTTTTACAGAACTCAAGTAGCATTTGTCCTCTGCCATTTCTGCTCCCTAATCCGTACTTGCCAGCTACGTCATTCTCACCTTGCTCTCCCACCACCGCATTTAGGTCTCCCATTACAATGATGTAGTCATCTCCTCTTCCTTTCCTGATTGCATCCTCCAGTTGTTCACAGACTTCCTCGACGTCTTCATCCTCGTAGTCTGTTGTTGGCATGTATACTACAATCATCACCATGTCTACTGGTGATCCTCTCAGTCTCACTCTCATCAGACGGTCGCTGATGCATTCCACTTCTCTCACACTCTGACCAGTTGTTTGGTCCAGTAATATCGCTACTCCCTGCTGGCTCTGTTTTCCTCCAGAATGGATCACTCTATACTTGTCACTGCTGACATCCCCTATCTCCTTCCACCTGGTCTCTATCAGACCGAGCATGTTCAAGTTGTTTCTCTCCATCTCTCTCTTGATGTTTTCCAGCTTCTCAGCTCTTCACATGTTTCGCACATTCCATGTCCCTACTTTAAGGGTCTTCTTGTTGCAAGGATTTCACAGGTTGACGACCAGGGAGGCCCTGCACCCTCCCGTGCTGGACGAGGCTCCCTGCCCCTGTTGAGGCATGGCTCCATTTACGTCGTTGACTAGTCTACTTCTATGGCTATGCATGGTTTGACTTGGGATGTAATACTGAGGTGGTTTCCCGTTGCCTTTCCCAGGGAGTGATGGTGATAAAGCGGTCACTCCAACTATCCGCTAACCCTCAGAGGGCCTCACAACCGGATGCAGTTTAACGTCATGCCCAAGACTGACTATGAATACATATTTCTCAAATTATTAATATACAGGCATCCTATCATCACTATGAATATACATTTATCAAATTATTAATACACAGGCATCCTCACTATGAATATATATTTATCAGATTATTAATATACAGGCATCCTTGTTATATGGCTGGGGGGGCCTGGCTGCCGGTTTGTTTGTCTTTTTGTTTTCCTCCCAGGTGGCGTGCATTTGGGACTGAGTGGCTGTGTTGCTGAGGCTGTCAGGACCTCACCCTGATCACCTGCGACTTGTCAGGACTCACAGCTGAGGTGCATCTGGATGGATTGGAGCATGTTGGCATTTAAGACTGGAGTGCACAGTGTGTATTTGCCAGAGACTCGACCTTGTGACCAGACGGGTGAGATCGTCGTCTTGGGAGCCATCTCATCAGCAGCGGACGCTGAGAATGTCCAGGTTTGATGCACGGTCTGTGAAAGAGGAGGGGGTGAGGTCTCACGCTCGTCAGCACACTTCCTGAGGTACGTTGGATTTTGTGACTAACAGTTATACAGTCAGTAAATGTGGTGTCCCTCACACCTTATTGTATTGAGCTGTATGTTAGTCATGTATCAGCTTCCACTGCGGTGGAGTTTTGTGAACGGGATGTTCCATGCCTGCAGGTTGGGAAGCTGATCAGTAATCAAGCCAGGAAGTGTTTGCTGTTTGTACACCTTTAAGTGTTCTGTGTGTAGAGTGTGGACTCACATAATGGTTCCTTCTGTCACAGACTCGGTTGTTGCGGCCACCTGGGGGGTGTCGGCGGGGTCCTTGGGTCCGAAACAGCTTCTGGCTCCGGACCGTTAGCGCTGCTGGGAGCGCACCACGCCAGGCCGCACCTTTCTGTTATTACATTTTCACTGTTATGTATTAAATTCAGTTAGCCTTTGTACCGTGCTCTGCTTATTTCATACTGGGTCCTTCAAACGCTGGTCGGTTCTCCGAGCTGCGTCCGACACATAACAGTAGTCTCTGGCCAAACATCACGGACCCAGCGTTAGCAGAGACGGTAACGCGCCGGGAAGGCGGCAGCAGACGTTCAGTGGTTATCCGGATCAGTTGCGGGGCTCTCCGCCCAGAAGGTGCGTGTTTGAGACCCATTACTGGATACTAATTTGTGCTCTCTTGCAGCCGTGTTCCTGTGTTGTGCCTCATCCGTGGATCGTGGTGGAGTGTGACTGGCGACGGCTTCGCGTCACACTCCGACCGGATGGGAGGTGTAAACGGGAGCTGCAAGAGTGCGTTTGTAATGGGTTCACGCGCACGGCGGAGCTCTGTTAGCACGGGTCGCTGGGCTTCCTGTGTTACAGTCGTAGCCCCGTTTCCCCGGATAAAGGTAACTACTGCGTCTGTTGTATCAGCTCCGGCGTTATTTAGTTGAGCACATTTTGGTTGTGTGTTGCACTCAGCTGCGCACACAAAAGCAGCTCGTTTGTTTTTTTCTGTCGCCCAAGGGGTTTTTTCATTTTTAGCACTCTGGTTCCCCCTTGTGGTGACTGAATCACGGTACCGTCAAGCTCTGGAGTAGGAACAGGTGTGTTCCATTTGGTTGAGCTTGACGGTATAACTCACTGATTTGTTTTGTTAGTTCATTTTGTGTGGGTGTTTTTTGAGTTGGTTTTTGTGTGGGCTTTTCTTTTTTGTTGTCCACTATTTGTCTGGGGGTGTGACCCTGTAGCCTTTGCTAACCAAGAACAAAAACAAAAAAAAAGAAAAACGGGGACCCAAACAACTGTGTGTTGGTCTGTTTTTTTTTTTCTTTTGTTTCTTTTTGTTTCACATCCCCAGGGTTAGATGGAACGGTCCCCTGGGGGGTGATGGGGTGGTATTTGGGTTGTTTTTTCTCTTTGTTTTTTGTTGTGCCCTCTCTTCTCCTCTGACTCCAGCCGGGTGTGCCGTAGTGTCGGCATTGCTGGAGGGGTGCAGTTAGGTTGTGCTGGGCGTTTCCCAGGTGGCCTCTGCACCCGGGAGGGGAGGGGGGGGGGTTTGGGGTTTTTTTTTGTTTTCCCTCCCCCAGTTTCCGCCCTCAGGGTTTGACTGTGGTGTCCTCTGGGGGGGAACAGGCGTTGGGTCCATCTAGCCGTGGACGGCCGGGGCTGGGTCCATTGGTCGTGAGGGGAGGCGTCCCCTGGGGTTGACGAGTGGTCCTCTGGGGGGCGCTGGTAGTCCCCGTGGGTGACGGTGGATCCCAGAGGGACCTCGGCCGTGGTTATTACTCCTGGAGCTGGCGGGTGGCCCTCTGGGGGGTGTTGGTCCCTGCGTGTCGTTTGGGGGGGAGGAGGGGGGGTATTTTGGCATTTTTGTTTGTGAGCTTACATGTGGGTTGTTTTTCTTTTCTCCCCTTCCCTGGGGTTTGATGGAACGGTCCTCTGGGGGGGGGGGGGGGGGGTGTGTTTTAGTATTTTTGTTTGTAGGCTTGGGTTTGGGTTGTTTTTCCTTTTTCCCCTTCCCTGGGGTTTGATGGGACGGTCCACTGGGGCGGGGGGGGGGTGTTTTGGTTGTTTTGTGTTATGACTAATCACACATGTTTGGTTAAAGGCTGACCGCACAGGTGTAGGAACTCCTGGCCACACCTGTGCTGAGACTGTCAAACAAGGGCAAAGATGCAGCCAGTTCAACCAGTCTGTTGGAGGACGAACGCAGACGCGGTTTCCAGCCATGGTCCCTGGAGGGGGGGTGTTTCTCCTGGGCCAGGTGTGTGTGGTCGCCGGGAGGCTTCCCGTGAGGGTGGGGTACTGTTATATGGCTGGGGGGGCCTGGCTGCCGGTTTGTTTGTCTTTTTGTTTTCCTCCCAGGTGGCGTGCATTTGGGACTGAGTGGCTGTGTTGCTGAGGCTGTCAGGACCTCACCCTGATCACCTGCGACTCGTCAGGACTCACAGCTGAGGTGCATCTGGATGGATTGGAGCATGTTGGCATTTAAGACTGGAGTGCACAGTGTGTATTTGCCAGAGACTCGACCTTGTGACCAGACGGGTGAGATCGTCGTCTTGGGAGCCATCTCATCAGCAGCGGACGCTGAGAATGTCCAGGTTTGATGCACGGTCTGTGAAAGAGGAGGGGGTGAGGTCTCACGCTCGTCAGCACACTTCCTGAGGTACGTTGGATTTTGTGACTAACAGTTATACAGTCAGTAAATGTGGTGTCCCTCACACCTTATTGTATTGAGCTGTATGTTAGTCATGTATCAGCTTCCACTGCGGTGGAGTTTTGTGAACGGGATGTTCCATGCCTGCAGGTTGGGAAGCTGATCAGTAATCAAGCCAGGAAGTGTTTGCTGTTTGTACACCTTTAAGTGTTCTGTGTGTAGAGTGTGGACTCACATAATGGTTCCGTCACAGACTCGGTTGTTGCGGCCACCTGGGGGGTGTCGGCGGGGTCCTTGGGTCCGAAACAGCTTCTGGCTCCGGACCGTTAGCGCTGCTGGGAGCGCACCACGCCAGGCCGCACCTTTCTGTTATTACATTTTCACTGTTATGTATTAAATTCAGTTAGCCTTTGTACCGTGCTCTGCTTATTTCATACTGGGTCCTTCAAACGCTGGTCGGTTCTCCGAGCTGCGTCCGACACATAACAATCCTATCCTCACTATGAATATATATTTATCAGATTTTTTATATACAGGCATCCTCACTATGAATATACATTTATCAGAATATTAATATACAGTTATCCTCACTATGAATACATATTTATCAGATTATTAATATACAGTTATCCTCACTATGAATACATATTTATCATATTATTAATATACAGGCATCCTCACTATGAATATATATTTATCATATTATTAATATACAAGCATCCTATCATCACTATAAATATATATTTATGAAATTATTAATATACAGACATCCTCACTATGAATATATATTTATCAGATTATTAATATACAGGCATCCTCACTATGAATATATATATATCATATTATTAACATACAAGCATCCTATCATCACTATAAATATATATTTATGAAATTATTAATATACAGACATCCTCACTATGAATATATATTTATCAGATTATTAATATACAGGCATCCTCACTATGAATATATATTTATCATATTATTAACATACAAGCATCCTATCATCACTATAAATATATATTTATGAAATTATTAATATACAGACATCCTCACTATGAATATATATTTATCAGATTATTAATATACAGGCATCCTCACTATGAATATATATATATCATATTATTAACATACAAGCATCCTATCATCACTATAAATATATATTTATGAAATTATTAATATACAGACATCCTCACTATGAATATATATTTATCAGATTATTAATATACAGGCATCCTCACTATGAATATATATATATCATATTATTAACATACAAGCATCCTATCATCACTATAAATATATATTTATGAAATTATTAATATACAGACATCCTCACTATGAATATATATTTATCATATTATTAATATACAGGCATCCTCACTATGAATATATATTTATCATATTATTAATATACAAGCATCCTATCATCACTATAAATATATATTTATGAAATTATTAATATACAGACATCCTCACTATGAATATATATTTATCAGATTATTAATATACAGGCATCCTCACTATGAATATATATTTATCATATTATTAATATACAAGCATCCTATCATCACTATGAATATATATTTATCAGATTATTAATATACAGACATCCTCACTATGAATATATATTGATCATATTATTAATACACAAGCATCCTATCATCACTATAAATATATATTTATGAAATTATTAATATACAGACATCCTCACTATGATTATATATTTATCAGATTTTTAATATACAGGCATCCTATCATCACTATGAATATATATTTATCAGATTATTAATATACAGTCATACATGTTGCTTGCAGTCAAAATTCAAACATGCCGTCTGTTGCTTGCAGTCAAAATTCAAACATGTCGTCTGTTGCTTGCAGTCAAAAGAGATATTCAATATCTGTTGATATACAAACTAGAAGCACTCAGAGGGTGCAAACCTCCGCCAAGGCCATGGGGTCACTGATGCCATAACATCTACCTCCTCCTCTTTGGTCTCCCTCTTCTCCTCCTGCCTGGTGGCTCCATCCTCAGCATCTTTCTCCCTATATACCCTGGGTCCCTCCTCTGCACATGTCCAAACCATCTCAATCTCGCCTCTCTGACTTTGTCTCCAAACCGTCCCACCTGAGCTGTCCCTCTGATATGTTCATTCCTAATCTTGTCCATTCTTGTCACTCCCAAAGAGAATCTCAACATCTTCAGCTCTGCCACCTCCAGCTCTGCCGCCTGTCTTTTTGTTAGTGCCACTGTCTCTAAACCATACAACATAGCTGGTCTCACTACTGTTTTGTAAACTTTCCCCTTCAATCTTGCTGATATTCTTCGGTCACAAATCACTCCTGCCACCTTTCTCCACCCACTCCACCCTGCCTGCACTCTCTTCTTCACCTCTCTACCACACTCTCCATTACTTTGAACAGTTGACCCCAAATATTTAAACTCATCTACTTTCACCACTTCTACTCCTTGTAACTGCACTATTCCACTGGGCTCCCTCTCATTCACACACATGTACTCAGTCTTGCTTCTACTGACTTTCATTCCCCTTCTCTCCAAAGCATATCTCCACTTCTCCAGACTAGACTCAACTTGCTCTCTACTCTCACTACAGATCACAATGTCATCTGCAAACATCATAGTCCATGGGGACTCCTGTCTGATCTCATCTGTCAACCTGTCCATCACCACTGCAAACAAGAAAGGAGTCAGAGCTGATCCTTGGTGTAATCCCACCTCCACCTTGAATGAGTCTGTCATTCCGACTGCGCATCTCACCGCTGTCACACTATTTTTGTACATGTCCTGCACTACCTTAACATCGGCCAATCGGTACAAGTCCTTTTCTCCTTCCTTACTATTCAACTTCTTGTACAGCTCGCAATATGCCTTTTCCTTTGCTTTTGCCACTTCTCTTCTCGCCTTACGCCGCATCTCCTTGTACTCCTGTCTACTTTCTTCATCTCTCCGACTATCCCAAAACTTTTTCGCCAACCTCTTTCTCCTTATGCTTTCCTGGACCTCTTCATTCCACCACCAAGTCTCCTTGTCTTCCTTCCACTGTCCAGATGTCATACCCAGTACTGCCCTAGCTGTCTCCCTCACCACATCTGCAGTACTTTTCCAGTTGTCCAAAATTGCTTCCTCTCCAACTAGTGCTTCTCTCACCTGCTCACTAAATTTCACACAACAGTCTTCCTCCTTCAGCTTCCACCATCTGATCCTTTGTTGAGCTCTCACTCTCTTCTTCTTCTTTACCTCTAAAGTCATCCTACAAACAACCATCCTATGCTGTCTAGTGACACTCTCTCCTGCTACCACCTTACAGTCTGTGATTTCTTTTAGCTTGCATCTCCTATAAAGAATGTAGTCCACCTGTGTGCACCTTCCTCCACTCTTATATGTTACCCTGTGCTCCTCCCTTTTCTTAAAGTAGGTATTCACCACAGCCATTTCCATCCTTTTTGCAAAATCAACTACCATCTGTCCTTCCCCATTCCTATCCTTGATACCATATCTACCCATTACTTCCTCATCACCTCTGTTCCCTTCACCAACATGCCCATTGAAGTCTGCTCCTATCACCACTCTTTCATGCTTGGGCACACTCTCCACCACCTCATGTAACACACTCCAGAAATCTTCTTTCTCCTTCATCTCACAACCTACCTGTGGGGCATATGCACTGATGATATTCATCATCACCCCTTCAATTTCCAACTTCACACTCATCACCCTGTCAGACACTCGCTTAACCTCCAACACACTTTTAACATACTCTTCCTTTAAAATGACCCCAACACCATTTCTCTTCCTGTCCTCACCATGGTACAACAACTTGAACCCACCGCCGATGCTCCTGCTCTTACTTCCCTTCCACTTGGTCTCTTGCACACACAATATGTCTACCTTTCTCCTCTACATTATATCAGCCAGCTCTCTCCCTTTACCAGTCATACTACCAACATTCAAAGTCCCCACTCTCATTTCCACCCTTCTAGTTTTCTTCTTCTCCCGCTGTTCGTGGCAACGTTTTCCTCCTCTTCTTCATCGTCTTTGCCCAGCAGTAGCCCAATTTCCACCGGCACCCTGTTGGGCAAACTGCTTAATGCTAACTTTTAACATTGAAAATGCCATAGACATGCTAATGCGTTAGCATCGTCATCCGGATCACCACTAAAATTTAATCACTTGTTCCTCTTGTCATTTCCAACCACTCCACAAAATTTCATCAAAATCCGTTCAAAACGTTTTGAGTTATCCTGCTGACAGGCAGACAGACAAACAAACAAACGCAACCGAAAACATAACGTCCTTGGCGGAGGTAATAATGAATGTTTACGAGTTCAATGGTACGAATATTTCGTGAGGTGAAAGCTGGAACAAACCATTCAACAAGGCGAAAGAATGTAAAAACATTCATTATTTGTTTTATATAACGGCTAAAATAGATCATTGTCATTTGATATTTTATTCATTTATAAACAACAGAAAAGGGACTTACATTTTGGTGTTCCACTGTGATGTGTTGTCCAGTGATGCAGTGCACTGACTTCGGACTTCCATAGAAAAAAAAAAGACTTTGTGTAGTTCCTCAGTCTCGCCAAATCACATCAGCATTTCATGTAAACAGGTATGCAGGTATGCGTGAGGTCTTGTGTGTGTGCATGTGAGAGTGCAATGGTACCAAACGTATGGAACCAAGCCACACTCTGAATGCAATGCAACACAAATGGGATGAATTAATCCATGTCATGTGACATACAAAGCACCAATCAAATGACAAGGATCCACTCAGCCGTTATATAATATGCAATAAATTTTGTACTCACCATTTGTTGCATGCATTTAAATTGGTGTCTGTTGCTTGCAGTCAAACTTTAATTGTTTCAAGGAGCGTCCTCATCAGGGTGGAATAAGAACAGTGTTACACTACCATCATCCTCCATCTTCTGCTGGTGGTGTCCCGGTTCTGCTGGAAGAAGTACTTCTGGAAGTGTCCAGCATCAGGACGTGGTCCTCTGGCTGACCTGTACCACAGCCTTCATCTGGAGAGATCACATAAAAGCCACATTAGCTGAACTCCTCCAAGTTTCCATGTGAGCAGCTGTATGATCACGTTTAGCTCCAGAAACTTGACAACTTAGCGTCTGATATTCACAGTCCACAGGAAACAGGTTTTCAGACAGAACAAAAAGACCAAGATGCTGCCGGTGCTCCACATATCCATGGCCTTGGTGAACTGCAGGCCTCAGGCCACCTCTGGAGCCCTGACGGTGGAGGACAGAGGAGGAATGTCAGCACAGACAATGAAACACTGACAGCAGCTGTGATTCACATCCTCACATTTGGGCCACAAAGTGTCGTCTATCATTTGGACACACCAAACTACAAACACATTATCAGACAAGCTGGAGGAGTGAACTCGCCTGGAAGAGACAGCATGAAGCTCCACTCCAGGTTCCACTGTGGAGGATGGAAAAGCTCCATCAAAGTCAACATGTTTGACTCTGAAGAGCCGGTCCTCATGGCCCACGAGTGTGATGATGCTGGGGTTGATGTCAGCATGAAGAAGCCCGACACCATTCAGAGCGTCCAAGACCCCAAACAGAGCAACAAATGACATGGATCAGAATTTAACTGTGCTCTGCTTCAACATTTAATACGAGACAAACATGCAGTACAACAAATAAATATCTCCAGAGTCCAACAACACAAGCTTTTCTCTGGACATTACCCAGAGGACCTGGATCTTAGAATGCCAGTGTCCAAATAAGACGGACAAAATGGGGGCAGGTTATTATTGGAAGGACAAGCAAATGAGTTCAAGACAATTGGTGCAAAATGGTAAGAATCCTAACTGGAGACAATGAGAATCTGGATGTTGTCTAAGTAAAGTATCCTCAGACAAATTTAAGGAACAACTACAGAAGTTTATGTGGTGTCGTTTTTGTATCATGACATTCCCAGTGAGTAAGAAATCATCTGACATGGACAATCTAAAGTTGCACTCTACATGTGTGAAAGAACAAACCCAGACAACGGGAGACCTGATTCTTCTCCAGACTTCATATGAGAAGCCAAAGACAAACATGTTGTGCAACTGGACAAATTGTATCCAGAGACTGTGGCAGCCATTCACGTTCCTCAAGGAGACTGTAGAGACTCCTGTGTAGCATCTCAAACGCCAGACAGGTTTGTCCCTGGTGCTGGAAACACACATAGAAGTGGACAATGTTGGACTCAGCTGCGTCAAGGACACTGACGCCTGAGGAGAAAGAAGACAAAATCCATCACCAGATTCTAAAAATGGGTGTGAACAAAATGTGAGACAACACAAAAGCTGATTTACTTTTTTCAAGTGTCTTGTTTAAAGTCAGTGTCCCTCTTCATTTTTTTCACAGCCACCGTCTCTGTCGTGACATTAATTTAGTGACTTTGCTGAAGCAGCCCTCACAGATTAACTTCAGGATGGAATATTGAAAAAAGCCGCTGCAGATGAGGTCGACGTCCTCTAGCGTGCTCATGGTTGCGGTTGTGAATGTTGAGACACAGCGGACACAGAGACAAAACACATGAATGGACTTTACTGGTTTCCTTCATCCACTGATAATCCTGCTCTGCTGTGTGCTGTTTTTACACCGTTTAAAGTTCAAAATATTGTGTCATTTATGGGCGAGACTTCAACCTGACTTGTTAATCGCAGTTTGAGGTAACTTATGTTCTGATCTGGTGCTTTGTAAATAATTTAATTTAAATAAACTGAATCATGGGTTCATTTCCAGGCAGGTATGTTGGAGACGCAGACTCCCACCAAGGAGACAATGAAAACAAAACAAAACAAAAAATAAATATCACCAACGCACAAAGGAATTTTATTAGAATTAAAACAAACAACTCAGAACAGTCTCTAAAAAATCTAATTCATGACTACATACCTAACATCATGAGGCCAAAACAATTCCGTTTTCTAAAACCATAAAATATCAAATTAAAATGAAATTAAAGTTCATCTAATTGAGCTCAAATAATTTAGGACTTACACAATGTTGTTTAAAACCAAAAACCATTTAAAACAAAGCGTGCTGTCTCCAAGGCAATATTAATGTTTATCAATTTAAACTAGGTTCACCTAATCCAGCCCAAATCATCCGACACATCAAATTTTATTCAGTAAAATCTAATTTAAAACTCTCATTTTAAATGGCTGTCTCCGTATTATGCTTTTGTCATGGAAGAAAAAATTGATAAATAAAAAGACTGTAAGGTTTATTTTTAATCAACCCATTTCAGCGTCTTCTCAGTTCAAGAAATAGGAAACTAAAAAGAGAAAATTAAATTAGTCTAGACTGAATCACTTATGACACATAAAACTGTATATTGATAGTTTATTTTTAATAAACATTTAAAAACAGACATCTCCATGGTGACATCAACTTTATTTTGAAACTCGACACATCTGTTGGCCATTTTAATCCAGAATTTTAACCTCTGATCCCTTTAAAGTTTTCACATGACAGTGCTGTTTTTAAATCATATCTGGGATTTTACAGTGAACTATAAGGGCTCACGGTACAAAAGCAAAACAAATGCACAGGAAATAAATAAACACAAAATAAAATCCCAAACATGGTCATCATCTATCAAAAGCAGTACAAACCTGAGCTAACGGCTAACACTGGAAGTGGCTAACAAGAGTTTAGCTGCTACAATGACTGACTTTTGAGCTGTTTACTTACCATTTTTGTCCACAGTGTAACTTATTTCTTCTCTTCCAGCAAACAAGTTGCTACAAGTTGCTACTGTTGCTACAAGTGTCTTCGTGCTGACAGTCTGCAGTGTTTATGTCTCAACCTGTGAAGCTGAAGTGAGACTGAGCTCTGCTAACACCACACTGGTTACTATGGTAACTCCAAACAGGCTCTGACGTCATCAGCTCCTTTAAGTGGCCCACTCCAGTTTGGCCCCGCCCCACGCTCGCTCCAGTTTGGCCCCGCCCCCAAACTAAGTTGCCACTACTGATCTGCAGTTGATTGACCAATATTTTTCAAGCAAACTGGCCGCCATATTACCACTCCCATGTCCTGCTCCTGAAGTTTTTTTCCATATACATTATATACGGTCTTTTCTCGCGATCTTTAACCAGACGCACGCAATTTTATTCTTTGGGATTTTGCAAAAAAAAAAAAAAAAAGCCTTCAGTGCAGCTATAAACTGCGCAAATCGTCAGTTCAAAGGGTGTGAACAAATATTTCACTTGTATGAAATGGAAAGTAATGAAGAATAATTTAAAGAGTTTTAGCATAGATATTAATAATAATAATAATAATAATAATAATAAGTGGCTTGTGTGTAGCCACATGTTGAGTTTTGACTTGAACAAACTATTTTAAAACATTTATTAGGTCTACTTGTGCATAGTTTTGGAGCTTTAGGTGTTGTTGCTACGAGCTTTATAACTTATATTAAGCTGAAGCTCATAGAGCTATGCATGAGGCTTCATCACGGCGTTGCTGTGTGCCATGCGGCACCGCCGCGACACACGAAGCCTCCGCTCCTCTTTCCATGACAAAAACTCCTGTAACAGTGGAATGTGCTGTTCATTTCCAAACTGGACGCTGTGTTTTATCCGGGATGTCGTCTGACTAGCACAGGAATTGTGAAAAGACGTGGACATCAGCACTTTTTCGGCACATTGACACAGACGTGCGGAGGAATTCCGCGCATCACGGCGGTGTCACATGGCGCAAAGCAACACCGTGATGAAGCCTCACAGGACATGAAAATCCGCCGAGGGGCTGGACCACTCCTCACTCAAAGCCTGCTCACAGGCGAATGACGCAACTGACAGGCGTGGAAAAACTCACGCATGCGCACGAGGGTTCAAGCTTGTCTGACGCAATCACACGTGATTCAAATCCATATGGTTTTTGAAAAAAACAATAAGGTCGGATACTTTTCTAATAGACCTCGTATATATAAGCTTGCTGATGATTACACTTGTATAAACTTTGATTAAAGAATCATAATTTTTAGAACTGAGAATTTGTTCCAGTGATATGAGTCATTGAGAATAAAGGGGAGAAAGTATCAAAGTACTAAAAGAAAGAAAGGAAATAAATCAAATAGCTAATCATGGCAGATATAAATTAGGAGGGATGAAGGTTACATTAACTGGAGAACAAAAAGAAGGAAATGAGAGAATTATTTCAGTTATTACTCCAAATTGTTGACATTCTAATAAGCCATCTGTGTGCGGTCCACATAACTTGGGAGTGGTAAGATGGCTGCCTGTTTACTTTAGCGGATTATAGGCCCAGTCCCAATACCCGCACTTCCACCCTTGTGCCCCTCAAATGCGCGTTCCCGCTAGAGGTTAAAGTGCCCCAATTCTCCGGAGAGGAGTTCGCCCCGCCCCATTTCCGCACTTGGTCTGCACTTCGGCCAAGTCCGCATCGATGCGAACTTCGCCGAAGGCGATTACCCACAATTCATTGCTGCATGTGACGTATTTGGGCAAAACGGCAGAAAATTGGAAAAAGATGGATGGCGATCGAGCTCCTGTACCGAAAAAATGTCTTTTCAAGTGTAAATATTTTATTTGTTGTGTAATTACAATGGACGTTTGCTTTGCCATGACGTTTTGATGTGTATTTACGGACATTCGTGCAAACAATTTTGTTACTTTTTGTCATAAAACAACCAATTTAACAGCCAAATAAAAATATGAATATTTATTTAAAACATTTACCGGTTATTTACCCACTCCTTTAAATTAAAAAAATTAAACAACTACCTTAAATAAATGACCAATCACTAATTTACATTTCTGAAGACGTGTGTCAAGATGCCATTGCCTAAACAGTTGTTTTTTCATTCAACAGGGACAGATGAAATGACATTTAATTTTATAACATTTCGGTCTGAAAATGACCATCTTTTCACTGGGCACAGGAATGCGTCAACTCAAGGCTATGAGTAAGTTTACAGCTGTAAACAATATAAACAAGTTTAAGTAAGTAAAAAAAAACAGTATAATTGTTTATTTAATGACTCTTGCGGCGAAATCATAGAAATTATGGACCTGGAGGGAAAGGTCACTCCTCAACAATGCAAAAAAAAAAAGGGAAAACCTTAAGAAAAAGTATAAGGTAATTTGCTTGCCAAAATGCCTTTGCATCTGTGATATTTAAAAATGTAAATTTAATTCAGGGCCGAGCAGTGTAGTGGTCAGCCCCGGCCAGACAGAAGAGAAAGAGGAGACCTCAGCATCAGTGCCATCAGGCGAGAGTTCAGAAGTCAGCTCACCAGAAATGTTTCCAGTTGACACTCCAATGAGGCCAAGGAAAAGGAAGAGGCATGATGAGAGTGCAGCAGAAGGCCTGAGGGAATGGTGTGAGAGAATGGAGGAGAGGCAAAAAGAAGAAGATGCCCGGGACAGGGCTTGGCTGAGCCATTCCCAGGAACAAATGGATAAAATGCTAGATTTGTTTGGGAGACTTGTTGACCACCTCACAAAGTAAAACAAAGTTTTGTCTGTTAAGGTTCTCTTGTCCAGGTGGTTTGAAGTGTGAATCTTCGACCGAAGTGGGTTTATCGAGGTGAGGACGTTTTTCTTCTATCCACAGAATCTTTGACTGGTTCTTGTGGTCAGCAGTGACAAAGTTTTTTTTTTATTAGTCACTGCTGACCACAAGAACCAGTCAAAGATTCTGTGGATAGAAGAAAAACATCCTCACCTCGATAAACCCAGTCCAGTCGATGACTTAAGTTTCAGCACTAAAACAAGTTCATTTCTATTCATTTTTCTGTGTTCTTGAAAATGTAAGCAACATGTTTTTGCATGTTTGCTCTTTGTTTGCTCTTTGTTGTAAAAACAAAACACAAACACTTTCAGAATAAATAAATCAAATGTCTTTATTTATTTTTTTATATCTTCAGTAACAAAAGAAAATAATGTCACAACAAGGCATAATAAACATTGCCATAATAATTAAAAGCATGCAAAAGTAATATTTTTTTATGTAGTAATCCAGATTATCATATTGGGTTAAGTTTTAATTATTACATATTTAATATTTTATTTATTTAAATCCAGTTAATTAATAAATAATAAATAAAAAAATGTTTCTAATCAAAAACCTCAGATCAGAAAAAGACCTGGACCTGGTTTAGTCCTGGTGTAATCCACATTAAAGTGAATACTTTAAAGTGCATATTTAATGATACTTTTGGAACTTGACTAAATGTGTTGCTACTTTTTTTTACTTTACGTAAGTAAACTAAGCGCTTCTTCAAACACTGAAATTCTCACTAGAACAAACCCTAAATGGACCTAATACTTCATCTGCAATATTGATGCATAAACATAACAGTGAACAATTCAAATCATGAAACTTAACAGGAAATACTAATGTAATTAACTAAATGTAATCATGTTCAAAGAGGTGTGCTTGTAAAGCAAGTGGTGCAGACACCTGGGCAGAGAGTCTGGCTCGCAGTATATTGCCACTTGCTTCCTGAAATGCATCTCCTGGGGGCAGCGGCAGTGGGAGTTGATCATCCACATCTTCTGGTTCAAGGACATCGTCGTGGGTCAGGCAGACATTATGCAAGAAAGCACATGCAGTTACCACTTGAGTGCAAAATGCAACCTTAACCTCTATTGCCTTAAACATGGTTGTGCGCCGGCGAGCTTTCATCATGCCAAAGACTCGTTCAATTATTGAACGAGCACGTGAATGGCATTTGTTGAACCTTTCTTCAACCCGGCCCTGGAGAGGCAGTTTGTAAGGGGTGATGATGGCTATGGGCCACTGAATGCAGGGATATCCACCATCACCAGAATAGAGTAGCCAGGTGGTGGGTATTCAGCATTTACATACACTGGGCTGTTTTTAAGAACACGGGTGTCATGAACCAAGCCTGGAAAACCAGTAAAAATGTTCAAAAAACGTCCACTGGAGTCACAGATGGCTTGCATGTGAATGGAGTAGAACTGCTTTTAGCTGAAGTAGTCCTCTTTGTTTTGATTTGGGGGTTTAATTTGAATAAAACAGCCATCAACCGCACCTACAGCTTTGTCAAAGGCTTCGTGGCGGGCCAAACGTGCAAATCCCTTCCCAATGTCCTCCAATTCGTCCTGTTTGGGATAGCAAATGACCTTGTGTGCACTGTCCATTATTGATTGGGCAATTCTGTGCACAATCCGGCAAACAGTAGATTTTGGCACAGAGAATGCCCTGGCTGCAACTCTGTATGAGATGCCATGCACAAGCCAATAAACAAAAATTAAGATTTCCAGGGGATACCCCCAGCCGTGGTCTTGGTCCCTCTTCAAAACCCTCATCAAGCCGTTCACTGACTCTCTTGACAGGCGATAGTCAGTTTTCAGGTCTTTCTCAGGATGTAAATACACCTGAAGAGCTGGCATGGTGTTGTTCAGCCTGGTGTACCTGAGCAGTCCTCCAGTCTAAAATGTATGTAGATTAAACATTAAATTAATACATGCTATATAGGAAGAAATGCTCAAATTGAATTCAAAACTGACATATTTGACAAATATGTGACAGTGAAAATACTTTAATCGTAGATATTCTCCATCCAAATACATCAACATAATTTGGCCACACCGATTTAAACATATTTTTGGTTTTCCGGGCTCGCCACTGGACTACACTACAGGGTTATTAATAGCATCACTGCAGTTAATAGCCTTAATATTTAAAATTACCGTTCAAACAGATTCTGGACCGGCGGCGAGAGTCTGCCGTATGAATCTCCTTTGGTTCGAGCGCTTTGTCTTCATTGAAATTGTTGCTTGTTGCAGTTTTAAAAACATTTTTAGCAGCAAAAGTGCGCAAATAGCGATCGGTGCAGCCATGTTGGATGTCACAGAAATGACGTAGTGGTGCAGGTATATGACGTATCGAATCTTTTCTACTTTGGGGTGCACATTCATGATTCTCACAGAATGAACCATATTGATTAATGTTGGTACCCCCACCTTCCTCTCATAAACAAATTTACTTATTTTATTTCATTTTTTGCAACATATTTGTGGTTAACTATAAAGCCTCACTCCCCTCTCCTCTTTTGTTATCCGGGCTTGGGACCGGCAAAGGCAGAGTTACAGAGTTTGTTTTTTGTTTGTTTGTTTGTTGTTGTTTTTTGTTGTTGTTTTGTTTGTTTGTTGTTGTTTTGATGTTGTTGTTGTTGTTTTGCTTCTTTGGTGTGTGTGAGCGGGTTTACATGTTAGAAAATTCACCCATTTATGAAACAGAAAATCATAAGAGTCAGATAGAACATGGAACAGTTCCACAGTCAAGCTTCTAGTCTGCTCTACTTTCCACGGGATGTGCAGACAGTGTGCACATGCTCCTTGCAGACATATTTCTTGCACAGCGTACAGGTCATGCTGGTCTTCAAATCATTTCGGGTAGGACAAACCTGACACCTGCTGGGTTTCTTGCCTGCGGTTTGTGTCATTGGAGGAGTTGTGGTGTTTGTATCTGACTGTATGTGTCCTTCACAATAGCTGCAGCAGCTGTTGATGCTCTTGGAAGGCACACGGTCTTCTCTCAAGCTGAGGTTTCACCCATTTCCAAGCTGCTCCATGAAAATCCTCCTTCGACTCAATTTTCTCCTGTTCCTGTTTGTAGCTGTGACCTCGTCCAGGCTGTCCACCTCTCCCTTTGTCTCATTGTAGTCCAGCCCCATTTGTGTATTTTTTTTGCTGCTCAGGGCAGCATCTTTGTTCATGGTGCTGAGCAGAAGGACATTTTTCCCTTTCGTGGGGCAATAGGAGACCGCAGTTGCTTTGTCAGTGAAGGCAAACACTGAAGATGTTACTTTCCTGTTCTTGACAGCAAGACGTTCAGAGGGAAGCTCTGGTTTATTCTTTCTCACTGTCCCCAACATTGTAACCTTCCTTTTGTGCAGTTCCTCACCCAGGGCGTAAGATGTGAAAAAATGATCACATGTAATATTATGCCCATGCAGTCCTTCAGCCATATCAAGCACAACCCTTGTGCCCTGATTTGTTTCCGGTGCTTCACCAGATTTGCCTGTATAAACCTACATATTCCAGGCAAAGATGGACAACCCCAGCAGACCACCGATGTGTGGAATATGTGTTCAGCAAAATGAAAAAATGTCATTGAGAAAATTTTATGCTAAATCAAATGTACCCATTAAATTAGGAAAAGGCATCAAATATGAAGTAAAAAAAAAAAAGCAGTCAAGTATTAATTTTTGAATGATAAACATTGAATGGGGTCAAATTGACCCCAAGGATAATAGGAGGTTAAAGTAAAAATAGGTCATTTCCTGTTACCACCGGGGGGCGCTATGGGTTAGGTGGAAGTTAATATATGCAGACATTCAGGGCGGGGCCCTCATCATGTCCCGGAAGTTTGAAGGATCTACGATGAAGTATGTGGGTGTGACAGCTGTTTGAAGTGAAATGGCTCAGAAAAGCTCGACGACAAAGTTTGACGAACCCTAGCAGCCACTCCTTTGGGCCTACAGAAATTCTTTTGATAACGTTTGATCAGCATGGGGTCATGATGATGTTGACCAAATTTGAAGATGATTAGATGAAATCCCTAGGACAAGTTCGTTCAAAATGTAAGTAGTGGAAATGGCCAAAAATGGCAAAAATTACCTCAAAATCGAAAAATAAATCAAAAACTTTGGAGGGAGTGCCAAGACGGCGCCATTGTGTCTGGCTGCTCATCTGCTGCTCTCCAATCTGTTTGTTATTTTATTGTTTTTAATTTATGCTGTTTTTGAGTCAGAGGCATTGCGGGTGTATGATCGCCAAACTTTGCTGGATCACCAGCTCCCGGTTCATGGTGCGGTGTGGTTATTGGTGGGTGGACAGAACTTTCCGCCCCCATTTTTATCAGAGGTGCCGGCTTTTCTGTGCCATGCTCCTGCAGTGCCTTTCAGCCGAAAGTGCAGTCGTCGCCGCGGGAGATGAAGTGGACGTCTGGTGAAGCTGAAGCTCTTTGGCCTGCTGTTTGGCTTCTGGACGCGCTGTGCACAGAATTCCGGCAGGATCTGTGCTGCCCTGGCGCCTTGTGGATCCAGTTAGAGCCTGTGTGGTGCTGCTGGTCGGCTCTGAGGACTGTCGGCCCGGACGTCCACGTCTTCGCCAGATTGATGTGCGCCAGTGGTGCTCTCGAACCTGGGCTTGCTTCGCCGGGTTCTGAACAGTGAGACTGTCATCCCCACTGAGGTCCTTAGTCTGGGTCTCCTGAACATCAGATCACTGTCCTCAAAATCATTGTTGATTAATGATTTAATCATGGCTCATCATTTAGATATGATTGTCTTATGTGAAACCTGGCTCAAACCCACAACTCTCCTTCCTCTGAATGAGGCCTGCCCACCAGCGTACACATTTAGTCACGTGTCTCATGGTGTGAAGCAAGGCGGGGGTGTGGCTTTTATTTACAAATCTAGGTTTTCTTTATTAGCTGTTGGGGGTCACAAATATAATTCCTTTGAGCATCTGACTCTCTGTTCTGCCCGTGATGCTAAGTACTGTCAGGGTCATAAAACTGGAGCTCAGCTATGTTATTTTGTCACTGTTTATAGGCCCCCTGGCCCATATTCTGACTTCTTAGATGAATTTGGTGAGTTCATCTCTATTTTGTCAACTAGTGCAGATAACATTTTGATTATTGGTGACTTTAACATTCATATAAATAAGCCCTCTGATCCCCTTAGCAAATCATTTATGCAAATTGTGGATGCTTTAGGATTCCAGCAATGCATTCAGGACCCGACACACATTAGTGGAAATACCCTGGATCTGGTTCGTGCACATGGGTGTCACAAATATTGACATTTTGCCTCTCGCATCTATAGTCTCTGACCATTCAGTTATCAGGTTTACATTTACGCTGCCACGTTTAGTGGAACAACAACCTTGTCTACTACTGCAGCGTCGTATTAAACCCTCAACTATGACTGAACTTGAGGCCAGACTACCTGATATTTTAGCTTTGAATCTGGAGAATGCTAAATCAGTGGACAGCCTCGCGGATAGTCTAAATTTAACGCTTAAAACTGCACTTGATAAGATTGCGCCTCCTCTTTTAAGGTCACGCCCTCCTAAGGCACAGTCACCTTGGTTCAATGATTATTTGCGTGACCTCAGGCAGAAGGCTAGAGGTTTGGAACGGAAATGGCGTTGTTCCAAATTAGAGGTGTTCCGCCTTGTGTGGCGGGATGCTGTTTTAGATTATAAGCATGTACTACTGGCCACGAAGCGGACCTGTTACTCTGATTTGATCAGTAAAAACAAACATAACTCAAAGTTTTTGTTTGACACGGTTGCATTTCTTATTCATGGGCAGCCACCTGTTAGTCGTTCTCCCTTTTCAGCACAGGATTTCTTGGATTATTTTGGGAAGAAAATAGAAGATACTAGGCTGAGCATATCTCAGCACGCCTCGGCCCAGCCATTAAAACCTGCTGTGGAGGTGGGCGCTACCATTGAGGTGTTACCTAGATTGACAGAATTTAATAATGTTTCATTGGGCGTGCTGATGAAACTTGTGGCGTCTACAAAAAGCACAACCTTTTTATTTGATCCCATACCAACAAAATTGTTTAAGGACCTGTGGCCCACTCTTGGGTCGACTGTGCTGGAAATTATGAATCTGTCATTAACCTCTGGATCTGTTCTGAAATGTTTTAAATCTGCAGTGATTAAACCATTTCTTAAGAAATCTAATCTTGACCCTAGTGTATTGAAAAATTACAGGCCGATATCAAATCTATCATTCTGTTTCAAAATTTTAGAAAAGGTGGTTTCACAGCAGCTCATAGACCACCTTACTGAGAATGATCTTTTTGAGCCACTGCAGTCTGCTTTTAGGAAATATCACTCCACAGAGACAGTGCTCACTAAAGTAGTGAATGATCTTCTGCGAGCAATGGACTCAGACACCACTACGGTTTTGGTGTTGTTAGATCTCAGTGCTTTTACTTCTGTTTTTATTTATGTATTTGAATTTTTTTTTTTATTCATTTTTAATGATTTATTCAATTTTATGTGGACTTGTTTTGTGTAAGGCACCTTGAGACTGCTATGCTGTGATTTGGCACATTATAAGCTAATTCAATTAAATTAAAATGGCAGACTTCTTGTTGACATTTCACCATGACGTTAAGAGACTTTTTTGTGCATCCTAGCATGGTAAATATGTGTACCGAATTTTGTGAAGCTACGACAAAAAACCCCAATGAGGACGGTGTTTTGAAAATTTCTAGGGGGCACTATTTCGCCATTTCGCTGCGACCATGTGCGAGACCCCCAAAATATTGAATTACGGATCTGGCAGGATGACTTTGCAAAGTTTGATGAGTTTTTGAGCATGGGAAAAGGCCGACATTTGGATTTCAAAAGTGAGAATAATAATAATAATAATAATAATAATAAATAATAATAATAAATAATAATAATAATAATAATAATAATAATAATAATAATAATAATAATAATAATAATAATAATAATAATAATAATAATAATAATAATAATAATAAACAGCGCAATTACAATAGGGTCCTCGTAGGAGTTTTTCCTACTTGGGCCCTAAATATTTTTCCATTCTAATATTTACATTTGCTGTTTAAAGCCATTTTATGTTTGTAAAATTGCAATGTAAAAACAGTGAAATACACCACTACCTCAATTTTGATTCATTGATATTTACATTTATTGTTACCTATCTTTTGTGTGTAATTTTGTTATAAATTTGATTGCAAAACAAAGTCTGCATGAAGGACTTCAAATGTGTTTGTCTTTTAACCAACTTAGTTTGGGGAGTCCACCTCTTATAGTTCTACTGGACAAACTTTAGCCCGTTAACTATTATATTTGTAACACATCAGCATTACAAAAACACTTGCTGGGCAATTGTTTTGATTAAAATGATTGGCATTTGGCTTATGTCTAAAACAGGTTAACCCGGGCAGCGCCGGGGACCCCAGCTAGTACTTTATAAATTACACACAAGATAGAACAAAACTGCAATAAATAATAAATCCGAATCAGGATGGACACGAGAGGGTAGCAGAGGACAAAGACATGAAAACCCATAAGGAACTCCAAATAATAAAACCAGGAACAGTCACAAGGTGACAGTGAATAAAATCAGAGGCAGACAGGATTCTAACAACAGGGTCATTGTTTTTATTTTTTATTTTATTTGTTTGATTGAAAATCCTTGTTTTGTTTCCATCACCAAGTGATCAGCTGTCCATGGTCCATCCCTATCCATTTTAATTTGTTCGGTATCTTGGTGTGAAGAACCCAGTAAAAAACAAAGGTCCACCAACACCAACTGTTCCTGTAGTTGGACCATGGTTTTTGGTCACTGTCCTCCATTAAAATCTTCACAAACATATACCTCTTGGGACTCGAACTCTTGACTTCAAGTTCCTTTTGCAAATGCTCCCGGGCTTCCAGCTCTTTGTTAAGCCAGTTGTTCTTGACTTCCAGCTCTCTGTTAAGCCAGTTGTTCTTGACTTCCAGCTCTCTGTTAAGCCAGTTGTTCTTGACTTCCAGCTCTCTGTTAAGCCAGTTGTTCTTGACTTCCAGCTCTTTGTTAAGCCAGTTGTTCTTGACTTCCAGCTCTCTGTTAAGCCAGTTGTTCTTGGCTTCCAGCTCTTTCTTAAGCCAGTTGTTCTTGGCTTCCAGCTCTCTGTTAAGCCAGTTGTTCTTGACTTCCAGCTCTTTGTTAAGCCAGTTGTTCTTGACTTCCAGCTCTTTGTTAAGCCAGTTGTTCTTGGCTTCCAGCTCTTTCTTAAGCCAGTTGTTCTTGGCTTCCAGCTCTCTGTTAAGCCAGTTGTTCTTGACTTCCAGCTCTCTGTTAAGCTCTTTTGAAATCATCATAAACTCAAAGCCAAGAAGCCCCGTAGATTTTCATACACAGTCCTTGGTTTCAGGTTTCAGTTTTGTTTCTGTTTGATCAAACAGCATGGCTGACAACCACCACAATGATTGACATGACCAAGAGCCAATGACAAGTGGGGGACCACACGGGGTGGCCAATCAGATTGTAGGGGGATCGGGTGCGCCCCCTGACCTCTGCCACCATGGAAGACCCGCCCCTGCTACTATGTTCTATTGATAAATGTGGGGATATTAATGGGTTACAGGATGTAGTGTTTTTGGCTCAGTTCATATTCGGTATATCAGATCTGATATACGTGCACAGTATCTCGCACAATATCAAGCACACACACATCAAACAAAGAAACAGTTATAGGAAGCCCAAGTGCATGAAGTGAAGATGAAGCCAGCAGGGAAACCAGAGACATTCCTGTCCACTGAAGACACTTCCAATAACTTGTGGACTGACGGATTTTAGTCTGAGGTCCTTTGTCTCTATTTTCACTTGGTGGAACATTTGCAGGCCGTGGAGCTTTGAATAGACTCCCAGGATCTACTTGGACAGACTTTTGACTTATTGATGGATCCTGCACCTGAACATCTTCTTGGACAGACTTTTGACTTATTGATGGATCCTGCACCTGAAGATCTTCTTGGACAGACTTTTGACTTATTGATGGATCCTGCACCTGAAGATCTTCTTGGACAGACTTTTGACTTATTGACGGATCCTGCTCCTGCACCCGAAGATCTTCTTGGACAGACTTTTGACTTATTGATGGATCCTGCACCTGAAGATCTTCTTGGACAAACTTTTGACTTATTGATGGATCTTGCACCCGAGGATCTACCTGGACAGATTTGTGACTTATTGATGGATCCTGCACCTGAGGATCTACTTGGACAGACTTGTGACTTATTGATAGATCTTGCACCTGAGGATCTACTTGGACAGACTTGTGACTTATTGACAGATCTTGCACCTGAGGATCTACTTGGACAGACTTGTGACTTATTGATGGATCTTGCACCTGAGGATCTACTTGGACAGACTTGTGACTTATTGATGGATCTTGCACCTGAGGATCTACTTGGACAGACTTGTGACTTATTGACGGATCTTGCACCTGAGGATCTACTTGGACAGACTTGTGATGACTTATTGATGGATCTTGCACCTGAGGATCTGCTTGGACAGACTTGTGATGACTTATTGATGGATCTTGCACCTGGGGATCTACTTGGACAGACTTGTGACTTATTGATGGATCTTGCACCTGAGGATCTGCTTGGACAGACTTGTGATGACTTATTGATGGATCTTGCACCTGAGGATCTGCTTGGACAGACTTGTGATGACTTATTGATGGATCTTGCACCTGGGGATCTACTTGGACAGGCTTGTGACTTATTGACGGATCTTGCATCTGAGGATCTACTTGGACAGACTTGTGACTTATTGATGGATCTTGCACCTGAGGATCTACTTGAACAGACTTGTGACTTATTGACGGATCTTGCACCTGAGGATCTACTTGGACAGACTTGTGATGACTTATTGACGGATCTTGCACCTGAGGATCTACTTGGACAGACTTGTGATGACTTATTGACGGATCTTGCACCTGAGGATCTACTTGGACAGACTTGTGATGACTTATTGATGGATCTTGCACCTGAGGATCTACTTGGACAGACTTGTGACTTATTGATGGATCTTGCACCTTTTCAGTTTCTGTTAAAGTCACAAAATCACTGTGGCTCTTGGAACAGAAAGGAAATACCTTCTTCACTCTATTTTGAAGTTCTTGTACAGACAGCAGGAGCATGGTGATCAGTTTTTCTTTATCTTCTATTTCCTTGGCTTGCCTTGCAATGACCTCATCTTTTATCTTCAGTTGCTCATGGGCTTCATTCAAATGGCTCTTCAGATGGACTATCGTTGCCTTTATATCGGCAACCATTGCACTTTGTGCATTCAGGAGGCATGAGCAGTGCTCATACTCTTTCCTAAATCTTTCAGACAGCAGACAGTCCTTCTGTTTCTGAAGATCATCAGGCTGTTGAGTCTTTGCGTTTTCTTCCACCAGCTGGAACATAAGGTGGCCCAGTGTCTGCCCCTCCTGACCTTTATCTTTGTCACTGCTGCTGCTTTTCATTAGGAGATCCATGTCTTGTGAGCTCAGGTCTAAGCCTGGTGAGCTGCTCACTTTGTGTCCTCTAAAATTCCCAGAAGATGCTTCAATGACTCACAGATTTTTTGCTCTCTGATGTTGCCTCAGACGTTGTGGTTCAGAAGGCAACACAGCACCTTTCTTGTCTGCCTTTTATCACATTTAATCAACAAAGAAAAATGTCCACTTTAATGTCTGTTCTTTTATTTCTTTGCTTGAAGACGTAAAAGAACAGACATTAAAGTGGACATCTTTCTTTGTTGAAAGATAGAAGAACAAGAAAATGTCTGTGGCAGTTATACTTTTACACCTGCAGGAACACACACTGAAAAAAGAGAAAGTCAACACTGGCAGCTGTGTTTACCTCTTGAGATAAAATCAGTGTTGTATAGTAATGAAGTAAAAATACTTCACTACTGTACTTAAATACGTTTTGGGAGACTTTGTACTTTACTTGAGTTTGTTAATTCAGCTTACTTTCACTTTTACTTCATTACATTTTTGACCTTAATTGCATACTTCTACTCCGATACATTTTCTATTCGCCATGCCGTTATTCGTTATACACACACACACACACACACACACGAAAAAAGTTGTGTTTTCACCCAGAGACAGCACTGATTACTAGTGACTGCAGCGAAGTCAGGCTGATTTGTCATGAGACATGTCCGATAGGCTTTTTTTTTGCAGTTGTGCACTTGGGGGATGTTTGTCAGGAAAATGGTAATTTCTCTGCATTGATTACTGACCTGCAGTGCATCTGTAATCAACTTTTCTGCAGAGCGGCTTTGATTGGAACCTTGAACCAATCAAAGCAGTGATTCGCAGGTCGAAGCAGTGATTCACAGGTCGAAGCACTGATTCGCAGGTCGAAGCAGTGCTTCGATCTATGATTCGTGGATTTATTGTTTTATTTTGCATTATCCTAATTTTCCCCACTAAAACCCTGAAGAGCATATGTCTGTGAGTAATACTTAATATTTTTATGTTAAACCAACCTGTTATGGTCTTCTGAAACAGTTGATAGATGTATTTTATAAAATTAATATATGTCACCTGTTGCTTGCAGTCAAAATTCATATATGACATCTGTAGCTCGCAGTCAAAATTCAAATACGCCGCATGATGCTTGCAGTCAAAATTCAGATATGACATCTGTAGTTCGCAGTCAAAATTCAAATATGATGTCTGTTGCTCGCAGTCAAAATCCAAATATGATGTCTGTTGATTGCAGTTAAAATTCAGATACGCCGCATGATGCTTGCAGTCAAAATTCAGATATGACATCTGTTGCTCGCAGTGAAAACTGAAAAATACCATCTGTAGCTCGCAGTCAAAATTCAAATATGCCGTCTGTTGCTTCAGTCAAAATTCAAATATGCCATCTGTTGTTTGTAGTCAAATTTCAAATATGCCGTCTGTTGCTTGCCGTCAAAATTGAAATATGCAGCATGTGCTTTCCCTCAAAATTCAAATATGCCATCTGTTGCTTCCAGTCAAAATTCCGATATGCCGTCTGTTGGTTCCAGTCAAAATTCAAATACGCCGCATGTTGCTTCCAGTCAAACTTCAAATACGCCGCATGTTGCTTGCAGTCAAAATTCAAATACGCCGCATGTTGCTTGCAGTCAAAATTCAAATATACCGTCTGTTGCTCGCAGTGAAAACTGAAAAATACCATCTGTAGCTCGCAGTCAAAATTCAAATATGACGTCTGTTGCTCGCAGTGAAAACTGAAAAATACCATCTGTAGCTCGCAGTCAAATTTCAAATATGCCGTATGTTGCTCGCAGTCAAAATTCATATATGACGTCTGTAGCTTGCAGTCAAAATTCAAATATGCCGTCTGTTGCTTTCCCTCAAAATTCAAATATGCCGTCTGTTGCTTGCAGTCAAAATTGAAATATGCCGTCTGTTGGTTCCAGTCAAAATTCAAATACGCCGCATGTTGCTTCCAGTCAAACTTCAAATACGCCGCATGTTGCTTGCAGTCAAAATTCAAATACGCCGCATGTTGCTTGCAGTCAAAATTGAAATATGCCGTCTGTTGCTTGCAGTCAAAATTCAAATATGCCGTATGTTGCTTGCAGTCAAAATTCAAATATGCCGTCTGTTGCTTGCAGTCAAAATTCAAATATGCCGTCTGTTGCTTGCAGTCAAAATTCAAATATGCCGCCTGTTGTTTGCAGTGAAATTTCAAATATGCCGTCTGTTGCTTGCAGTCAAAATTTGAATTCACCATCTGTTTCACAGAAAATTGAAATTCAGCAACTGTTGATTCGCATTAAAATTTGTACTCACTGTCTGTTGTTTCCAGTCAAAATTCAAGTTCATCACCTTTTGGATGCAGTAAAATGTAAGTAAGTCCCTTCGGCTGCTCCCTTGTTTGCACTTGGGGTCGCCACAGCAAATCCAAGGTGGATGTGCTTGTTGAATTGGCACAAGTTTTACGCCGGATGCCCTTCTTGACGCAACTCCACATTACATGGAGAAATGTGGCAGGGGTGGGATTTGAACCCGGAACCTTCTGAACTGAACATAGATGATTCATTTTCAAACATCCTAACTGCAGCATTACATTGCTTGAGTTTAGAATTTACAGCCAAACTTCGGTGATATACACACCTGTGATGAGAGCTGAACAAATGTTCAACTTACCTGCAGTAATCACACCTGTATTGAAATGTCACACTGATGGACATATGGACAGCAGGACTGACAGATGAACATGAAAACCCTGATAACAAATTAAAACAGACACTACAAAGAGTAAATAAAGGGGGATTTTAGTTGGCCTCAACCACGCCAACTAAAGTGAGGCTCAACCATTGTGCACAGCCCCTCCTGAGACAACAGACAGTAACAGAGAACATGAATGTGTTGATACATTACGTTATTAATATTCATGCATCCTATCATCACTATGAATATAAATTTATGAGATTATTAATTTTCAGTCATACATGTTGCTTACTGTCAAAGTTATAATATGCCGCCTGTTGCTCCCAGTCAAAATTCAAATACGCCGCATGATGCTTGCAGTCAAAATTCAAATATGCCACCTGTTGCTTGCAGTCAAAATTCAAATACGCCGCATGATGCTTGCAGTCAAAGTTCAAATATGCCACCTGTTGCTTGCAGTCAAAATTCAAATATGACTTTTGTTGCTTGCAGTCAAAATTCAAATATGCCGTCTGTTTCTTGTAGTCAAATTTCAAATATGATGTCTGTTGCTTGCCGTCAAACTTGAAATATGCAGCATGTTGCTTCCAGTCAAAATTCAAATATGCCGTATGTTGCTTGCAGTCAAAATTCAAATATGCCGTATGTTGCTTCCAGTCAAAATTCAAATATGCCGTATGTTGCTTGCCGTCAAACTTGAAATATGCAGCATGTTGCTTCCGGTAAAAAGTCAAATACGCCGCATGTTGCTTGCAGTCAAAATTCACGTTATTAATATACATATACATCCTATCATCACTATGAATATAAATTTATCAAATTATTAATATACAGGCATCTTATCATCACTATGAATATATATTTACCAAATTATTAATATACAGGCATCTTATCATCACTATAAATATATATTTATCAGATTATTAATATACAGGCATCTTATCATCACTATAAATATATATTTACCAAATTATTAATATACAGGCATCTTATCACCACTATGAATATATATTTACCAAATTATTAATATACAGGCATCTTATCACCACTATAAATATATATTTACCAAATTATTAATATACAGGCATCTTATCACCACTATGAATATATATTTATCAGATTATTAATATACAGGCATCTTATCATCACTATAAATATATATTTATCAAATTATTAATATACAGATATCTAATCATCACTATAAATATATATTTATCAGATTATTAATATACAGGCATCTTATCATCACTATGAATATTTATTTATCAGATTATTAATATACAGGCATCTTATCATCACTATGAATATATATTTATCAGATTATTAATATACAGGCATCTTATCATCACTATAAATATATATTTATCAGATTAATAATATACAGGCATCTTATCATCACTATGAATATATATTTATCAAATTATTAATATACAGGCATCTTATAATCACTATAAATATATATTTATCAGATTATTAATATACAGGCATCTTATCATCACTATGAATATATATTTAACAAATTATTAATATACAGGCATCTTATAATCACTATAAATATATATTTATCAGATTATTAATATACAGGCATCTTATCATCACTATGAATATATATTTATCAAATTATTAATATACAGACATCTTATCATCACTATAAATATATATTTATCAGATTATTAATATACAGGCATCTTATCATCACTATAAATATATATTTATCAGATTATTAATATACAGGCATCTTATCATCACTATAAATATATATTTATCAGATTAATAATATACAGGCATCTTATCATCACTATGAATATATATTTATCAAATTATTAATATACAGGCATCTTATAATCACTATAAATATATATTTATCAGATTATTAATATACAGGCATCTTATCATCACTATGAATATATATTTATCAGATTATTAATATACAGACATCTTATCATCACTATGAATATATATTTATCAGATTATTAATATACAGACATCTTATCATCACTATAAATATATATTTATCAGATTATTAATATACAGGCATCTTATCATCACTATGAATATATATTTATCAAATTATTAATATACAGACATCTTATCATCACTATAAATATATATTTATCAGATTATTAATATACAGGCATCTTATCATCACTATAAATATATATTTATCAGATTATTAATTTTCAGTCATACATGTTGCTTACTGTCATACATGTTGCTTACTGTCAAAGTTATAATATGCCGCCAGTTGATTGCAGTCAAACTTGAGATATGCCGCATGTTACTTTCAGTCAAAATTCATATATGTCACCTGTTGCTTGCAGTCAAAATTCAGATATGACGTCTGTTGCTCGCAGTCAAAATTCAGATATGATGTCTGTTGATTGCAGTCAAAATTCAGATATGACGTCTCTTGATTGCAGTCAAAATTCAGATACGCTGCAAGATGCTTGCAGTCAAAAATCAGATATGACATCTGTAGCTCGCAGTAAAAATTCAAATATGATGTCTGTTGCTCACAGTCAAAATTCAAATATGATGTCTGTTGATTGCAGTCAAAATTCAAATATGATGTCTGTTGATTGCAGTCAAAATTCAGATACGCCGCATGTTGCTCGCAGTCAAAATTCAAATATACCGTCTGTTGATTGCAGTCAAAATTCAGATATGACGTCTGTTGATTGCAGTCAAAATTCAGATATGACGTCTCTTGCTTGCAGTCAAAAATCAGATATGACATCTGTTGCTCGCAGTCAAAATTCAGATATACCGTCTGTTGCTCGCAGTGAAAACTGAAAAATACCATCTGTAGCTCGCAGTCAAAATTCAAATATGACGTCTGTTGATTGCAGTCAAAATTCAGATATACCGTCTGTTGATTGCAGTCAAAATTCAGATATGACGTCTCTTGCTTGCAGTCAAAAATCAGATATGACATCTGTTGCTCGCAGTCAAAATTCAGATATACCGTCTGTTGCTTGCAGTGAAAACTGAAAAATACCATCTGTAGCTCGCAGTCAAAATTCAAATATGACGTCTGTTGCTCACAGTCAAAATTCAAATATGATGTCTGTTGATTGCAGTCAAAATTCAGATACGCCGCATGATGCTTGCAGTCAAAATTCAGATGACGTCTGTTGCTTGCAGTCAAAATTCAGATATACCGTCTGTTGCTCGCAGTGAAAACTGAAAAATACCATCTGTAGCTCTCAGTCCAAATTCAAATATGACGTATGTTGCTCGCAGTCAAAATTCATATATGATGTCTGTTGCTCGCAGTCAAAATTCAGATATACCGTCTGTTGATTGCAGTCAAAATTCAGATATGACGTCTGTTGATTGCACTCAAAATTCAGATATGACGTCTCTTGCTCGCAGTCAAAATTCAGATATGACGTCTGTTGATTGCAGTCAAAATTCAGATACGCCGCAAGATGCTTGCAGTCAAAAATCAGATATGACGTCTCTTGCTTGCAGTCAAAAATCAGATATGACATCTGTTGCTCGCAGTCAAAATTCAGATATACCGTCTGTTGCTCGCAGTGAAAACTGAAAAATACCATCTGTAGCTCGCAGTCAAAATTCAAATATGACGTCTGTTGATTGCAGTCAAAATTCAGATATACCGTCTGTTGATTGCAGTCAAAATTCAGATATGACGTCTCTTGCTTGCAGTCAAAAATCAGATATGACATCTGTTGCTCGCAGTCAAAATTCAGATATACCGTCTGTTGCTTGCAGTGAAAACTGAAAAATACCATCTGTAGCTCGCAGTCAAAATTCAAATATGACGTCTGTTGCTCACAGTCAAAATTCAAATATGATGTCTGTTGATTGCAGTCAAAATTCAGATACGCCGCATGATGCTTGCAGTCAAAATTCAGATGACGTCTGTTGCTTGCAGTCAAAATTCAGATATACCGTCTGTTGCTCGCAGTGAAAACTGAAAAATACCATCTGTAGCTCTCAGTCCAAATTCAAATATGACGTATGTTGCTCGCAGTCAAAATTCATATATGATGTCTGTTGCTCGCAGTCAAAATTCAGATATACCGTCTGTTGATTGCAGTCAAAATTCAGATATGACGTCTGTTGATTGCACTCAAAATTCAGATATGACGTCTCTTGCTCGCAGTCAAAATTCAGATATGACGTCTGTTGATTGCAGTCAAAATTCAGATACGCCGCAAGATGCTTGCAGTCAAAAATCAGATATGACATCTGTTGCTCGCAGTCAAAATTCAGATATACCGTCTGTTGCTTGCAGTGAAAATTCAAATATGACGTCTGTTGCTCACAGTCAAAATTCAAATATGATGTCTGTTGATTGCAGTCAAAATTCAAATACGCCGCATGATGCTTGCAGTCAAAATTCAGATATGACGTCTGTTGCTTGCAGTCAAAATTCAGATATACCGTCTGTTGCTTGCAGTGAAAATTCAAATATGACGTCTGTTGCTCACAGTCAAAATTCAAATATGCCGTCTGTTGATTGCAGTCAAAATTCAGATATGACGTCTCTTGCTCGCAGTCAAAATTCAGATATGACGTCTCTTGCTCGCAGTCAAAATTCAGATATGACGTCTGTTGATTGCAGTCAAAAATCAGATATGACGTCTCTTGCTCGCAGTCAAAATTCAGATATGACGTCTCTTGCTCGCAGTCAAAATTCAGATATGACGTCTGTTGATTGCAGTCAAAAATCAGATATACCATCTGTTGCTTGCAGTGAAAACTGAAAAATACCATCTGTAGATCGCAGTCAAAATTCAAATATGTCTGTTGCTCACAGTCAAAATTCAAATATGATGTCTGTTGATTGCAGTCAAAATTCAGATACGCCACATGATGCTCGCAGTCAAAATTCAAATATGATGTCTGTTGATCACAGTCAAAATTCAAATATGATGTCTGTTGATTGCAGTCAAAATTCAGATACGCCGCATGATGCTTGCAGTCAAAATTCAGATATACCGTCTGTTGCTCGCAGTGAAAACTGAAAAATAACATCTGTAGCTCGCAATCAAATTTCAAATATGCCGTATGTTGCTCGCAGTCAAATTCATATATGACGTCTGTTGCTCGCAGTCAAAATTCAGATATACAGTCTGTTGCTTGCAGTGAAAACTGAAAAATACCATCGGTAGCTCGCAGTCAAAATTCAGATATGACGTCTGTTGCTCGCAGTCAAAATTCAGATACGACGTCTGTTGATTGCAGTCAAAATTCAGATATACAGTCTGTTGCTTGCAGTGAAAACTGAAAAATACCATCGGTAGCTCGCAGTCAAAATTCAGATATGACGTCTGTTGCTCGCAGTCAAAATTCAGATACGCCGCATGATGCTTGCAGTCAAAATTCAGATATACCGTCTGTTGCTCGCAGTGAAAACTGAAAAATACCATCTGTAGATCGCAGTCAAAATTCAAATATGTCTGTTGCTCACAGTCAAAATTCAAATATGATGTCTGTTGATTGCAGTCAAAATTCAGATACGCCACATGATGCTCGCAGTCAAAATTCAAATATGATGTCTGTTGATCACAGTCAAAATTCAAATATGATGTCTGTTGATTGCAGTCAAAATTCAGATACGCCGCATGATGCTTGCAGTCAAAATTCAGATATACCGTCTGTTGCTCGCAGTGAAAACTGAAAAATACAATCTGTAGCTCGCAGTCCAAATTCAAATATGACGTCTGTTGCTCGCAGTCAAAATTCAGATATACCGTCTGTTGCTCGCAGTGAAAACTGAAAAATAACATCTGTAGCTCGCAATCAAATTTCAAATATGCCGTATGTTGCTCGCAGTCAAATTCATATATGACGTCTGTTGCTCGCAGTCAAAATTCAGATATACAGTCTGTTGCTTGCAGTGAAAACTGAAAAATACCATCGGTAGCTCGCAGTCAAAATTCAGATATGACGTCTGTTGCTCGCAGTCAAAATTCAGATACGACGTCTGTTGATTGCAGTCAAAATTCAGATATACAGTCTGTTGCTTGCAGTGAAAACTGAAAAATACCATCGGTAGCTCGCAGTCAAAATTCAGATATGACGTCTGTTGCTCGCAGTCAAAATTCAGATATGACGTCTGTTGCTCGCAGTCAAAATTCAAATACGCCGCATGATGCTTGCAGTCAAAATTCAGATATGACGTCTGTTGCTCGCAGTCAAAATTCAGATATGACGTCTGTTGCTTGCAGTCAAAATTCAAATATGCCGTCAGTTGCTTGTAGTCAAATTTCAAATATGCCGTCTGTTGCTTGCAGTCAAAATTCAAATATGCCATATGTTGCTTGCCGTCAAAATTGAAATATGCATCATGTTGCTTGCCCTCAAAATTCAAATATGGCTTCTGTTGCTTGCAGTCAAAATTGAAAAATGACGTCTGTTGCTTCCAGTCAAAATTCCGATATGCCGCCTGTTGCTTGCAGTCAAAATTGAGAACTGCCGCATGTTGCTTTCAGTCAAAATTCATATATGTCACTTGTTGCTTGCAGTCAAAATTCATATATGTCACCTGTTGCTTGCAATCAAAATTCAAATACGCCGCATGTTGCTTACAGTCAAAATTCAAATACGCCGCATGTTGCTTGCAGTAAAAATTCAAATACGCCGCATGTTGCTTCCAGTCAAAACTCAAATACGCCGCATGTTGCTGGCAGTCAAAATTCAAATACACCGCGTTTTGCTTGCAGTCAAAATTCAAATACGCCGCATGTTGTATGCAGTCAAAATTCAAATACACCACATGTTGCTTGCAGTCAAAATTGAAATATGCCACATGTTGCTTGCAGTCAAAATTGAAATATGCCATCTGTTGCTTCCAGTCAAAACTCAAATACGCCGCATGTTGCTGGCAGTCAAAATTCAAATACACCGCGTGTTGCTTGCAGTCAAAATTCAAATACGCCGCATGTTGTATGCAGTCAAAATTCAAATACACCACATGTTGCTTGCAGTCAAAATTGAAATATGCCATCTGTTGCTTGCAGTCAAAATTCAAATATGCCATCTGTTGCTTGCAGTCAAAATTCAAATATGCCGTCTGTTGATTGCAGTCAAAATTCAAATACGCCGCATGATGCTTGTAGTCAAAATTCAAATATGCCGCCTGTTGCTTGCAGTCAAAATTCAAATATGCCGTCTGTTGCTTGCAGTCAAAATTCAAATATGCCGTATGTTGCTCGCAGTCAAAATTCAGATGTCTGTTGCTTGCAGTCAAAATTCAGATATACCGTCTGTTGCTCGCAGTGAAAACTGAAAAATACCATCTGTAGCTGGGAGTCAAAATTCAAATATGACGTCTTTTGCTTGCAGTCAAAATTCAAATATGATGTCTGTTGCTTGCAGTCAAAATTCAAATACGCCGCATGATGCTTGCAGTCAAAATTCAAATATTCCGTCTGTTGCTTACAATCAAAATTCAAATATGGTGTCTGTTGCTTGTAATCAAAATTGAAATATGCAGCATGTTGCTTGCAGTCAAAATTGAAATATGCCGTCTGTTGTTGTCGTCAAATTTCAAATATGCCGCATGGTGCTTGCAGTAAAAATTTAAATATGTCGTCTGTTGCTTGCAGTCAAAATTCAGATATTCCGTATGTTGCTTGCAATCAAAATTCAAATATGCTGTCTGTTGTTTGCAGTGAAAATTCAAATATGCCGTCTGTTGCTTGTCGTCAAATTTCAAATATGCCGCATGTTGCTTGCAGTCAAAATTTAAATATGCTGTATGTTGCTTGCCATCAAAATTGAAATATGCATCATGTTGCTTCCAGTCAAAATTCCGATATGCCGTCTGTAGCTCGCAATCAAATTTCAAATATGCCGTATGTTGCTCGCAGTCAAATTCATATATGACGTCTGTTGCTCGCAGTCAAAATTCAGATATACCGTCTGTTGCTTGCAGTGAAAACTGAAAAATACCATCGGTAGCTCGCAGTCAAAATTCAGATATGACGTCTGTTGCTCGCAGTAAAAATTCAGATATGACGTCTGTTGATTGCAGTCAAAATTCAGATATACCGTCTGTTGCTTGCAGTGAAAACTGAAAAATACCATCTGTAGCTCGCAGTCAAAATTCAAATATGATGTCTGTTGATTGCAGTCAAAATTCAAATACGCCGCATGATGCTTGCAGTCAAAATTCAGATATGACGTCTGTTGCTCGCAGTCAAAATTCAGATATGACGTCTGTTGCTTGCAAACAAAATTCAAATATGCCGTCAGTTGCTTGTAGTCAAATTTCAAATATGCCGTCTGTTGCTTGCAGTCAAAATTCAAATATGCCATATGTTGCTTGCCGTCAAAATTGAAATATGCATCATGTTGCTTGCCCTCAAAATTCAAATATGGCTTCTGTTGCTTGCAGTCAAAATTGAAAAATGACGTCTGTTGCTTCCAGTCAAAATTCCGATATGCCGCCTGTTGCTTGCAGTCAAAATTGAGAACTGCCGCATGTTGCTTTCAGTCAAAATTCATATATGTCACCTGTTGCTTGCAATCAAAATTCAAATACGCCGCATGTTGCTTACAGTCAAAATTCAAATACGCCGCATGTTGCTTGCAGTAAAAATTCAAATACGCCGCATGTTGCTTCCAGTCAAAACTCAAATACGCCGCATGTTGCTGGCAGTCAAAATTCAAATACACCGCGTGTTGCTTGCAGTCAAAATTCAAATACGCCGCATGTTGTATGCAGTCAAAATTCAAATACACCACATGTTGCTTGCAGTCAAAATTGAAATATGCCATCTGTTGCTTGCAGTCAAAATTCAAATATGCCGTCTGTTGCTTGCAGTCAAAATTCAAATATGCCGTCTGTTGATTGCAGTCAAAATTCAAATACGCCGCATGATGCTTGTAGTCAAAATTCAAATATGCCGCCTGTTGCTTGCAGTCAAAATTCAAATATGCCGTCTGTTGCTTGCAGTCAAAATTCAAATATGCCGTATGTTGCTCGCAGTCAAAATTCAGATGTCTGTTGCTTGCAGTCAAAATTCAGATATACCGTCTGTTGCTCGCAGTGAAAACTGAAAAATACCATCTGTAGCTCGGAGTCAAAATTCAAATATGACGTCTTTTGCTTGCAGTCAAAATTCAAATATGACGTCTGTTGCTTCCAGTCAAAATTCATATATGCTGTCTGTTGTTTGCAGTCTAAATTCAAATACGCCGCATGTTGCTTGCAGTCAAAATTCAAATACGCCGCATGTTGCTTGTAGTCAAAATTCAAATACGCCGCATGTTGCTTGCGGTCAAAATTCAAATACGCCGGAGGTTGCTTCCAGTCAAAATTCAAATACGCCGCATGTTGCTTGGAGTCAAAATTCAAATACGCCGCATGTTGCTTGCAGTCAAAATTGAAATATACCATCTGTTGCTTGCTGTCAAAATTCAAATATGCCGTCTGTTGCTTCCATTCAAAATTCCAATATGCTGTATGTTGCTTCCAGTCAAAATTCAAATATGCTGTATGTTGCTTGCAGTCAAAATTTAAATATGCTGTATGTTGCTTGCAGTCAAAATTCAAATACGCCTCATGTTGCTTGCAGTCAAAA
Source organism: Thalassophryne amazonica (assembly GCF_902500255.1). Classification (NCBI taxonomy): domain Eukaryota; kingdom Metazoa; phylum Chordata; class Actinopteri; order Batrachoidiformes; family Batrachoididae; genus Thalassophryne; species Thalassophryne amazonica. The sequence goes on from NC_047115.1 coordinate 96,745,305, forward strand.
TTCAAATACGCCGCAGGTTGCTTGCAGTCAAAATTGAAATATTCCATCTGTTGCTTCCAGTCAAAATTCCAATATGCCGTCTGTTGCTTCCATTCAAAATTCAAATATGCTGTATGTTGCCTCCAGTCAAAATTCAAATATGCTGTATGTTGCTTGCAGTCAAAATTCAAATATGCTGTCTGTAGCTTGTAATCAAAATTGAAATATGCAGCATGTTGCTTGCAGTCAAAATTGAAATATGACATGTGTTGCTTGCACTCAGAATTCAGATATGACGTCTGTTGCTTCAGTCAAAATTCAAATATGCCGTCTGTTGCTTGCAGTCAAAATTGAAATATGCCGTCTGTTGCTTGCAATGAAAATTCAGATATGGCGTCTATTGCTTGCAGTCAAAATTCATATATGCTGTCTGTTGTTTGCAGTCAAAATTCAAATACGCCGCATGTTGCTTGCAGTCAAAATTCAAATACGCCGCATGTTGCTTGCAGTCAAAATTCAAATACGCCGCAGGTTGCTTCCATTCAAAATTCAAATACGCCGCATGTTGCTTGCAGTCAAAATTCAAATACGCCGCATGTTGCTTGCAGTCAAAATTCAAATATACCATCTGTTGCTTGCAGTCAAAATTCAAATATGCCGTCTGTTGCTTGCAGTCAAAATTCAAATATGCCGTCTGTTGCTTCCAGTCAAAATTCCAATATGCCGTCTGTTGCTTCCATTCAAAATTCAAATATGCTGTATGTTGCTTCCAGTCAAAATTCAAATATGCTGTATGTTGCTTGCAGTCAAAATTCAAATATGCTGTATGTTGCTTGCAGTCAAAATTCAAATACGCCGCAGGTTGCTTCCAGTCAAAATTCAAATACGCCGCATGTTGCTTGCAGTGAAAATTGAAATATTCCATCTGTTGCTTCCAGTCAAAATTCCGATATGCCATCTGTTGCTTCCATTCAAAATTCAAATATGGTGTATGTTGCCTCCAGTCAAAATTCAAATATGCTGTATGTTGTTTGCAGTCAAAATTCAAATACGCCACATGTTGCTTGCAGTGAAAATTCAAATACGCCGCATGTTGCTTGCAGTCAAAATTCAAATATGCGTATGTAGCTTGCAGTCAAACTTAAAATATGCCGGCTGTTGCTTGCAGTCAAAATTGCTGTATGTTGCTTCCAGTCAAAATTCAAATATGCTGTCTGTAGCTTGTAATCAAAATTGAAATATGCAGCATGTTGCTTGCAGTCAAAATTGAAATATGACATGTGTTGCTTGCACTCAGAATTCAGATATGCCGTCTGTTGCTTCAGTCAAAATTCAAATATGCCGAATGTTGCTTGCCGTCAAAATTGAAATATGCAGCATGTTGCTTGCCCTCAAAATTCAAATATGCCGTCTCTTGCTTGCAGTCAAAATAGAAATATGACGTCTTTTGCTTCCAGTCAAAATTCCGATATGCCGTCTGTTGCTTCCAGTCAAAATTCAAATATGCTGTATGTTGCTTGCAGTCAAAATTCAAATACGCGTATGTTGCTTGCAGTCAAAATTCAAATATGCCGGCTGTTGCTTGCAGTCAAAATTCAGATATGCCGCATGTTGATTGCAGTCAAACTCAAATATGCCGCATGTTGCTTGCAGTCAAAATTCAGATATGCCGCATGTTGATTGCAGTCAAAATTCGAATACGCCGCATGTTGCTTGCAGTCAACATTCAAATACGCCGCATGTTGCTTGCAGTCAAAATTCAAATACGCCGTCTGTTGGTTGCAGTCAAAATTCAAATACGCTGCATGTTGCTTGCAGTCAAAATTCAAATATGACGTCTGTTGCTTGCTGTCAAAATTCAAATATGCCATCTGTTGCTTGCAGTCAAAATTGAAATATGGCGTCTGTTGCTTGCAATGAAAACTGAAATATGCCGTCTGTTGCTTGAAGTCAAAATTCGTATATGCTGTCTTTTGCTTGCAGTGAAAATTCAAATACGCCGCATGTTGCTTGCAGTCAAAATTCAAATATGCCGTCTGTTGCTTGAAGTGAAATTTCAAATAGCCGTCTGTTGCTTGCAGTCAACATTTGAATTCACCATCTGTTTCACTGAAAATTGAAATTCAGCAACTGTTGATTCACATTAAAATTTGTACTCACTGTCTGTTGATTCCAGTCAAAATTCAATTTCATCACCTTTTGGATGCAGTAAAATGTACATAGATGATTCATTTTCAAACATCCTAACTGCAGCATTACATTGCTTGAGTTTAGAATTTACAGCCAAACGTTCGGCGATATACACACCTGTGAAGAGAGCTGAACAAATGTTCAACTTACCTGCAGTAATCACACCTGTATTGAAATGTCACACTGATGGACATATGGACAGCAGGACTGACAGATGAACATGAAAACCCTGATTACAAATGAAAACAGACACTACAAAGAGTAAATAAAGGGGGATTTTAGTTGGCCCCAACCACGCCAACTAAAGTGAGGCTCAACCATTGTGCACAGCCCCTCCTGAGACAACAGACAGTAACAGAGAACATGAATGTGTTTATACAGTACGTTATTAATATTCATGCATCCTATCACTATGAATATAAATTTATCAAATTATTAATATACAGACATTACCACTATGAATGTATATTAATCAGATTATTAATATACAGGCATTTTATCATCACTATGAATATATATTTACCAAATTATTAATATACAGGCATCTTATCATCACTATAAATATATATTTATCAGATTATTAATTTTCAGTCATACATGTTGCTTATTGTCAAAGTTATAATATGCCGCCAGTTGCTTGCAGTCAAAATTGAGATATGTCACCTGTTGCTTGCACTCAAAATTCATATATGTCACCTGTTGCTTGCAATCAAATTTCAAATATGCCGTATGTTGCTCGCAGTCAAAATTCAGATATGACGTTTGTTGCTCGCAGACAAAATTCAGATATGCCGTATGTTGCTTTCAGTCAAAATTGAAATATGCAGCATGTTGCTTGCAGTCAAAATTGAAATATGACGTCGGTTGTTTGCAGTCAAATTTCAGATATGCCGTCTGTTGTTTGCAGTGAAAATTAAATATGCCGTCTGTTGCTTGTCGTCAAATTTCAAATATGCCGTATGTTGCTTGCAATCAAAATTCAAATATGCCGTCTGTTGCTTGTCGTTAAATTTCAAATATGCCGCATGTTGCTTGCAGTCAAAATTTAAATATGCCATCTGTTGCTTGCAGTCAAATTTCAAATATGCCGTCTGTTGCTTGCAGTCAAAATTCAAATATGCCGTCTGTTGCTTGCAGTCAAAATTCAAATATGCCGTCTGTCTCTTGTAGTCAAAGTTCAAATATGCCGTCTGTTGCTTGCAGTCAAAATTCAAATATGCCGTATGTTGCTTGCCGTCAAAATTGAAATATGCAGCATGTTGCTTGCCCTCAAAATTCAAATATGCCGTCTCTTGCTTGCAGTGAAAATAGAAATATGACGTCTGTTGCTTCCAGTCAAAATTCCGATATGCCGTCTGTTGCTTCCAGTCAAAATTCAAATATGCTGTATGTTGCTTGCAGTCAAAATTCAACTACGCGTACGTTGCTTGCAGTCAAAATTCAAATATGCCGGCTGTTGCTTGCAGTCAAAATTCAGATATGCCGCATGTTGATTGCAGTCAAACTCAAATATGCCGCATGTTGCTTGCAGTCAAAATTCAGATATGCCGCATGTTGATTGCAGTCAAAATTCAGATATGCCGCATGTTGATTGCAGTCAAAATTCGAATACGCCGCATGTTGCTTGCAGTCAACATTCGAATACGCCGCATGTTGCTTGCAGTCAACATTCAAATACGCCGTCTGTTGGTTGCAGTCAAAATTCAAATACGCTGCATGTTGCTTGCAGTCAAAGTTCAAATATGACGTCTGTTGCTTGCTGTCAAAATTCAAATATGCCATCTGTTGCTTGCAGTCAAAATTCAAATACGCCGCATGTTGCTTGCAGTCAAAATTCAAATATGCAATTTGTTCCTTCCAGTCAAAATTCCGATATGCCGTCTGTTGCTTCCAGTCAAAATTCAAATATGCTGTATGTTGCTTGCAGTCAAAATTCAAATACGCCATATGTTGCTTGCAGTCAAAATTCAAATATGCAATTTGTTCCTTGCAGTCAAAATTCAAATATGCCGTCTGTTGCTTGCAGTCAAAATTCGAATATGCCGCATGTTGCTTACCTTCAAAGTTATAATATGCCGCCAGTTGCTTCCTGCCAAAATTCAAATATGCTGTATGTTGCTTGCAGTCAAAATTCAAATATGCCGTCTGTTGCTTGCAGTCAAAATTCAAATATGCCGCATGTTGCTTGCAGTCAAAATTCAAATATGCCGCATGTTGCTTGCAGTCAAAATTCAAATATGCCGTCTGTTGCTTGCAGTCAAAATTCAAATATGCCGCATGTTGCTTGCAGTCAAAATTCAAATATGCCGCATGTTGCTTGCAGTCAAATTTGATATATGCCGCATGTTGCTTGCAGTCAAAATTCAAATATGCCGTCTGTTGCTTGCAGTCAAAATTCAAATATGCCGTCTGTTGCTTGCAGTCAAATTTGATATATGCCACATGTTGCTTGCAGTCGAAATTCAAATACACCGCATGTTGCTTGCAGTCAAAATTCAAATTCGCCGCATGTTGCTTGCCGTCAAAATTCAAATATGCCGTATGTTGCTTGCAGTCAAAATTCAAATATGCCGCATGTTGCTTGCAGTCAAAATTCAAATATGCAGTATGTTGCTTGCAGTCAAAATTCAAATATGCCGCCTGTTGCTTGCAGTCAAAATTCAGATACACTGCATGTTGCTTGCAGTTAAAATTCAAATACACTGCATGTTGCTTGCAGTTAAAATTCAAATACACTGCATGTTGCTTGCAGTTAAAATTCAAATACGCCGTCTGTTGGTTGCAGTCAAAATTCAAATACGCCGTCTGTTGCTTGCACTCAAAATTCAAATACGCCGCATGTTGCTTGCAGTCAAAATTCAAATATGCCGCATGTTGCTTGCCGTCAAAATTCAAATACGCCGTCAGTTGGTTGCAGTCAAAATTCAAATACGCCGCATGTTGCTTGCAGTCAAAATTCAAATATACCGTCTGTTGCTTGCTGTCAAAATTCAAATATGCCGTCTGTTGCTTGCAGTCAAAATTCGTATATGCTTTCTGTTGTTTGCAGTCAAAATTCAGATATGTCATCTTTTGCTTGCAATGAAAATTCAGATATGCCGTCTGTTGCTCGCAGTCAAAATTCGTATATGCTGTCTGTTGTTTGCAGTCAAAATTCAGATATGTCGTCTGTTGTTTACAGTCAAAATTCAAATACGCCGTCTGTTGCTTGCAGTGAAAATTCAAATACGCCGCATGTTGATTGCAGTAAAAATTCAAATATGCTGTTTGTTGCTTGCAGTCAAAATTCAAATACGCAGCATGTTGCTTCCAGTCAAAATTCAAATATGCCGCATGTTGCTTGCAGTCAAAATTCAAATACACCGCATGTTGCTTGCAGTCAAAATTCAAATACGCCGCATGTTGCTTGCAGTTAAAATTCAAATACGCTGCATGTTGCTTGCAGTCAAAATTCAAATATGCCGTATGTTGCTTGCAGTCAAAATTCAAATATGCCGCATGTTGCTTGCAGTCAAAATTCATATATGTCACCTGTTGCTTGCAGTCAAAATTCATATATGTCACCTGTTGCTTGCAATCAAATTTCAAAATCATCACCTTTTGGATGCAGTAAAATGTACATAGATGATTCATTTTCAAACATCCTAACTGCAGCATTACATTGCTTGAGTTTAGAATTTATAGCCAAACGTTTGGCGATATACACACCTGTGATAAGAGCTGAATAAATGTTCAACTTACCTGCAGTAACCACACCTGTATTGAAATGTAACACTGATGGACATATGGACAGCAGGACTGACAGATGAACATGAAAACACTGATTACAAATGAAAACAGACACTACAAAGAGTAAATAAAGTGGGATTTTAGTTGGCCCCAACCACGCCAACTAAAGTGAGGCTCAACCATTGTGCACAGCCCCTCCTGAGACAACAGACAGTAACAGAGAACATGAATGTGTTTATACAGTACGTTATTAATATAAATGCATCCTATCATCACTGTGAATATAAATTTATCAAATTATTAATATACAGACATCACCACTATGAATGTATATTAATCAGATTATTAATATACAGGCATCTTATCATCACTATGAATATATATTTACCAAACTATTAATATACAGGCATTTTATCATCACTATAAATATATATTTATCAGATTATTAATATACAGGCATCTTATCATCACTATGAATATATATTTATCAAATTATTAATATAAAAACATTGTCACTATGAAAATATATTTATCAAATTATTAATATACAGACATCCTCACTATGTATATATATTTATCAGAATATTAATATACAGGCATTTTATCATCACTATGAATATTTATTTATCAGATTATTAATTTTCAGTCATACATGTTGATTACTGTCAAAGTTATAATATGCCGCCAGTTGCTTGCAGTCAAAACTGAGATATGCCGCATGTTGCTTTCAGTCAAAATTCATATATGTCATCTGTTACTTGCAGTCAAAATTCATATATGTCACCTGTTGGTTGCAATCAAATTTCAAATATGCCGTATGCGGCTTGCAGTCAAATTTCAGATATGACGTCTTTTGCTTGCAGTCAAAATTGAAATATGTCTGTTGCTTGCAGTCAAAATTCAAATACGCCGCATGATGCTTGCAGTCAAAATTCAAATATGCAGTCTGTTGCTTGCAGTCAAAATTCAAATATGCTGTCTATTGCTTGTAATCAAATTTCAAATATGCCGTCAGTTGCTTGCAGTCAAAATTCAAATATGCCGTATGTTGCTTACTGTCAAAATTGAAATATGCAGCATGTTGCTTGCAGTCAAAATTGAAATATGCCGCATGTTGCGTTCAGTCAAAATTCATATATGTCACCTGTTGCTTGCAGTCAAAATTCATATATGTCACCTGTTGCTTGCAATCAAATTTCAAATATGCCGTATGTTGCTTGCAGTCAAAATTCAGATATGACGTCTGTTGCTCGCAGTCAAAATTCAGATATGCCGTCTGTTGCTTGCAGTCAAAATTCAAATATGATGTCTGTTGCTTGCAGTCAAAATTCAAATACGCCGCATGATGCTTGCAGTCAAAATTCAAATACGCCGCATGATGCTTGCAGTCAAAATTCAGATATAGTGTCTGTTGCTCTCAGTGAAAACTGAAAAATATCATCTGTAGCTCGCAGTCAAAATTCAAATATGATGTCTGTTGCTTGCAGTCAAAATTCAAATATGCCGCATGATGCTTGCAGTCAAAATTCAAATATGCCGCCTGTTGCTTGCAGTCAAAATTCAAATATGCCGTCTGTTGCTTGCAGTCAAAATTCAAATATGCCATCTGTTGCTTGCAGTCAAAATTCAAATATGCCATCTGTTGCTTGTAGTCAAATTTCAAATATGCCGTCTGTTGCTTGCAGTCAAAATTCAAATATGCCGTATGTTGCTTACTGTCAAAATTGAAATATGCAGCATGTTGCTTGCAGTCAAAATTGAAATATGACGTCTGTTGCTTGCAGTCAGAATTCAGATATGCCGTATGTTGCTTGCAATCAAAATTCAAATATGCCATCTGTTGCTTGTCGTCAAATTTCAAATATGCCGCCTGTTGCTTGCAGTCAAAATTGAGATATGCCGCATGTTGCGTTCAGTCAAAATTCATATATGTCACCTGTTGCTTGCAGTCAAAATTCATATATGTCACCTGTTGCTTGCAGTCAAAATTCATATATGTCACCTGTTGCTTGCAATCAAATTTCAAATATGCCGTATGTTGCTTGCAGTCAAAATTCAGATATGGCGTCTGTTGCTCGCAGTCAAAATTCAGATATGGCGTCTGTTGCTCGCAGTCAAAATTCAGATATACCGTCTGTTGCTTGCAGTCAAAATTCAAATATGCCGTCTGTTGCTTGCAGTCAAAATTCAAATATGATGTCTGTTGCTTGCAGTCAAAATTCAAATACGCCGCATGATGCTTGCAGTCAAAATTCAAATACGCCGCATGATGCTTGCAGTCAAAATTCAGATATAGTGTCTGTTGCTCGCAGTGAAAACTGAAAAATATCATCTGTAGCTCGCAGTCAAAATTCAAATATGATGTCTGTTGCTTGCAGTCAAAATTCAAATATGCCGCATGATGCTTGCAGTCAAAATTCAAATATGCCGCCTGTTGCTTGCAGTCAAAATTCATATATGTCACCTGTTGCTTGCAATCAAATTTCAAATATGCCGTATGTTGCTTGCAGTCAAAATTCAGATATGGCGTCTGTTGCTCGCAGTCAAAATTCAGATATGCCGTCTGTTGCATGCAGTCAAAATTCAAAAATGATGTCTGTTGCTTGCAGTCAAAATTCAAATACGCCGCATGATGCTTGCAGTCAAAATTCAAATACGCCGCATGATGCTTGCAGTCAAAATTCAGATATAGTGTCTGTTGCTCGCAGTGAAAACTGAAAAATATCATCTGTAGCTCGCAGTCAAAATTCAAATATGATGTCTGTTGCTTGCAGTCAAAATTCAAATACGCCGCATGATGCTTGCAGTCAAAATTCAAATATGCCGCCTGTTGCTTGCAGTCAAAATTCAAATATGCCGTCTGTTGCTTGCAGTCAAAATTCAAATATGCCATCTGTTGCTTGCAGTCAAAATTCAAATATGCCATCTGTTGCTTGTAGTCAAATTTCAAATATGCCGTCTGTTGCTTGCAGTCAAAATTCAAATATGCAGCATGTTGCTTTCCCTCAAAATTCAAATATGCTGTCTGTTGCTTGCAGTCAAAATTGAAATATGACATCTGTTGCTTCCAGTCAAAATTCCGATATGCTGTCTGTTGCTTCCAGTAAAATTCAAATATGCTGTATGTTGATTGCAGTCAAAATTCAAATATGCCGTATATTGCTTGCAGTCAAAATTCAAATATGCCGCCTGTTGCTTGCAGTCAAAATTCAGATATGCCGCATGTTGCTTGCAGTCAAAATTCAAATACACCGCATGTTGCTTGCAGTCAAAATTCAAATACACCGTCTGTTGGTTGCAGTCAAAATTCAAATACGCCGCATGTTGCTTGCAGTCAAAATTCAAATATTCCGTCTTTTGCTTGCAGTCAAAATTGAAATATGTCTGTTGCTTGCAGTCAAAATTCAAATACGCCGCATGATGCTTGCAGTCAAAATTCAAATATGCAGTCTGTTGCTTGCAGTCAAAATTCAAATATGCTGTCTATTGCTTGTAATCAAATTTCAAATATGCCGTCAGTTGCTTGCAGTCAAAATTCAAATATGCCGTATGTTGCTTACTGTCAAAATTGAAATATGCAGCATGTTGCTTGCAGTCAAAATTGAAATATGACGTCTGTTGCTTGCAGTCAGAATTCAGATATGCCGTATGTTGCTTGCAATCAAAATTCAAATATGCCATCTGTTGCTTGTCGTCAAATTTCAAATATGCCGCCTGTTGCTTGCAGTCAAAATTGAGATATGCCGCATGTTGCGTTCAGTCAAAATTCATATATGTCACCTGTTGCTTGCAGTCAAAATTCATATATGTCACCTGTTGCTTGTAATCAAATTTCAAATATGCCGTATGTTGCTTGCAGTCAAAATTCAGATATGACGTCTGTTGCTCGCAGTCAAAATTCAGATATGCCGTCTGTTGCTTGCAGTCAAAATTCAAATATGATGTCTGTTGCTTGCAGTCAAAATTCAAATACGCCGCATGATGCTTGCAGTCAAAATTCAAATACGCCGCATGATGCTTGCAGTCAAAATTCAGATATAGTGTCTGTTGCTCGCAGTGAAAACTGAAAAATATCATCTGTAGCTCGCAGTCAAAATTCAAATATGATGTCTGTTGCTTGCAGTCAAAATTCAAATATGCCGCATGATGCTTGCAGTCAAAATTCAAATATGCCGCCTGTTGCTTGCAGTCAAAATTCAAATATGCCGTCTGTTGCTTGCAGTCAAAATTCAAATATGCCATCTGTTGCTTGCAGTCAAAATTCAAATATGCCATCTGTTGCTTGTAGTCAAATTTCAAATATGCCGTCTGTTGCTTGCAGTCAAAATTCAAATATGCCGTATGTTGCTTACTGTCAAAATTGAAATATGCAGCATGTTGCTTGCAGTCAAAATTGAAATATGACGTCTGTTGCTTGCAGTCAGAATTCAGATATGCCGTATGTTGCTTGCAATCAAAATTCAAATATGCCATCTGTTGCTTGTCGTCAAATTTCAAATATGCCGCCTGTTGCTTGCAGTCAAAATTGAGATATGCCACATGTTGCGTTCAGTCAAAATTCATATATGTCACCTGTTGCTTGCAGTCAAAATTCATATATGTCACCTGTTGCTTGCAGTCAAAATTCATATATGTCACCTGTTGCTTGCAATCAAATTTCAAATATGCCGTATGTTGCTTGCAGTCAAAATTCAGATATGGCGTCTGTTGCTCGCAGTCAAAATTCAGATATGGCGTCTGTTGCTCGCAGTCAAAATTCAGATATACCGTCTGTTGCTTGCAGTCAAAATTCAAATATGCCGTCTGTTGCTTGCAGTCAAAATTCAAATATGATGTCTGTTGCTTGCAGTCAAAATTCAAATACGCCGCATGATGCTTGCAGTCAAAATTCAAATACGCCGCATGATGCTTGCAGTCAAAATTCAGATATAGTGTCTGTTGCTCGCAGTGAAAACTGAAAAATATCATCTGTAGCTCGCAGTCAAAATTCAAATATGATGTCTGTTGCTTGCAGTCAAAATTCAAATATGCCGCATGATGCTTGCAGTCAAAATTCAAATATGCCGCCTGTTGCTTGCAGTCAAAATTGAGATATGCCGCATGTTGCTTGCAGTCAAAATTCAAATATGTCACCTGTTGCTTGCAGTCAAAATTCATATATGTCACCTGTTGCTTGCAGTCAAAATTCATATATGTCACCTGTTGCTTGCAATCAAATTTCAAATATGCCGTATGTTGCTTGCAGTCAAAATTCAGATATGGCGTCTGTTGCTCGCAGTCAAAATTCAGATATGCCGTCTGTTGCATGCAGTCAAAATTCAAAAATGATGTCTGTTGCTTGCAGTCAAAATTCAAATACGCCGCATGATGCTTGCAGTCAAAATTCAAATACGCCGCATGATGCTTGCAGTCAAAATTCAGATATAGTGTCTGTTGCTCGCAGTGAAAACTGAAAAATATCATCTGTAGCTCGCAGTCAAAATTCAAATATGATGTCTGTTGCTTGCAGTCAAAATTCAAATACGCCGCATGATGCTTGCAGTCAAAATTCAAATATGCCGCCTGTTGCTTGCAGTCAAAATTCAAATATGCCGTCTGTTGCTTGCAGTCAAAATTCAAATATGCCATCTGTTGCTTGCAGTCAAAATTCAAATATGCCATCTGTTGCTTGTAGTCAAATTTCAAATATGCCGTCTGTTGCTTGCAGTCAAAATTCAAATATGCAGCATGTTGCTTTCCCTCAAAATTCAAATATGCTGTCTGTTGCTTGCAGTCAAAATTGAAATATGACATCTGTTGCTTCCAGTCAAAATTCCGATATGCTGTCTGTTGCTTCCAGTAAAATTCAAATATGCTGTATGTTGATTGCAGTCAAAATTCAAATATGCCGTATATTGCTTGCAGTCAAAATTCAAATATGCCGCCTGTTGCTTGCAGTCAAAATTCAGATATGCCGCATGTTGCTTGCAGTCAAAATTCAAATACACCGCATGTTGCTTGCAGTCAAAATTCAAATACACCGTCTGTTGGTTGCAGTCAAAATTCAAATACGCCGCATGTTGCTTGCAGTCAAAATTCAAATATTCCGTCTGTTGCTTGCAGTCAAAATTCAAATATGCCGTCTGTTGCTTCCAGTGAAATTTCAAATATGCCGTCTGTTGCTTGCAGTCAAAATTTGAATTCACCATCTGTTTCACTGAAAATTGAAATTCAGCAACTGTTGATGTGCATTAAAATTTGTACTCACTGTCTGTTGATTCCAGTCAAAATTCAATTTCATCACCTTTTGGATGCAGTAAAATGTACATAGATGATTCATTTTCAAACATCCTAACTGCAGCATTACATTGCTTGAGTTTAGAATTTACAGCCAAACGTTTGGCGATATACACACCTGTGATGAGAGCTGAACAAATGTTCAACTTACCTGCAGTAATCACACCTGTATTGAAATGTCACACTGATGGACATATGGACAGTAGGACTGACAGATGAACATGAAAACCGTGATTACAAATGAAAACAGACACTACAAAGAGTAAATAAAGGGGGATTTTAGTTGGCCCCAACCACGCCAACTAAAGTGAGGCTCAACCATTGTGCACAGCCCCTCCTGAGACAACAGAAAGTAACAGTGAACATGAATGTGTTTATGCAGTACGTTATTAATATAAATGCATCCTATCATCACTATGAATATAAATTTATCAAATTATTAATATACAGACATCACCACTATGAATATATATTTACCAAACTATTAATATACAGGCATCTTATCATCACTATAAATATATATTTATCAGATTATTAATATACAGGCATCTTATTGTCACTATAAATATATATTTATCAAATTATTAATATAAAAACATCATCACTATGAATAGATATTTATCAAATTATTAATTTTCAGTCATACATGTTGCTTACTGTTAAAGTTATAAAATGCCGTCTGTTTTTTGTAGTCAAAATTCAGATATGTCGTCTGTTGGTTGCAGTCAAAATTCAAATACGCCGTCTGTTGGTTGCACTCAAAATTCAAATACGCCGCATGTTGCTTGCAGTCAAAATTCGTATATGCTGTCTGTTGTTTGCAGTCAAAATTCAGATATGTCATCTTTTGCTTGCAATGAAAATTCAGATATGCCGTCTGTTGCTTGCAGTCAAAATTTGTATATGCTGTCTGTTGTTTGCAGTCAAAATTCAGATATGTCGTCTGTTGTTTACAGTCAAAATTCAAATACGCCGTCTGTTGCTTGCAGTGAAAATTCAAATACGCCGCATGTTGATTGCAGTAAAAATTCAAATATGCTGTTTGTTGCTTGCAGTCAAAATTCAAATACGCAGCATGTTGCTTCCAGTCAAAATTCAAATATGCCGCATGTTGCTTGCAGTCAAAATTCAAATACACCGCATGTTGCTTGCAGTCAAAATTCGAATATGCCGCATGTTGCTTACCTTCAAAGTTATAATATGCCGCCAGTTGCTTCCTGCCAAAATTCAAATATGCTGTATGTTGTTTGCAGTCAAAATTCAAATATGCCGTCTGTTGCTTGCAGTCAAAATTCAAATATGCCGCATGTTGCTTGCAGTCAAAATTCAAATATGACGCATGTTGCTTGCAGTCAAAATTCAAATATGCTGTCTGTTGCTTGCAGTCAAAATTCAAATATGCCGCATGTTGCTTGCAGTCAAAATTCAAATATGCCGCATGTTGCTTGCAGTCAAATTTGATATATGCCGCATGTTGCTTGTAGTCAAAATTCAAATATGCCGTCTGTTGCTTGCAGTCAAAATTCAAATATGCCGTCTGTTGCTTGCAGTCAAATTTGATATATGCCACATGTTGCTTGCAGTTGAAATTCAAATACACCGCATGTTGCTTGCCGTCAAAATTCAAATATGCCGTATGTTGCTTGCAGTCAAAATTCAAATATGCCGTATGTTGCTTGCAGTCAAAATTCAAATATGCCGCATGTTGCTTGTAGTCAAAATTCAAATATGCAGTATGTTGCTTGCAGTCAAAATTCAAATATGCCGCCTGTTGCTTGCAGTCAAAATTCAGATACACTGCATGTTGCTTGCAGTTAAAATTCAGATACACTGCATGTTGCTTGCAGTTAAAATTCAAATACACTGCATGTTGCTTGCAGTTAAAATTCAAATACACTGCATGTTGCTTGCAGTTAAAATTCAAATACGCCGTCTGTTGGTTGCAGTTAAAATTCAAATACGCCGTCTGTTGCTTGCTGTCAAAATTCAAATATGCCGTCTGTTGCTTGCAGTCAAAATTCGTATATGCTGTCTGTTGTTTGCAGTCAAAATTCAGATATGTCATCTTTTGCTTGCAATGAAAATTCAGATATGCCGTCTGTTGCTCGCAGTCAAAATTCGTATATGCTGTCTGTTGTTTGCAGTCAAAATTCAGATATGTCGTCTGTTGTTTACAGTCAAAATTCAAATACGCCGTCTGTTGCTTGCAGTGAAAATTCAAATACGCCGCATGTTGATTGCAGTAAAAATTCAAATATGCTGTTTGTTGCTTGCAGTCAAAATTCAAATACGCAGCATGTTGCTTCCAGTCAAAATTCAAATATGCCGCATGTTGCTTGCAGTCAAAATTCAAATACGCCGCATGTTGCTTGCAGTCAAAATTCAAATACGCCGCATGTTGCTTGCAGTTAAAATTCAAATACACAGCATGTTGCTTGCAGTCAAAATTCAAATATGCCGTATGTTGCTTGCAGTCAAAATTCATATATGCCGCATGTTGCTTGCAGTAAAAATTCAAATACACCGCATGTTGCTTGCAGTCAAAATTCGAATATGCCGCATGTTGCTTACCTTCAAAGTTATAATATGCTGCCAGTTGCTTCCTGCCAAAATTCAAATATGCTGTATGTTGCTTGCAGTCAAAATTCAAATATGCCGTCTGTTGCTTGCAGTCAAAATTCAAATATGCCGCATGTTGCTTGCAGTCAAAATTCAAATATGCCTCATGTTGCTTGCAGTCAAAATTCAAATATGCCGTCTGTTGCTTGCAGTCAAAATTCAAATATGCCGCATGTTGCTTGCAGTCAAAATTCAAATATGCCGCATGTTGCTTGCAGTCAAATTTGATATATGCCGCATGTTGCTTGCAGTCAAAATTCAAATATGCCGTCTGTTGCTTGCAGTCAAAATTCAAATATGCCGTATGTTGCTTGCAGTCAAATTTGATATATGCCACATGTTGCTTGCAGTCGAAATTCAAATACACCGCATGTTGCTTGCAGTCAAAATTCAAATTCGCCGCATGTTGCTTGCCGTCAAAATTCAAATATGCCGTATGTTGCTTGCAGTCAAAATTCAAATATGCCGCATGTTGCTTGCAGTCAAAATTCAAATATGCAGTATGTTGCTTGCAGTCAAAATTCAAATATGCCGCCTGTTGCTTGCAGTCAAAATTCAGATACACTGCATGTTGCTTGCAGTTAAAATTTAAATACACTGCATGTTGCTTGCAGTTAAAATTCAAATACACTGCATGTTGCTTGCAGTTAAAATTCAAATACGCCGTCTGTTGGTTGCAGTCAAAATTCAAATACGCCGTCTGTTGCTTGCACTCAAAATTCAAATACGCCGCATGTTGCTTGCAGTCAAAATTCAAATATGCCGCATGTTGCTTGCCATCAAAGTTCAAATACGCCGTCAGTTGGTTGCAGTCAAAATTCAAATACGCCGCATGTTGCTTGCAGTCAAAATTCAAATATACCGTCTGTTGCTTGCTGTCAAAATTCAAATATGCCGTCTGTTGCTTGCAGTCAAAATTCGTATATGCTGTCTGTTGTTTGCAGTCAAAATTCAGATATGTCATCTTTTGCTTGCAATGAAAATTCAGATATGCCGTCTGTTGCTCGCAGTCAAAATTCGTATATGCTGTCTGTTGTTTGCAGTCAAAATTCAGATATGTCGTCTGTTGTTTACAGTCAAAATTCAGCTATGCCGCATGTTGCTTGCAGTCAAAATTCAAATACACCGCATGTTGCTTGCAGTCAAAATTCAAATACACCGTCTGTTGGTTGCAGTCAAAATTCAAATACGCCGCATGTTGCTTGCAGTCAAAATTCAAATATTCCGTCTGTTGCTTGCAGTCAAAATTCAAATATGCCGTATGTTGCTTGCAGTCAAAATTCAGATATGCCGCATGTTGCTTGCAGTCAAAATTCAAATATGCCGTCTGTTGCTTGCAGTCAAAATTCAAATATGCCGTATGTTGCTTGCAGTCAAAATTCAAATATGCCGCATGTTGCTTGCAGTCAAAATTCAAATATGCCGTCTGTTGCTTGCAGTGAAATTTCAAATATGCCGTCTGTTGCTTGCAGTCAAAATTTGAATTCACCATCCGTTTCACTGAAAATTGAAATTCAGCAACTGTTGATGTGCATTAAAATTTGTACTCACTGTCTGTTGATTCCAGTCAAAATTCAATTTCATCACCTTTTGGATGCAGTAAAATGTACATAGATGATTCATTTTCAAACATCCTAACTGCAGCATTACATTGCTTGAGTTTAGAATTTATAGCCAAACGTTTGGCGATATACACACCTGTGATGAGAGCTGAACAAATGTTCAACTTACCTGCAGTAATCACACCTGTATTGAAATGTCACACTGATGGACATATGGACAGTAGGACTGACAGATGAACATGAAAACCCTGATTACAAATGAAAACAGACACTACAAAGAGTAAATAAAGGGGGATTTTAGTTGGCCCAAACCACGCCAACTAAAGTGAGGCTCAACCATTGTGCACAGCCCCTCCTGAGACAACAGAAAGTAACAGTGAACATGAATGTGTTTATGCAGTACGTTATTAATATAAATGCATCCTATTATCACTATGAATATAAATTTATCAAATTATTAATATACAGACATCACCACTATGAATATATATTTACCAAACTATTAATATACAGGCATCTTATCATCACTATAAATATATATTTATCAAATGATTAATATAAAAACATCATCACTATGAATAGATATTTATCAAATTATTAATTTTCAGTCATACATGTTGCTTACTGTTAAAGTTATAAAATGCCGTCTGTTGCTTGCAGTCAAAATTCGTATATGTCATCTGTTGTTTGCAGTCAAAATTCAAATACGCCGCATGTTGCTTGCAGTAAAATTCAAATACACCGCATGTTGCTTGCAGTCAAAATTCAAATATGCCGTCTGTTGCTTGCAGTCAAAATTCAAATATGATGTCTGTTGCTTGCAGTCAAAATTCAAATAGGCCGCATGATGCTTGCAGTCAAAATTCAGATATAGTGTCTGTTGCTCGCAGTGAAAACTGAAAAATATCATCTGTAGCTCGCAGTCAAAATTCAAATATGATGTCTGTTGCTTGCAGTCAAAATTCAAATACGCTGCATGATGCTTGCAGTCAAAATTCAAATATGCCGCCTGTTGCTTGCAGTCAAAATTCAAATATGCCGTCTGTTGCTTGCAGTCAAAATTCAAATATGCCATCTGTTGCTTGCAGTCAAAATTCAAATATGCCATCTGTTGCTTGTAGTCAAATTTCAAATATGCCGTCTGTTGCTTGCAGTCAAAATTCAAATATGCAGCATGTTGCTTTCCCTCAAAATTCAAATATGCTGTCTGTTGCTTGCAGTCAAAATTGAAATATGACATCAGTTGCTTCCAGTCAAAATTCCGATATGCTGTCTGTTGCTTCCAGTAAAAATTCAAATATGCTGTATGTTGCTTGCAGTCAAAATTCAAATATGCCGTATATTGCTTGCAGTCAAAATTCAAATATGCCGCCTGTTGCTTGCAGTCAAAATTCAGATATGCTGCATGTTGCTTGCAGTCAAAATTCAAATACACCGCATGTTGCTTGCAGTCAAAATTCAAATACACCGTCTGTTGGTTGCAGTCAAAATTCAAATACGCCGCATGTTGCTTGCAGTCAAAATTCAAATATTCCGTCTGTTGCTTGCAGTCAAAATTCAAATATGCCGTATGTTGCTTGCAGTCAAAATTCAAATATGCCGCATGTTGCTTGCAGTCAAAATTCAAATATGCCGTCTGTTGCTTGCAGTCAAAATTCAAATATGCCGTATGTTGCTTGCAGTCAAAATTCAAATATGCCGCATGTTGCTTGCAGTCAAAGTTCAAATATGCCGCATGTTGCTTGCAGTCAAAATTCAAATATGCCGCATGTTGCTTGCAGTCAAAATTCAAATATGCCGTATGTTGCTTGCAGTCAAAATTCAAATATGCCGCATGTTGCTTGCAGTCAAAATTCAAATATGCCGTCTGTTGCTTGCAGTGAAATTTCAAATATGCCGTCTGTTGCTTGCAGTCAAAATTTGAATTCACCATCTGTTTCACTGAAAATTGAAATTCAGCAACTGTTGATGTGCATTAAAATTTGTACTCACTGTCTGTTGATTCCAGTCAAAATTCAATTTCATCACCTTTTGGATGCAGTAAAATGTACATAGATGATTCATTTTCAAACATCCTAACTGCAGCATTACATTGCTTGAGTTTAGAATTTATAGCCAAACGTATGGCGATATACACACCTGTGATGAGAGCTGAACAAATGTTCAACTTACCTGCAGTAATCACACCTGTATTGAAATGTCACACTGATGGACATATGGACAGTAGGACTGACAGATGAACATGAAAACCCTGATTACAAATGAAAACAGACACTACAAAGAGTAAATAAAGGGGGATTTTAGTTGGCCCCAACCACGCCAACTAAAGTGAGGCTCAACCATTGTGCACAGCCCCTCCTGAGACAACAGAAAGTAACAGTGAACATGAATGTGTTTATGCAGTACGTTATTAATATAAATGCATCCTATCATCACTATGAATATAAATTTAACAAATTATTAATATACAGACATCACCACTATGAATATATATTTACCAAACTATTAATATACAGGCATCTTATCATCACTTTAAATATATATTTATCAGATTATTAATATACAGGCATCTTATCGTCACTATAAATATATATTTATCAGATTATTAATATACCGGCATCTTATCGTCACTATAAATATATATTTATCAAATTATTAATATAAAAACATCATCACTATGAATAGATATTTATCAAATTATTAATTTTCAGTCATACATGTTGCTTACTGTTAAAGTTATAAAATGCCATCTGTTGCTTGCAGTCAAAATTCGTATATGCTGTCTGTTTTTTGCAGTCAAAATTCAGATATGTCATCTGTTGTTTGCAGTCAAAATTCAAATACGCCGCATGTTGCTTGCAGTAAAATTCAAATACACCGCATGTTGCTTGCAGTCAAAATTCAAATATGCCGTCTGTTGCTTGCAATCAAAAGTCAAATATGATGTCTGTTGCTTGCAGTCAAAATTCAAATACGCCGCATGATGCTTGCAGTCAAAATTCAAATACGCCGCATGATGCTTGCAGTCAAAATTCAGATATAGTGTCTGTTGCTCGCAGTGAAAACTGAAAAATATCATCTGTAGCTCGCAGTCAAAATTCAAATATGATGTCTGTTACTTGCAGTCAAAATTCAAATACGCCGCATGATGCTTGCAGTCAAAATTCAAATATGCCGCCTGTTGCTTGCAGTCAAAATTCAAATATGCCGCCTGTTGCTTGCAGTCAAAATTCAAATATGCCATCTGTTGCTTGCAGTCAAAATTCAAATATGCCATCTGTTGCTTGTAGTCAAATTTCAAATATGCCGTCTGTTGCTTGCAGTCAAAATTCAAATATGCAGCATGTTGCTTTCCCTCAAAATTCAAATATGCTGTCTGTTGCTTGCAGTCAAAATTGAAATATGACATCTGTTGCTTCCAGTCAAAATTCCGATATGCTGTCTGTTGCTTCCAGTAAAAATTCAAATATGCTGTATGTTGCTTGCAGTCAAAATTCAAATATGCCGTATATTGCTTGCAGTCAAAATTCAAATATGCCGCCTGTTGCTTGCAGTCAAAATTCAGATATGCCGCATGTTGCTTGCAGTCAAAATTCAAATACACCGCATGTTGCTTGCAGTCAAAATTCAAATACACCGTCTGTTGGTTGCAGTCAAAATTCAAATACGCCGCATGTTGCTTGCAGTCAAAATTCAAATATTCAGTCTGTTGCTTGCAGTCAAAATTCAAATATGCCGTATGTTGCTTGCAGTCAAAATTCAAATATGCCGCATGTTGCTTGCAGTCAAAATTCAAATATGCCGTCTGTTGCTTGCAGTCAAAATTCAAATATGCCGTCTGTTGCTTGCAGTCAAAATTCAAATATGCCGCATGTTGCTTGCAGTCAAAATTCAAATATGCCGTCTTTTAATTGCAGTGAAATTTCAAATATGCCGTCTGTTGCTTGCAGTCAAAATTTGAATTCACCATCTGTTTCACTGAAAATTGAAATTCAGCAACTGTTGATGTGCATTAAAATTTGTACTCACTGTCTGTTGATTCCAGTCAAAATTCAATTTCATCACCTTTTGGATGCAGTAAAATGTACATAGATGATTCATTTTCAAACATCCTAACTGCAGCATTACATTGCTTGAGTTTAGAATTTATAGCCAAACGTTTGGCGATATACACACCTGTGATGAGAGCTGAACAAATGTTCAACTTACCTGCAGTAATCACACCTGTATTGAAATGTCACACTGATGGACATATGGACAATAGGACTGACAGATGAACATGAAAACCCTGATTACAAATGAAAACAGACACTACAAAGAGTAAATAAAGGGGGATTTTAGTTGGCCCCAACCACGCCAACTAAAGTGAGGCTCAACCATTGTGCACAGCCCCTCCTGAGACAACAGAAAGTAACAGTGAACATGAATGTGTTTATGCAGTACGTTATTAATATAAATGCATCCTATCATCACTATGAATATAAATTTATCAAATTATTAATATACAGACATCACCACTATGAATATATATTTACCAAACTATTAATATACAGGCATCTTATCATCACTATAAATATATATTTATCAGATTATTAATATACAGGCATCTTATCATCACTATAAATATATATTTATCAAATTATTAATATAAAAACATCATCACTATGAATAGATATTTATCAAATTATTAATTTTCAGTCATACATGTTGCTTACTGTTAAAGTTATAAAATGCCGTCTGTTGCTTGCAGTCAAAATTCGTATATGCTGTCTGTTTTTTGCAGTCAAAATTCAGATATGTCGTCTGTTGTTTGCAGTCAAAATTCAAATACGCCGCATGTTGCTTGCAGTAAAATTCAAATACACCGCATGTTGCTTGCAGTCAAAATTCAAATACGCCGCATGTTGCTTCCAGTCAAAATTCAAATACGCCGCATGTTGCTTTCAGTCAAAATTCACATATGCCGTCTGTTGCTTGCAGTCAAAATTCAAATATGCCATATGTTGCTTGCAGTCAAAATTCAAATACGCCGCATGTTGCTTGCAGTCAATATTCAAATACGCCACATGTTGCTTCCAGTCAAAATTCAAATACGCCGCATGTTGCTTGCAGTCAAAATTCAAATACACCGCATGTTGCTTCCAGTCAAAATACAAATATGCTGCATGTTGCTTGCAGTCAATATTCAAATACCCCGCATGTTGCTTGCAGTCAAAATTCAAATACGCTGCATGTTGCTTGCAGTCAAAATTCATATATGCCGCATGTTGCTTGCAGTCAAAATTTAAATATGTCGTCTGTTGCTTGCAGTCAAAATTCAAATATGCCGCATGTTGCTTGCAGTCAAAATTTAAATATGCCGTCTGTTGCTTGCAGTCAAAATTCGTATATGCTGTCTGTTGTTTGCAGTCAAAATTCAGATATGTCGTCTGTTGTTTGCAGTCAAAATTCAAATACGCCGTCTGTTGCTTGCAGTGAAAATTCAAATACGCCGCATGTTGATTGCAGTAAAAATTCAAATACGCAGCATGTTGCTTCCAGTCAAAATTCAAATACGCCGCATGTTGCTTGCAGTCAAAATTCAAATACACCGCATGTTGCTTGCAGTCAAAATTCAAATACGCCGCATGTTGCTTGCAGTTAAAATTCAAATACGCCACATGTTGCTTGCAGTCAAAATTCAAATATGCCGTCTGTTGCTTGCAGTCAAAATTAAAATATGCCGTATGTTGCTTGCAGTCAAAATTGAAATATGCCGCATGTTGCTTGCAGTCAAAATTCAAATATGCCGCATGTTGCTTGCAGTCAATATTCAAATACGCCGCATGTTGCTTGCAGTCAAAATTCAAATACGCTGAATGTTGCTTGCAGTCAAAATTCAGATATGCCGTCTGTTGCTTGCAGTCAAAATTTAAATACACCACATGTTGCTTCCAGTCAAAATTCAAATATGCTGCATGTTGCTTGCAGTCAATATTCAAATACCCCGCATGTTGCTTGCAGTCAATATTCAAATACCCCGCATGTTGCTTGCAGTCAAAATTCAAATACGCTGCATGTTGCTTGCAGTCAAAATTCATATATGCCGCATGTTGCTTGCAGTCAAAATTTAAATATGTCGTCTGTTGCTTGCAGTCAAAATTCAAATACGCCGCATGTTGCTTGCAGTCAATATTCAAATACGCAGCATTTTGCTTGCAGTCAAAATTCAAATACGCAGCATGTTGCTTGCAGTCAATATTCAAATATGCCGTCTGTTGCTTGCAGTCAACATTTGAATTCACCATCTGTTTCACTGAAAATTGAAATTCAGCAACTGTTGATTTGCATTAAAATTTGAACTCACTGTCTGTTGATTCCAGTCAAAATTCAATTTCATCACCTTTTGGATGCAGTAAAATGTACATAGATGATTCATTTTCAAACATCCTAATTGCAGAATTACATTGCTTGAGTTTAGAATTTATAGCCAAGCGTTTGGCGATATACACACCTGTGATGAGAGCTGAACAAATGTTCAACTTACCTGCAGTAATCACACCTGTATTGAAATGTCACACTGATGGACATATGGACAGTAGGACTGACAGATGAACATGTAAACCCTGATTACAAATGAAAACAGACACTACAAAGAGTAAATAAAGGGGGATTTTAGTTGGCCCCAACCACGCCAACTAAAGTGAGGCTCAACCATTGTGCACAGCCCCTCCTGAGACAACAGAAAGTAACAGTGAACATGAATGTGTTTATGCAGTACGTTATTAATATAAATGCATCCTATCATCACTATGAATATAAATTTATCAAATTATTAATATACAGACATCACCACTA
This sequence comes from Thalassophryne amazonica, assembly GCF_902500255.1. Classification (NCBI taxonomy): domain Eukaryota; kingdom Metazoa; phylum Chordata; class Actinopteri; order Batrachoidiformes; family Batrachoididae; genus Thalassophryne; species Thalassophryne amazonica. The sequence continues at coordinate 96,768,497 of NC_047115.1, forward strand.
TGAATATATATTTACCAAACTATTAATATACAGGCATCTTATCATCACTATAAATATATATTTATCAGATTATTAATATACAGGCATCTTATCGTCACTATAAATATATATTTATCAAATTATTAATATAAAAACATCATCACTATGAATATATATTTATCAAATTATTAATTTTCAGTCATACATGTTGCTTACTGTTAAAGTTATAAAATGCCGTCTGTTGCTTGCAGTCAAAATTCGTATATGCTGTCTGTTGTTTGCAGTCAAAATTCAGATATGTCGTCTGTTGTTTGCAGTCAAAATTCAAATACGCCGCATGTTGCTTGCAGTCAAAATTCAAATACGCCTCATGTTGCTTCCAGTCAAAATTCAAATACGCCGTATGTTGCTTTCAGTCAAAATTCACATATGCCGTCTGTTGCTTGCAGTCAAAATTCAAATATGCCATATGTTGCTTGCAGTCAAAATTCAGATATGCCGTCTGTTGCTTGCAGTCAAAATTCAAATACGCCGCATGTTGCTTGCAGTCAATATTCAAATACGCCGCATGTTGCTTCCAGTCAAAATTCAAATACGCTGCATGTTGCTTGCAGTCAATATTCAAATACCCCGCATGTTGCTTGCAGTCAATATTCAAATACCCCGCATGTTGCTTGCAGTCAAAATTCAAATACCCCGCATGTTGCTTGCAGTCAAAATTCAAATACGCTGCATGTTGCTTGCAGTCAAAATTCCAATATGCCGCATGTTGCTTGCAGTCAAAATTTAAATATGCCGTCTGTTGCTTGCAGTCAAAATACAAATATGCTGCATGTTGCTTGCAGTCAATATTCAAATAACCCGCATGTTGCTTGCAGTCAAAATTCAAATACGCTGCATGTTGCTTGCAGTCAAAATTCAGATATGCCGTCTGTTGCTTGCAGTCACAATTCAAATACGCCGCATGTTGCTTGCAGTCAATATTCAAATACCCCGCATGTTGCTTGCAGTCAAAATTCAAATACGCTGCATGTTGCTTGCAGTCAAAATTCAAATATGCCGCATGTTGCTTGCAGTCAAAATTCAAATACGCCGCATGTTGCTTGCAGTCAAAATTCAAATATGCCGTCTGTTGCTTGCAGTCAAAATTCGTATATGCTGTCTCTTGTTTGCAGTCAAAATTCAGATATGTCGTCTGTTGTTTGCAGTCAAAATTCAAATACGCCATCTGTTGCTTGCAGTGAAAATTCAAATACGCCTCATGTTGATTGCAGTCAAAATTCAAATACGCCGTCTGTTGCTTGCAGTCAAAATTCAAATACGCCGTTTGTTGCTTGCAGTCAAAATTCAAATACGCAGCATGTTGCTTCCAGTCAAAATTCAAATACGCCGCATGTTGCTTGCAGTCAAAATTCAAATACGCCGCATGTTGCTTGCAGTCAAAATTCAAATACGCCGCATGTTGCTTGCAGTCAAAATTCAAATATGCTGTCTGTTGCTTGCAGTCAAAATTCAAATATGCCGTCTGTTGCTTGCAGTCAAAATTCAAATATGCCGTCTGTTGCTTGCAGTCAAAATTCAAATATGCCGTATGTTGCTTGCAGTCAAAATTGAAATATGCCGCATGTTGCTTGCAGTCAAAATTCAAATATGCCGTCTGTTGCTTGCAGTGAAATTTCAAATATGCCGTCTGTTGCTTGCAGTCAAAATTTGAATTCACCATCTGTTTCACTGAAAATTGAAATTCAGCAACTGTTGATTTGCATTAAAATTTGTACTCACTGTCTGTTGATTCCAGTCAAAATTCAATTTCATCACCTTTTGGATGCAGTAAAATGTACATAGATGATTCATTTTCAAACATCCTAATTGCAGAATTACATTGCTTGAGTTTAGAATTTATAGCCAAGCCTTTGGCGATATACACACCTGTGATGAGAGCTGAACAAATGTTCAACTTACCTGCAGTAATCACACCTGTATTGAAATGTCACACTGATGGACATATGGACAGTAGGACTGACAGATGAACATGAAAACCCTGATTACAAATGAAAACAGACACTACAAAGAGTAAATAAAGGGGGATTTTAGTTGGCCCCAACCACGCCAACTAAAGTGAGGCTCAACCATTGTGCACAGCCCCTCCTGAGACAACAGAAAGTAACAGTGAACATGAATGTGTTTATGCAGTACGTTATTAATATAAATACATCCTATCATCACTATGAATATAAATTTATCAAATTATTAATATACAGACATCACCACTATGAATATATATTTACCAAAATATTAATATACAGGCATCTTATCATCACTATAAATATATATTTATCAGATTATTAATATACAGGCATCTTATCGTCATTATAAATATATATTTATCAAATTATTAATATAAAAACATCATCACTATGAATATATATTTATCAAATTATTAATTTTCAGTCATACATGTTGCTTACTGTTAAAGTTATAAAATGCCGTCTGTTGCTTGCAGTCAAAATTCGTATATGCTGTCTGTTGTTTGCAGTCAAAATTCAGATATGTCTTCTGTTGTTTGCAGTCAAAATTCAAATACACCACATGTTGCTTGCAGTCAAAATTCAAATACACCTCATGTTGCTTGCAGTCAAAATTCAAATACACCTCATGTTGCTTCCAGTCAAAATTCAAATACGCCGCATGTTGCTTTCAGTCAAAATTCACATATGCCGTCTGTTGCTTGCAGTCAAAATTCAAATATGCCATATGTTGCTTGCAGTCAAAATTCAGATATGCCGTCTGTTGCTTGCAGTCAAAATTCAAATACGCTGCATGTTGCTTGCAGTCAATATTCTAATACCCCGCATGTTGCTTGCAGTCAATATTCAAATACCCCGCATGTTGCTTGCAGTCAAAATTCATATATGCCGCATGTTGCTTGCAGTCAAAATTTAAATATGTCGTCTGTTGCTTGCAGTCAAAATTCAAATATGCCGCATGTTGCTTGCAGTCAATATTCAAAAATGCCGCATGTTGCTTGCAGTCAAAATTCAAATACGCTGCATGTTGCTTGCAGTCAAAATTCAGATATGCCGTCTGTTGCTTGCAGTCAAAATTCAAATACACCGCATGTTGCTTCCAGTCAAAATTCAAATACGCTGCATGTTGCTTGCAGTCAATATTCAAATACCCCGCATGTTGCTTGCAGTCAATATTCAAATACCCCGCATGTTGCTTGCAGTCACAATTCAAATACGCCGCATGTTGCTTGCAGTCAATATTCAAATACCCCGCATGTTGCTTGCAGTCAAAATTCAAATACGCTGCATGTTGCTTGCAGTCAAAATTCAAATATGCCGCATGTTGCTTGCAGTCAAAATTCAAATACGCCGCATGTTGCTTGCAGTCAAAATTCAAATATGCCGTCTGTTGCTTGCAGTCAAAATTCGTATATGCTGTCTCTTGTTTGCAGTCAAAATTCAGATATGTCGTCTGTTGTTTGCAGTCAAAATTCAAATACGCCATCTGTTGCTTGCAGTGAAAATTCAAATACGCCTCATGTTGATTGCAGTCAAAATTCAAATACGCCGTCTGTTGCTTGCAGTCAAAATTCAAATACGCCGTTTGTTGCTTGCAGTCAAAATTCAAATACGCAGCATGTTGCTTCCAGTCAAAATTCAAATACACCGCATGTTGCTTGCAGTCAAAATTCAAATACGCCGCATGTTGCTTGCAGTCAAAATTCAAATACGCCGCATGTTGCTTGCAGTCAAAATTCAAATATGCTGTCTGTTGCTTGCAGTCAAAATTCAAATATGCCGTCTGTTGCTTGCAGTCAAAATTCAAATATGCCGTCTGTTGCTTGCAGTCAAAATTCAAATATGCCGTATGTTGCTTGCAGTCAAAATTGAAATATGCCGCATGTTGCTTGCAGTCAAAATTCAAATATGCCGTCTGTTGCTTGCAGTGAAATTTCAAATATGCCGTCTGTTGCTTGCAGTCAAAATTTGAATTCACCATCTGTTTCACTGAAAATTGAAATTCAGCAACTGTTGATTTGCATTAAAATTTGTACTCACTGTCTGTTGATTCCAGTCAAAATTCAATTTCATCACCTTTTGGATGCAGTAAAATGTACATAGATGATTCATTTTCAAACATCCTAATTGCAGAATTACATTGCTTGAGTTTAGAATTTATAGCCAAGCCTTTGGCGATATACACACCTGTGATGAGAGCTGAACAAATGTTCAACTTACCTGCAGTAATCACACCTGTATTGAAATGTCACACTGATGGACATATGGACAGTAGGACTGACAGATGAACATGAAAACCCTGATTACAAATGAAAACAGACACTACAAAGAGTAAATAAAGGGGGATTTTAGTTGGCCCCAACCACGCCAACTAAAGTGAGGCTCAACCATTGTGCACAGCCCCTCCTGAGACAACAGAAAGTAACAGTGAACATGAATGTGTTTATGCAGTACGTTATTAATATAAATACATCCTATCATCACTATGAATATAAATTTATCAAATTATTAATATACAGACATCACCACTATGAATATATATTTACCAAAATATTAATATACAGGCATCTTATCATCACTATAAATATATATTTATCAGATTATTAATATACAGGCATCTTATCGTCATTATAAATATATATTTATCAAATTATTAATATAAAAACATCATCACTATGAATATATATTTATCAAATTATTAATTTTCAGTCATACATGTTGCTTACTGTTAAAGTTATAAAATGCCGTCTGTTGCTTGCAGTCAAAATTCGTATATGCTGTCTGTTGTTTGCAGTCAAAATTCAGATATGTCTTCTGTTGTTTGCAGTCAAAATTCAAATACACCACATGTTGCTTGCAGTCAAAATTCAAATACACCTCATGTTGCTTGCAGTCAAAATTCAAATACACCTCATGTTGCTTCCAGTCAAAATTCAAATACGCCGCATGTTGCTTTCAGTCAAAATTCACATATGCCGTCTGTTGCTTGCAGTCAAAATTCAAATATGCCATATGTTGCTTGCAGTCAAAATTCAGATATGCCGTCTGTTGCTTGCAGTCAAAATTCAAATACGCTGCATGTTGCTTGCAGTCAATATTCTAATACCCCGCATGTTGCTTGCAGTCAATATTCAAATACCCCGCATGTTGCTTGCAGTCAAAATTCATATATGCCGCATGTTGCTTGCAGTCAAAATTTAAATATGTCGTCTGTTGCTTGCAGTCAAAATTCAAATATGCCGCATGTTGCTTGCAGTCAATATTCAAAAATGCCGCATGTTGCTTGCAGTCAAAATTCAAATACGCTGCATGTTGCTTGCAGTCAAAATTCAGATATGCCGTCTGTTGCTTGCAGTCAAAATTCAAATACACCGCATGTTGCTTCCAGTCAAAATTCAAATACGCTGCATGTTGCTTGCAGTCAATATTCAAATACCCCGCATGTTGCTTGCAGTCAATATTCAAATACCCCGCATGTTGCTTGCAGTCAAAATTCAAATACGCTGCATGTTGCTTGCAGTCAAAATTCATATATGCCGCATGTTGCTTGCAGTCAAAATTTAAATGTCGTCTGTTGCTTGCAGTCAAAATTCAAATACGCCGCATGTTGCTTGCAGTCAATATTCAAATACGCCGCATGTTGCTTGCAGTCAAAATTCAAATACGCTGCATGTTGCTTGCAGTCAAAATTCAGATATGGTCTGTTACTTGCAGTCAAAATTCAAATACGCCGCATGTTGCTTGCAGTCAATATTCAAATACCCCGCATGTTGATTGCAGTCAAAATTCAAATACGCTGCATGTTGCTTGCAGTCAAAATTCAAATATGCCGCATGTTGCTTGCAGTCAAAATTCAAATATTGCGCATGTTGCTTGCAGTCAAAATTTAAATATGCCGTCTGTTGCTTGCAGTCAAAATTCGTATATGCTGTCTGTTGTTTGCAGTCAAAATTCAGATATGTCGTCTGTTGTTTGCAGTCAAAATTCAAATACGCCGTCTGTTGCTTGCAGTGAAAATTCAAATATGCCGCATGTTGATTGCAGTAAAAATTCAAATATGCCGCATGTTGCTTGCAGTCAAAATTCAAATACACCGCATGTTGCTTGCAGTCAAAATTCAAATACGCCGCATGTTGCTTGCAGTTAAAATTCAAATACGCCGCATGTTGCTTGCAGTCAAAATTCAAATATGCCGTCTGTTGCTTGCAGTCAAAATTCAAATATGCCGTATGTTGCTTGCAGTCAAAATTGAAATATGCCGCATGCTGCTTGCAGTCAAAATTCAAATATGCCGCATGTTGCTTGCAGTCAATATTCAAATACGCCGCATGTTGCTTGCAGTCAATATTCAAATACGCCGCATGTTGCTTGCAGTCAAAATTCAGATATGCCGTCTGTTGCTTGCAGTCAAAATTCAAATACACTGCATGTTGCTTCCAGTCAAAATACAAATATGCTGCATGTTGCTTGCAGTCAATATTCAAATACCCCGCATGTTGCTTGCAGTCAATATTCAAATACCCCGCATGTTGCTTGCAGTCAATATTCAAATACCCCGCATGTTGCTTGCAGTCAAAATTCAAATACGCTGCATGTTGCTTGCAGTCAAAATTCATATATGCCGCATGTTGCTTGCAGTCAAAATTTAAATATGTCGTCTGTTGCTTGCAGTCAAAATTCAAATACGCCGCATGTTGCTTGCAGTCAATATTCAAATACGCCGCATGTTGCTTGCAGTCAAAATTCAAATACGCTGCATGTTGCTTGCAGTCAAAATTCAGATATTCCGTCTGTTGCTTGCAGTCAAAATTCAAATACGCCGCATGTTGCTTGCAGTCAATATTCAAATACCCCGCATGTTGCTTGCAGTCAATATTCAAATACCCCGCATGTTGCTTGCAGTCAATATTCAAATACCCCGCATGTTGCTTGCAGTCAAAATTCAAATACGCTGCATGTTGCTTGCAGTCAAAATTCATATATGCCGCATGTTGCTTGCAGTCAAAATTTAAATGTCGTCTGTTCCTTGCAGTCAAAATTCAAATACGCCGCATGTTGCTAGCAGTCAATATTCAAATACGCCGCATGTTGCTTGCAGTCAAAATTCAAATACGCCGCATGTTGCTTGCAGTCAAAATTCAGATATGCCGTCTGTTACTTGCAGTCAAAATTCAAATACGCCACATGTTGCTTGCAGTCAATATTCAAATACCCCGCATGTTGCTTGCAGTCAAAATTCAAATACGCTGCATGTTGCTTGCAGTCAAAATTCAAATATGCCGCATGTTGCTTGCAGTCAAAATTTAAATATGCCGTCTGTTGCTTGCAGTCAAAATTTGTATATGTTGTCTGTTGTTTGCAGTCAAAATTCAGATATGTCGTCTGTTGTTTGCAGTCAAAATTCAAATACGCCGTCTGTTGCTTGCAGTGAAAATTCAAATACGCCGCATGTTGCTTGCAGTCAAAATTGAAATATGCTGCATGTTGCTTGCAGTCAAAATTCAAATATGCCGCATGTTGCTTGCAGTCAATATTCAAATACGCCGCATGTTGCTTGCAGTCAAAATTCAAATACGCTGCATGTTGCTTGCAGTCAAAATTCAGATATGCCGTCTATTGCTTGCAGTCAAAATTCAAATACACCGCATGTTGCTTCCAGTCAAAATTCAAATATGCTGCATGTTGCTTGCAGTCAATATTCAAATACCCCGCATGTTGCTTGCAGTCAATATTCAAATACCCCGCATGTTGCTTGCAGTCAAAATTCAAATACGCTGCATGTTGCTTGCAGTCAAAATTCATATATTCCGCATGTTGCTTGCAGTCAAAATTTAAATATGTCATCTGTTGCTTGCAGTCAAAATTCAAATACGCCGCATGTTGCTTGCAGTCAATATTCAAATACGCCGCATGTTGCTTGCAGTCAAAATTCAAATACGCCGCATGTTGCTTGCAGTCAATATTCAAATACGCCGCATGTTGCTTGCAGTCAAAATTCAAATACGCCGCATGTTGCTTGCAGCCAATATTCAAATACCCGCATGTTGCTTGCAGTCAAAATTCAAATACGCTGCATGTTGCTTGCAGTCAAAATTCATATATGCCGCATGTTGCTTGCAGTCAAAATTTAAATATGTCGTCTGTTGCTTGCAGTCAAAATTCAAATACGCCGCATGTTGCTTGCAGTCAATATTCAAATACGCTGCATGTTGCTTGCAGTCAATATTCAAATACGCCGCATGTTGCTTGCAGTCAAAATTCAAATACGCCGCATGTTGCTTGCAGTCAATATTCAAATACCCCGCATGTTGCTTGCAGTCAAAATTCAAATACGCCGCATGTTGCTTGCAGTCAAAATTCAAATATGCCGTATGTTGCTTGCAGTCAAAATTGAAATATGCCGCATGTTGCTTGCAGTCAAAATTCAAATATGCCGTCTGTTGCTTGCAGTGAAATTTCAAATATGCCATCTGTTGCTTGCAGTCAATATTTGAATTCACCATCTGTTTCACTGAAAATTGAAATTCAGCAACTGTTGATTTGCATTAAAATTTGTACTCACTGTCTGTTGATTCCAGTCAAAATTCAATTTCATCACCTTTTGGATGCAGTAAAATGTACATAGATGATTCATTTTCAAACATCCTAATTGCAGAATTACATTGCTTGAGTTTAGAATTTATAGCCAAGCGTTTGGCGATATACAAACCTGTGATGAGAGCTGAACAAATGTTCAACTTAACTGCAGTAATCACACCTGTATTGAAATGTCACACTGATGGACATATGGACAGTAGGACTGACAGATGAACATGAAAACCCTGATTACAAATGAAAACAGACACTACAAAGAGTAAATAAAGGGGGATTTTAGTTGGCCCCAACCACGCCAACTAAAGTGAGGCTCAACCATTGTGCACAGCCCCTCCTGAGACAACAGAAAGTAACAGTGAACATGAATGTGTTTATGCAGTACGTTATTAATATAAATGCATCCTATCATCACTATGAATATAAATTTATCAAATTATTAATATACAGACATCACCACTATGAATATATATTTACCAAACTATTAATGTACAGGCATCTTATCATCACTATAAATATATATTTATCAGATTATTAATATACAGGCATCTTATCGTCACTATAAATATATATTTATCAAATTATTAATATAAAAACATCATCACTATGAATATATATTTATCAAATTATTAATTTTCAGTCATACATGTTGCTTACTGTTAAAGTTATAAAATGCCGTCTGTTGCTTGCAGTCAAAATTCGTATATGCTGTCAGTTGTTTGCAGTCAAAATTCAGATATGTCGTCTGTTGTTTGCAGTCAAAATTCAAATACGCCGCATGTTGCTTGCAGTCAAAATTGAAATATGCCGCATGTTGCTTGCAGTCAAAATTGAAATATGCTGCATGTTGCTTGCAGTCAAAATTCAAATATGCCGTATGTTGCTTGCAGTGAAAATTCAAATACGCCGCATGTTGCTTGCAGTCAAAATTCAAATACGCCGCATGTTGCTTGCAGTCAAAATTCAAATACGCCGCATGTTGCTTCCAGTCAAAATTCAAATATGCCACATGTTACTTGCAGTCAAAATTCAAATACGCCGCATGTTGCTTGCAGTCAAAATTCAAATACGCCGTCTGTTGCTTGCAGTCAAAATTCCGATATGCAATCTGTTGCTTCCAGTCAAAATTCAAATATGCTGTATGTTGCTTGCAGTCAAAATTCAAATACGCCGTATGTTGCTTGCAGTCAAAATTTAAATATGCCGTCTGTTGTTTGCAGTCAAAATTCAAATATGACGTCTGTTGCTTGCAGTCAAAATTCAAATGTGCCGTATGTTGCTTGCAGTCAAAATTGAAATATGCCGCATGTTGCTTGCAGTCAAAATTTAAATATGCCGTCTGTTGCTTGCAGTCAAAATTCAAATATGCCGTCTGTTGCTTGCAGTCAAAATTCAAATGTGCCGTATGTTGCTTGCAGTCAAAATTGAAATATGCCGCATGTTGCTTGCAGTCAAAATTCAAATATGCCGTCTATTGCTTGCAGTCAAAATTCAAATATGCTTTATGTTGCTTGCAGTCAAAATTGAAATATGCCGTATCTTGATTGCAGTCAAAATTCCGATATGCAATCTGTTGCTTCCAGTCAAAATTCCGATATGCTGTATGTTGCTTGCAGTCAAAATTCAAATAAGCCGTATGTTGCTTGCAGTCAAAATTCAAATACGCCGCATGTTGCTTGCAGTCAAAATTCAAATACGTCGTCTGTTGGTTGCAGTCAAAATTCAAATATGCCGTCTGTTGCGTCCAGTCAAAATTGAAATATGCCGCATGTTGCTTGCAGTCAAAATTCAAATATGCCGTCTGTTGCTTGCAGTCAAAATTCAAATATGCTTTATGTTGCTTGCAGTCATAATTGAAATATGCCGTATCTTGATTGCAGTCAAAATTCAAATATGTCGAATGATGCTTGCAGTCAAAACTGAAATATGCCATCTGTTGCTTGCAGTCAAAGTTGAGATATGCCGCATTTTGCTTTCATTCAAAATTCATATATGTCACCTGTTGCTTGCAGTCAAAATTCATATATGTCTCCTGTTGCTTGCAATCAAATTTCAAATATGCCATATGTTGCTCGCAGTCAAAATTCAGATATGACGTCTGTTGCTCGCAGTCAAAATTCAGATATACCGTCTGTTGCTTGCAGTGAAAATTCAAATACGCCGTATGTTGCTTGCAGTGAAAATTCAAATACGCCGCATGTTGCTTGCAGTCAAAATTCAAATATGCCGCATGTTGCTTGCAGTCAAAATTCAAATACGCCGCATGTTGCTTGCTGTCAAAATTCAAATACGCCGTCTGTTGGTTGCAGTCAAAATTCAAATATGTCGTCTGTTGCGTCCAGTCAAAATTCAAATACGCCGCATGTTGCTTGCAGTCAAAATTCAAATACGCCGCATGTTGCTTCCAGTCAAAATTCAAATATGCCGCATGTTGCTTGCAATCAAATTTCAAATATGCCATATGTTGCTCGCAGTCAAAATTCAGATATGACGTCTGTTGCTCACAGTCAAAATTCAGATATACTGTCTGTTGCTTGCAGTGAAAATTCAAATATGCCGTATGTTGCTTGCAGTGAAAATTCAAATACGCCGCATGTTGCTTGCAGTCAAAATTCAAATACGCCGCATGTTGCTTGCAGTCAAAATTCAAATACGCCGCATGTTGCTTCCAGTCAAAATTCAAATATGCCACATGTTACTTGCAGTCAAAATTCAAATACGCCGCATGTTGCTTGCAGTCAAAATTCAAATACGCCGTCTGTTGCTTGCAGTCAATATTCCGATATGCAATCTGTTGCTTCCAGTCAAAATTCAAATATGCTGTATGTTGCTTGCAGTCAAAATTCAAATACGCCGTATGTTGCTTGCAGTCAAAATTTAAATATGCCGTCTGTTGTTTGCAGTCAAAATTCAAATATGACGTCTGTTGCTTGCAGTCAAAATTCAAATGTGCCGTATGTTGCTTGCAGTCAAAATTGAAATATGCCGCATGTTGCTTGCAGTCAAAATTTAAATATGCCGTCTGTTGCTTGCAGTCAAAATTCAAATATGCCGTCTGTTGCTTGCAGTCAAAATTCAAATGTGCCGTATGTTGCTTGCAGTCAAAATTGAAATATGCCGCATGTTGCTTGCAGTCAAAATTCAAATATGCCGTCTGTTGCTTGCAGTCAAAATTCAAATATGCTTTATGTTGCTTGCAGTCAAAATTGAAATATGCCGTATCTTGATTGCAGTCAAAATTCCGATATGCAATCTGTTGCTTCCAGTCAAAATTCCGATATGCTGTATGTTGCTTGCAGTCAAAATTCAAATAAGCCGTATGTTGCTTGCAGTCAAAATTCAAATACGCCGCATGTTGCTTGCAGTCAAAATTCAAATACGTCGTCTGTTGGTTGCAGTCAAAATTCAAATATGCCGTCTGTTGCGTCCAGTCAAAATTGAAATATGCCGCATGTTGCTTGCAGTCAAAATTCAAATATGCCGTCTGTTGCTTGCAGTCAAAATTCAAATATGCTTTATGTTGCTTGCAGTCATAATTGAAATATGCCGTATCTTGATTGCAGTCAAAATTCAAATATGTCGAATGATGCTTGCAGTCAAAACTGAAATATGCCATCTGTTGCTTGCAGTCAAAGTTGAGATATGCCGCATTTTGCTTTCATTCAAAATTCATATATGTCACCTGTTGCTTGCAGTCAAAATTCATATATGTCTCCTGTTGCTTGCAATCAAATTTCAAATATGCCATATGTTGCTCGCAGTCAAAATTCAGATATGACGTCTGTTGCTCGCAGTCAAAATTCAGATATACCGTCTGTTGCTTGCAGTGAAAATTCAAATACGCCGTATGTTGCTTGCAGTGAAAATTCAAATACGCCGCATGTTGCTTGCAGTCAAAATTAAAATATGCCGCATGTTGCTTGCAGTCAAAATTCAAATACGCCGCATGTTGCTTGCAGTCAAAATTCAAATACGCCGTCTGTTGGTTGCAGTCAAAATTCAAATATGTCGTCTGTTGCGTCCAGTCAAAATTCAAATACGCCGCATGTTGCTTGCAGTCAAAATTCAAATACGCCGCATGTTGCTTCCAGTCAAAATTCAAATATGCCACATGTTACTTGCAGTCAAAATTCAAATACGCCGCATGTTGCTTGCAGTCAAAATTCAAATATGCCGCATGTTGCTTGCAGTCAAAATTTACATATGCCGTCTGTCGCTTGCAGTCAAAATTCAAATATGCCGTCTGTTGCTTGCAGTCAAAATTCAAATATGCCGTATGTTGCTTGCAGTCAAAATTAACATATGCCGTCTGTCGCTTGCAGTCAAAATTCAAATATGCCGTCTGTCGCTTGCAGTCAAAATTCAAATACGCCGTATGTTGCTTGCAGTCAAAATTCACATATGCCGCATGTTGCTTGCAGTCAAAATTTAAATAAGCCATCTGTTGCTTGCAGTCAAAATTCAGATATGCCGTCTGTTGCTTGCAGTCAAAATTCCGATATGCAATCTGTTGCTTCCAGTCAAAATTCCGATATGCTGTATGTTGCCTGCAGTCAAAATTCAAATACGCCGTATGTTGCTTGCAGTCAAAATTCAAATATGCCGCATGTTGCTTGCAGTCAAAATTCAAATACGCCATCTGTTGGTTGCAGTCAAAATTCAAATATGTCGTCTGTTGCGTCCAGTCAAAATTCAAATACGCAGCATGTTGCTTGCAGTCAAAATTTGAATTCACCATCTGTTTCACTGAAAATTGAAATTCAGCAACTGTTGATTCGCATTAAAATTTGTACTCACTGTCTGTTGATTCCAGTCAAAATTCAATTTCATCACCTTTTGGATGCAGTAAAATGTACATAGATGATTCATTTTCAAACATCCTAACTGCAGCATTACATTGCTTGAGTTTAGAATTTACAGCCAAACGTTCGGTGATATACACACTTGTGATAAGAGCTGAACAAATGTTCAACTTACCTGCAGTAATCACACCTGTATTGAAATGTCACACTGATGGACATATGGACAGCAGGACTGACAGATGAACATGAAAACCCTGATTACAAATGAAAACAGACACTACAAAGAGTAAATAAAGGGGGATTTTAGTTGGCCCCAACCACACCAACTAAAGTGAGGCTCAGCCATTGTGCACAGCCCCTCCTGAGACAACAGACAGTAACAGAGAACATGAATGTGTTTATACAGTACGTTATTAATATACATGCATCCTATCATCACTATGAATATAAATTTATCAAAATATTAATATACAGGCATCTTATCATCACTATGAAAATATATTTATCAGATTATTAATATACAGGCATCTAAACATCACTATGAATATATATTTATCAAATTATTACTATACAGACATCCTCACTATGAATATATATTTATGAAATTATTAATGTAAAAACATCATCACTATGAATACATATTTATCAGATTATTAATATACAGGCATCCTCACTATGAATATATATTTATCAAATTATTAATATACAGACATCCTCACTATGAATTTATATTTATCATATTATTAATATACAGGTATCTTATCATCACTATGAATATATATTTAACAAATTATTAATATACAGGCATCTTATCATCACTATGAAAATATACTTATCAGATTATTAATATACAGGCATCTAAACATCACTATGAATATATATTTATCAAATTATTACTATACAGACATCCTCACTATGAATATATATTTATGAAATTATTAATGTAAAAACATCATCACTATGAATACATATTTATCAGATTATTAATATACAGGCATCCTCACTATGAATATATATTTATCAAATTATTAATATACAGACATCCTCACTATGAATTTATATTTATCATATTATTAATATACAGGTATCATGTCATCACTATGAATCTATATTCATCAGATTATTAATATACAGACATCCTCACTATGAATATAAATTGATCAGAATATTAACATACATGTATCCTATCATCACTATGAATATATATATTTATCAAATTATTAATATTCAAGCATTCTATGATCACTATGAATATATGTTTATCAAATTATTAATATACAGGCATGCTACCATCACTATGAATCTATATTTATCAGATTATTATAAAATAATAATCTGATAAATATAGATGACTACAAGATTGACTACATGACTGACAGACTACATGATTGATTCGATTGGGAAGGCAGTGGCTGCGCAGTCGGCGGGTGTTAACCACACGCTGGAAAACATCTCAGGTAGGATTGCAGCTCTGGAAACCCGCTTTGACCGTCTGTGAAGACCACATTCTACATTCAGATGCATTGAGAGCCACTCTGTTCTCAGAACTGTGGAATCTTTCAGGCATCTGCTAATCTGGATATTCATTTGGCCTCCCCAACACAGCTGCACTTCAAGGCCGCTGTGATAAAAAACCTCCTCAAGAAGATCAACACTTAAGCCTCGCTCCCTGGTCATCTCCCTCCCCTCAGCTTCTCCAGCTCTGACGTTGACTGTGGACAGTGGACTGCTCAGGGCTGAGCCCCTCCCCCTCCAGGATTGTCGGACAAGGCCGTTGACGGCGCCAAATAGGCTGCCTCTGGAGTGTTCTGATAAACTGGTCCTTCAAATCTCGGTTGTCGTCCTGCGTCCTTGTTTTGTCTGTGTGATTATTGTTTTTCTGTGCTGATGGGGATTTTTTTCCTCATTGCTGCTGTGTAATGCAGCGGCTATGAGGGGTTTTTTTTCTCCTTTTTCCCTCGTGTTTGCTTTTCAATATATGTTTATGTACCGGGCCGGCCTATGTGTGTTGTGTGTTATGTGTGTGTCGTTTGTTATGGGTCGGTCTTGGTTTGCTCAGCCCTGCTGTTGACCAAGGCAGGGATGTACATCTGGAGCTGGTCCCCAGGCACCTAATGGCGACTTCTGCTCCTACTGGCAATTAGGATGGTTAAATGCAATAGACACATTTCATTGTGCAGGGAACATGTTCTTCTGTGCATATGACAATAAAATTCCTTTGAATCCTTTGAATCCTTGAATCCTTGAATTATTAATATACAGACATCCTATCATCACAATGAATACATATTTATCAGATTATTAATATACAGACATCCTATCATCACAATGAATACATATTTATCAAATTATTAATATACAGGCATCCTAACTATGAATATATATTTATCAAATTATTAATATACAGACATCCTATCATCACAATGAATACATATTTATCAGATTATTAATATACAGACATCCTATCATCACAATGAATACATATTTATCAAATTATTAATATACAGGCATCCTCACTATGAATATACATTTATCAGAATATTAATATACAGACATCCTATCATCATTATGAATATATATTTATCAAATTATTAATATACAGACATCCTATCATCACTATGAATATACATTTATCAGAATATTAATATACAGGCATCCTCACAATGAATATATATTTATCAAATTATTAATATACAGACATCCTATCTCTCTCTCTTAGGTGGTCTGCTCTTGGGCAGGTCCAGCATGCACAACCGCACACCATCTCTCTCGATCCATCGCCATCTCCTTTATGATGTGATAGCCACGCCCTTCTTGTATGTTGTCCAGCATTGCCAACCGCTTCCTTCCTCTGCCTCTCTTTCCATCTGCTCTCCCCTCCAGTACTGTTCTTAACATTCCTTCTGATCTCATGATGTGGCCAATCCATCGCGCTTTCCTCTTCCAGATTGTAACTTTTAGACTTCTCTTTTCTCCAACTCTCCTCAGTACTTCTTCATTTCTCACGTGCTCTCTCCAGCTGATCTTTTCCATCCTCCTCCGAAATCACATCTTGCAGCTCTCTAGTCTCTTCATGTCCTCTTTCTTCAATGTCCAGGTTTCTGAGCCACAAAGGAGTACACTCCAAAGTCTTGATTAGTCTCTTCTTCAGGTTTTGGTTGGTCTTTCCAGTGAGTAGCACTTGATGATTGTTGAACGCGTCTTTTGCCATAGCAATTCTTTTCCTCACTTCTTTTTTGCTACGTCCATCATCTGTGAGCAGGCTTCCAAGATATTTGAATTGTTGGACTTGTTCTAGTACCTGGCCATCGATGTTGATCTGCAACTGCTCATATTCACTGATATATGAGCAGACATCCTCACTATGAATATATATTTAACATATTATTAATACACAAGCATCCTATCATCACTATAAATATATATTTATGAAATTATTAATATACAGACATCCTCACTATGATTATATATTTATCAGATTTTTAATATACAGGCATCCTATCATCACTATGAATCTATATTTATCAGATTATTAATATACAGTCATACATGTTGCTTGCAGTCAAAATTCAAACATGCCGTCTGTTGCTTGCAGTCAAAATTCAAACATGTCGTCTGTTGCTTGCAGTCAAAAGAGATATTCAATATCTGTTGATATACAAACTAGAAGCACTCAGAGGGTGCAAACCTCCGCCAAGGCCATGGGGTCACTGATGCCATAACATCTACACGCCGTGGAATCATTGAACCAAAAAAAGTGTAACAATGATGTTTGCTCAGTAGTTAAAAAAGTTTCATCTGCTGTGACTGGATAGCATGTATCCTTAGTGCTTGGCATCACAGTTTATTGCAACTTGCACCTTTCCCAGAATCTACTGTCATCTGAGCACTGATATTGATATTGCATGTGCTTATAGACAAAAACAAATAAGAGACAAAATTCAATTTATTATTCAACTAAACTGCAAATATATGAATTTTTAACATTCATGAAACACTTCTCTAAACAAGGCCATAGGGTCACTGACCTTAAAGAGATTCCCTCCTTGGCAGAGTGATCTATTTCTTTTTTCTCTTTCTCTAAAATTGTATATAATAATCATTAGATTATTAATATATAAACAAAAATAAATTTAAGGAATATTATAATTTGAAAACAAACCCTGAACGTAATGACAGCTGCAACTGCTTAATTCTTCTTTGTCTTTCGGCTGTTCCCGTTAGGGGTCGCCACAGCAGATCAGTCGTTTCCATCTCACCCTGTCCTCTGTATCTTCCTCTGTCACACCAACCACCTGCATGTCCTCTCTCAGCACATCCATGAACCTCCTCTTTGGTCTCCCTCTTCTCCTCCTGCCTGGTGGCTCCATCCTCAGCATCCTTCTCCCTATATACCCTGGGTCCCTCCTCTGCACATGTCCAAACCATCTCAATCTCGCCTCTGACTTTGTCTCCAAACCGTCCCACCTGAGCTGTCCCTCTGATATGTTCATTCCTAATCTTGGCCATTCTTGTCACTCCCAAAAAGAATCTCAACATCTTCAGCTCTGCCACCTCCAGCTCTGACTCCTGTCTTTTTGTTAGTGCCACTGTCTCTAAACCATACAACATAGCTGGTCTCACTACTGTTTTGTAAACTTTCCCCTTCACTCTTGCTGATATTCTTCGGTCACAAATCACTCCTGCCACCTTTCTCCACCCACTCCACCCTACCTGCACTCTCTTCTTCACCTCTCTACCACACTCTCCATTACTTTGAACAGTGAACCCCAAATATTTAAACTCATCTACTTTCACCACTTCTACTCCTTGTAACTGCACTATTCCACTGGGCTCCCTCTCATTCACACACATGTACTCAGTCTTGCTTCTACTGACTTTCATTCCCCTTCTCTCCAAAGCATATCTCCACTTCTCCAGACTAGACTCAACTTGCTCTCTACTCTCACTACAGATCACAATGTCATCTGCAAACATCATAGTCCATGGGGACTCCTGTCTAATCTCATCTGTCAACCTGTCCATCACCACTGCAAACAAGAAAGGACTCAGAGCTGATCCTTGGTGTAATCCCACCTCCACCTTGAATGAGTCTGTCATTCCGACTGCACATCTCACCGCTGTCACACTATTCTTGTACATGTCCTGCACTACCCTAACATACTTCTCTGCCACTCCAGACTTCCTCATACAATGCCACAACTCTTCTCTTGGCACCCTATCATAAGCTTTTTCTAAGTCCAAAAACACACAATGTAACTCTTTCTGTCCTTCTCTGTACTTTTCCAACAGTATTCTCAGAGCAAACATTGCATCTGTAGTGCTCTTTCTAAGCATGAAACCATATTGCTGCTCACAGATCTTCACCTGTTTTCTAAGCCTAGCTTCTACTACTCTTTCCCATAACTTCATGCTGTGGCTGATCAGCTTTATGCCTCTGTAGTTACTGCAGCTCTGCACATCACCCTTGTTCTTGAAAATAGGAACCAGCACACTTCGTCTCCACTCCTCAGGCATCCTCTCACTTTTCAAGATTTTACTAAACAATCTGGTTAGAAACTCTACTGCCATCTCTCCTAGACATTTCCATGCCTCCATTGGAATGTCATCTGGACCAACTGCCTTTCCACTCTTCATCCTCTTCATAGCAGCCCTCACTTCTTCCTTGCTAATCTCTTTTACTTCCTGATTTACTCTCACCACATCATCCAGCCTTTTTGCTCGCTCATTTTCTTTATTCATCAACTCTTCAAAATATTCCCTCCACCTTCTCAGCACACACTCCTCACTTGTCAGCACATTACCATGTGCATCTTTTACCACCCTAACCTGCTGCACATCCTTTCCAGCTCTGTCCCTTTGTCTGGCCAATCGGTACAAGTCCTTTTCTCCTTCCTTACTATTCAACTTCTTGTACAGCTCGCAATATGCCTTTTCCTTTGCTTTTGCCACTTCTCTTCTCGCCTTACGCCGCATCTCCTTGTACTCCTGTCTACTTTCTTCATCTCTCCGACTATCCCAAAACTTTTTCACCAACCTCTTTCTCCTTATGCTTTCCTGGACCTCTTCATTCCACCACCAAGTCTCCTTGTCTTCCTTCCACTGTCCAGATGTCATACGCAGTACTGCCCTAGCTGTCTCCCTCACCACATCTGCAGTACTTTTCCAGTTGTCCAAAATTGCTTCCCCTCCAACTAGTGCTTCTCTCACCTGCTCGCTAAATTTCACACAACAGTCTTCCTCCTTCAGCTTCCACCATCTGATCCTTTGTTGAGCTCTCACTCTCTTCTTCTTATTTACCTCTAAAGTCATCCTACAAACAACCATCCTATGCTGTCTTGTGACACTCTCTCCTGCTACCACCTTACAGTCTGATTTCTTTTAGCTTGCATCTCCTATAAAGAATGTAGTCCACCTGTGTGCACCTTCCTCCACTCTTATATGTTACCCTGTGCTCCTCCCTTTTCTTAAAGTAGGTATTCACCACAGCCATTTCCATCCTTTTTGCAAAATCAACTACCATCTGTCCTTCCCCATTCCTATGCTTGATACCATATCTACCCATTACTTCCTCATCACCTCTGTTCCCTTCACCAACATGCCCATTGAAGTCTGCTCCTATCACCACTCTTTCATGCTTGGGCACACTCTCCACCACCTCATGTAACACACTCCAGAAATCGTCTTTCTCCTTCATCTCACAACCTACCTGTGGGGCATATGCACTGATGATATTCATCATCACCCCTTCAATTTCCAACTTCACACTCATCACCCTGTCAGACACTCACTTAACCTCCAACACACTTTTAACATACTCTTCCTTTAAAATGACCCCAACACCATTTCTCTTCCTGTCCTCACCATGGTACAACAACTTGTACCCACCGCCGATGCTCCTGCTCTTACTTCCCTTCCACTTGGTCTCTTGCACACACAATATGTCTACCTTTCTCCTCTCCATCATATCAGCTAGCTCTCTCCCTTTACCAGTCATACTACCAACATTCAAAGTCCCCACTCTCATTTCCACCTTTCTAGTTTTCTTCTTCTCCTGCTGTTCGTGGCAACGTTTTCCTCCTCTTCTTCGTCGTCTTCGCCTAGCAGTAGCCCAATTTCCACCGGCACCCTGTTGGGCAAACTGCTTAATGCTAACTTTAACATTGAAAATGCCATAGACATGCTAATGCGTTAGCATCGTCATCCGGATCACCACTAAAATTTAATCACTTGTTCCTCTTGTCATTTCCAACGACTCCACAAAATTTCATCAAAATCCGTTCAAAACCTTTTGAGTTATCCTGCTGACAGGCAGACAGACAAACAAACGCACGCAACCGAAAACATAACGTCCTTGGCGGAGGTAATAATGAATGTTTACGAGTTCAATGGTAGGAATATTTCATGAGGTGAAAGCTGGAACAAACCATTCAACGAGGCGAAAGAATGTAAAAACATTCATTATTTGTTTTATATAACGGCTAAAATAGATCATTGTCATTTGATATTTTATTCATTTGTAAACAACAGAAAAGGGACTTACATTTTGGTGTTCCACTGTGATGTGTTGTCCAGTGATGCAGTGCACTGACTTCGGACTTCCATAGAAAAAAAAAAGACTTTGTGTAGTTCCTCAGTCTCGCCAAATCACATCAGCATTTCATGTAAACAGGTATGCAGGTATGCGTGAGGTCTTGTGTGCGTGCATGTGAGAGTGCAATGGTACCAAACGTATGGAACCAAATTTGCACTCTAAATGGAACCAAGCCACACTCTGAATGCAATGCAACACAAATGGGATGAATTAATCCATGTCATGTGACATACAAAGCACCAATCAAATGACAAGGATCCACTCAGCCGTTATATAATATGCAATAAATTTTGTACTCACCATTTGTTGCATGCATTTAAATTGGTGTCTGTTGCTTGCAGTCAAACTTTAATTGTTTCAAAGAGCATCCTCATCAGGGTGGAATAAGAACAGTGTTACACTACCATCATCCTCCATCTTCTGCTGGTGGTGTCCCGGTTCTGCTGGAAGAAATACTTCTGGAAGTGTCCAGCATCAGGACGTGGTCCTCTGGCTGACCTGTACCACAGCCTTCATCTGGAGAGATCACATAAAAGCCACATTAGCTGAACTCCTCCAAGTTTCCATGTGAGCAGCTGTATGATCACGTTTAGCTCCAGAACACTTGACAACTTAGCGTCTGATATTCACAGTCCACAGGAAACAGGTTTTCAGACAGAACAAAAAGACCAAGATGCTGCCAGTGCTCCACATATCCATGGCCTCGGTGAACTGCAGGCCTCAGGCCACCTCTGGAGCCCTGATGGTGGAGGACAGAGGAGGAATGTCAGCACAGACAATGAAACACTGACAGCAGCTGTGATTCACATCCTCACATTTGGGCCACAAAGTGTCGTCCATCATTTGGAAACACCAAACTACAAACACATTATCAGACAAGCTGGAGGAGTGAACTCGCCTGGAAGAGACAGCATGAAGCTCCACTCCAGGTTCCACTGTGGAGGATGGAAAAGCTCCATCAAAGTCAACATGTTTGACTCTGAAGAGCCGGTCCTCATGGCCCACGAGTGTGATGATGCTGGGGTTGATGTCAGCATGAAGAAGCCCGACACCATTCAGAGCGTCCAAGACCCCAAACAGAGCAACAAATGACATGGATCAGAATTTAACTGTGCTCTGCTTCAACATTTAATATGAGACAAACATGCAGTACAACAAATAAATATCTCCAGAGTCCAACAACACAAGCTTTTCTCTGGACATTACCCAGAGGACCTGGATCTTAGAATGCCAGTGTCCAAATAAGACGGACAAAATGGGGGCAGGTTATTACTGGAAGGACAGATCAAATGAGTTCAAGACAATTGCAAAATGGTAAGAATCCTAACTGGAGACAATGAGAATCTGGATGTTGTCTAAGTAAAGTATCCTCAGACAAATTTAAGGAACAACTACAGAAGTTTATGTGGTGTCGTTTTTGTATCATGTCCTGCCTCCTGTGTCCTGAGAGACCTGATTCTTCTCCAGACTTCATATGAGAAGCCAAAGACAAACATGCTGTGCAACTGGACAAATTGTATCCAGAGACTGTGGCAGCCATTCACGTTCCTCAAGGAGACTGTAGAGACTCCTGTGTAGCATCTCAAACGCCAGACAGGTTTGTCCCTGGTGCTGGAAACACACATAGAAGTGGACAATGTTGGACTCAGCTGCGTCAAGGACACTGACGCCTGAGGAGAAAGAAGACAAAATCCATCACCAGATTCTAAAAATGGGTGTGAACAAAATGTGAGACAACACAAAAGCTGATTTACTTTTTTCAAGTGTCTTGTTTAAAGTCAGTGTCCCTCTTCATTTTTTTCACAGCCACCGTCTCTGTCGTGACATTAATTTAGTGACTTTGCTGAAGCAGCCCTCACAGATTAACTTCAGGATGGAATATTGAAAAAAGCCGCTGCAGATGAGGTCGACGTCCTCTAGCGTGCTCATGGTTGCGGTTGTGAATGTTGAGACACAGCGGACACAGAGAAAAAACACATGAATGGACTTTACTGGTTTCCTTCATCCACTGATAATCCTGCTCTGCTGTATGCTGTTTTTACACCGTTTTAAGTTCAGAATATTGTCATTTATGGGCGAGACTTCAACCTGACTTGTTAATCGCAGTTTGAGGTAACTTATGTTCTGATCTGGTGCTTTGTAAATAATTTAATTTAAATAAACTGAATCATGGGTTCATTTCCAGGCAGGTATGTTGGAGACGCAGACTCCCACCAAGGAGACAATGAAAACAAAACAAAAAATAAATATCACCAACGCACAAAGGAATTTTATTAGAATTAAAACAAACAACTCAGAACAGTCTCTAAAAAATCTAATTCATGACTACATACCTAACATCATGAGGCCAAAACAATTCCGTTTTCTAAAACCATAAAATATCAAATTAAAATGAAATTAAAGTTCATCTAATTGAGCTCAAATAATTTAGGACTTACACAATGTTGTTTAAAACCAAAAACCATTTAAAACAAAGCGTGCTGTCTCCAAGGCAATATTAATGTTTATCAATTTAAACTAGGTTCACCTAATCCAGCCCAAATCATCCGACACATCAAATTTTATTCAGTAAAATCTAATTTAAAACTCTCATTTTAAATGGCTGTCTCCGTATTATGCTTTTGTCATGGAAGAAAAAATTGATAAATAAAAAGACTGTAAGGTTTATTTTTAATCAACCCATTTCAGCGTCTTCTCAGTTCAAGAAATAGGAAACTAAAAAGAGAAAATTAAATTAGTCTAGACTGAATCACTTATGACACATAAAACTGTATATTGATAGTTTATTTTTAATAAACATTTAAAAACAGACATCTCCATGGTGACATCAACTTTATTTTGAAACTCGACACATCTGTTGGCCATTTTAATCCAGAATTTTAACCTCTGATCCCTTTAAAGTTTTCACATGACAGTGCTGTTTTTAAATCATATCTGGGATTTTACAGTGAACTATAAGGGCTCACGGTACAAAAGCAAAACAAATGCACAGGAAATAAATAAACACAAAATAAAATCCCAAACATGGTCATCATCTATCAAAAGCAGTACAAACCTGAGCTAACGGCTAACACTGGAAGTGGCTAACAAGAGTTTAGCTGCTACAATGACTGACTTTTGAGCTGTTTACTTACCATTTTTGTCCACAGTGTAACTTATTTCTTCTCTTCCAGCAAACAAGTTGCTACAAGTTGCTACTGTTGCTACAAGTGTCTTCGTGCTGACAGTCTGCAGTGTTTATGTCTCAACCTGTGAAGCTGAAGTGAGACTGAGCTCTGCTAACACCACACTGGTTACTATGGTAACTCCAAACAGGCTCTGACGTCATCAGCTCCTTTAAGTGGCCCACTCCAGTTTGGCCCCGCCCCACGCTCGCTCCAGTTTGGCCCCGCCCCCAAACTAAGTTGCCACTACTGATCTGCAGTTGATTGACCAATATTTTTCAAGCAAACTGGCCGCCATATTACCACTCCCATGTCCTGCTCCTGAAGTTTTTTTCCATATACATTATATACGGTCTTTTCTCGCGATCTTTAACCAGACGCACGCAATTTTATTCTTTGGGATTTTGCAAAAAAAAAAAAAAAAAAAGCCTTCAGTGCAGCTATAAACTGCGCAAATCGTCAGTTCAAAGGGTGTGAACAAATATTTCACTTGTATGAAATGGAAAGTAATGAAGAATAATTTAAAGAGTTTTAGCATAGATATTAATAATAATAATAATAATAATAATAATAATAATAATAAGTGGCTTGTGTGTAGCCACATGTTGAGTTTTGACTTGAACAAACTATTTTAAAACATTTATTAGGTCTACTTGTGCATAGTTTTGGAGCTTTAGGTGTTGTTGCTACGAGCTTTATAACTTATATTAAGCTGAAGCTCATAGAGCTATGCATGAGGCTTCATCACGGCGTTGCTGTGTGCCATGCGGCACCGCCGCGACACACGAAGCCTCCGCTCCTCTTTCCATGACAAAAACTCCTGTAACAGTGGAATGTGCTGTTCATTTCCAAACTGGACGCTGTGTTTTATCCGGGATGTCGTCTGACTAGCACAGGAATTGTGAAAAGACGTGGACATCAGCACTTTTTCGGCACATTGACACAGACGTGCGGAGGAATTCCGCGCATCACGGCGGTGTCACATGGCGCAAAGCAACACCGTGATGAAGCCTCACAGGACATGAAAATCCGCCGAGGGGCTGGACCACTCCTCACTCAAAGCCTGCTCACAGGCGAATGACGCAACTGACAGGCGTGGAAAAACTCACGCATGCGCACGAGGGTTCAAGCTTGTCTGACGCAATCACACGTGATTCAAATCCATATGGTTTTTGAAAAAAACAATAAGGTCGGATACTTTTCTAATAGACCTCGTATATATAAGCTTGCTGATGATTACACTTGTATAAACTTTGATTAAAGAATCATAATTTTTAGAACTGAGAATTTGTTCCAGTGATATGAGTCATTGAGAATAAAGGGGAGAAAGTATCAAAGTACTAAAAGAAAGAAAGGAAATAAATCAAATAGCTAATCATGGCAGATATAAATTAGGAGGGATGAAGGTTACATTAACTGGAGAACAAAAAGAAGGAAATGAGAGAATTATTTCAGTTATTACTCCAAATTGTTGACATTCTAATAAGCCATCTGTGTGCGGTCCACATAACTTGGGAGTGGTAAGATGGCTGCCTGTTTACTTTAGCGGATTATAGGCCCAGTCCCAATACCCGCACTTCCACCCTTGTGCCCCTCAAATGCGCGTTCCCGCTAGAGGTTAAAGTGCCCCAATTCTCCGGAGAGGAGTTCGCCCCGCCCCATTTCCGCACTTGGTCTGCACTTCGGCCAAGTCCGCATCGATGCGAACTTCGCCGAAGGCGATTACCCACAATTCATTGCTGCATGTGACGTATTTGGGCAAAACGGCAGAAAATTGGAAAAAGATGGATGGCGATCGAGCTCCTGTACCGAAAAAATGTCTTTTCAAGTGTAAATATTTTATTTGTTGTGTAATTACAATGGACGTTTGCTTTGCCATGACGTTTTGATGTGTATTTACGGACATTTGTGCAAACAATTTTGTTACTTTTTGTCATAAAACAACCAATTTAACAGCCAAATAAAAATATGAATATTTATTTAAAACATTTACCGGTTATTTACCCACTCCTTTAAATTAAAAAAATTAAACAACTACCTTAAATAAATGACCAATCACTAATTTACATTTCTGAAGACGTGTGTCAAGATGCCATTGCCTAAACAGTTGTTTTTTCATTCAACAGGGACAGATGAAATGACATTTAATTTTATAACATTTCGGTCTGAAAATGACCATCTTTTCACTGGGCACAGGAATGCGTCAACTCAAGGCTATGAGTAAGTTTACAGCTGTAAACAATATAAACAAGTTTAAGTAAGTAAAAAAAAAAAAAAAAAAAACAGTATAATTGTTTATTTAATGACTCTTGCGGCGAAATCATAGAAATTATGGACCTGGAGGGAAAGGTCACTCCTCAACAATGCAAAAAAAAAAGGGAAAACCTTAAGAAAAAGTATAAGGTAATTTGCTTGCCAAAATGCCTTTGCATCTGTGATATTTAAAAATGTAAATTTAATTCAGGGCCGAGCAGTGTAGTGGTCAGCCCCGGCCAGACAGAAGAGAAAGAGGAGACCTCAGCATCAGTGCCATCAGGCGAGAGTTCAGAAGTCAGCTCACCAGAAATGTTTCCAGTTGACACTCCAATGAGGCCAAGGAAAAGGAAGAGGCATGATGAGAGTGCAGCAGAAGGCCTGAGGGAATGGTGTGAGAGAATGGAGGAGAGGCAAAAAGAAGAAGATGCCCGGGACAGGGCTTGGCTGAGCCATTCCCAGGAACAAATGGATAAAATGCTAGATTTGTTTGGGAGACCTGTTGACCACCTCACAAAGTAAAACAAAGTTTTGTCTGTTAAGGTTCTCTTGTCCAGGTGGTTTGAAGTGTGAATCTTCGACCGAAGTGGGTTTATCGAGGTGAGGACGTTTTTCTTCTATCCACAGAATCTTTGCCTGGTTCTTGTGGTCAGCAGTGACAAAGTTTTTTTTTATTAGTCACTGCTGACCACAAGAACCAGTCAAAGATTCTGTGGATAGAAGAAAAACATCCTCACCTCGATAAACCCAGTCCAGTCGATGACTTAAGTTTCAGCACTAAAACAAGTTCATTTCTATTCATTTTTCTGTGTTCTTGAAAATGTAAGCAACATGTTTTTGCATGTTTGCTCTTTGTTTGCTCTTTGTTGTAAAAACAAAACACAATAAACACTTTCAGAATAAATAAATCAAATGTCTTTATTTATTTTTTTATATCTTCAGTAACAAAAGAAAATAATGTCACAACAAGGCATAATAAACATTGCCATAATAATTAAAAGCATGCAAAAGTAATATTTTTTTTATGTAGTAATCCAGATTATCATATTGGGTTAAGTTTTAATTATTACATATTTAATATTTTATTTATTTAAATCCAGTTAATTAATAAATAATAAATAAAAAAATGTTTCTAATCAAAAACCTCAGATCAGAAAAAGACCTGGACCTGGTTTAGTCCTGGTGTAATCCACATTAAAGTGAATACTTTAAAGTGCATATTTAATGATACTTTTGGAACTTGACTAAATGTGTTGCTACTTTTTTTTTACTTTACGTAAGTAAACTAAGCGCTTCTTCAAACACTGAAATTCTCACTAGAACAAACCCTAAATGGACCTAATACTTCATCTGCAATATTGATGCATAAACATAACAGTGAACAATTCAAATCATGAAACTTAACAGGAAATACTAATGTAATTAACTAAATGTAATCATGTTCAAAGAGGTGTGCTTGTAAAGCAAGTGGTGCAGACACCTGGGCAGAGAGTCTGGCTCGCAGTATATTGCCACTTGCTTCCTGAAATGCATCTCCTGGGGGCAGCGGCAGTGGGAGTTGGTCATGCACATCTTCTGGTTCAAGGACATCGTCGTGGGTCAGGCAGACATTATGCAAGAAAGCACATGCAGTTACCACTTGAGTGCAAAATGCAACCTTAACCTCTATTGCCTTAAACATGGTTGTGCGCCGGCGAGCTTTCATCATGCCAAAGACTCGTTCAATTATTGAACGAGCACGTGAATGGCATTTGTTGAACCTTTCTTCAACCCGGCCCTGGAGAGGCAGTTTGTAAGGGGTGATGATGGCTATGGGCCACTGAATGCAGGGATATCCACCATCACCAGAATAGAGTAGCCAGGTGGTGGGTATTCAGCATTTACATACACTGGGCTGTTTTTAAGAACACGGGTGTCATGAACCAAGCCTGGAAAACCAGTAAAAATGTTCAAAAAACGTCCACTGGAGTCACAGATGGCTTGCATGTGAATGGAGTAGAACTGCTTTTAGCTGAAGTAGTCCTCTTTGTTTTGATTTGGGGGTTTAATTCAAATAAAACAGCCATCAACCGCACCTACAGCTTTGTCAAAGGCTTCGTGGCGGGCCAAACGTGCAAATCCCTTCCCAATGTCCTCCAATTCGTCCTGTTTGGGATAGCAAATGACCTTGTGTGCACTGTCCATTATTGATTGGGCAATTCTGTGCACAATCCGGCAAACAGTAGATTTTGGCACAGAGAATGCCCTGGCTGCAACTCTGTATGAGATGCCATGCACAAGCCAATAAACAAAAATTAAGATTTCCAGGGGATACCCCCAGCCGTGGTCTTGGTCCCTCTTCAAAACCCTCATCAAGCCGTTCACTGACTCTCTTGACAGGCGATAGTCAGTTTTCAGGTCTTTCTCAGGATGTAAATACACCTGAAGAGCTGGCATGGTGTTGTTCAGCCTGGTGTACCTGAGCAGTCCTCCAGTCTAAAATGTATGTAGATTAAACATTAAATTAATACATGCTATATAGGAAGAAATGCTCAAATTGAATTCAAAACTGACATATTTGACAAATATGTGACAGTGAAAATACTTTAATCGTAGATATTCTCCATCCAAATACATCAACATAATTTGGCCACACCGATTTAAACATATTTTTGGTTTTCCGGGCTCGCCACTGGACTACACTACAGGGTTATTAATAGCATCACTGCAGTTAATAGCCTTAATATTTAAAATTACCGTTCAAACAGATTCTGGACCGGCGGCGAGAGTCTGCCGTATGAATCTCCTTTGGTTCGAGCGCTTTGTCTTCATTGAAATTGTTGCTTGTTGCAGTTTTAAAAACATTTTTAGCAGCAAAAGTGCGCAAATAGCGATCGGTGCAGCCATGTTGGATGTCACAGAAATTACGTAGTGGTGCAGGTATATGACGTATCGAATCTTTTCTACTTTGGGGTGCACATTCATGATTCTCACAGAATGAACCATATTGATTAATGTTGGTACCCCCACCTTCCTCTCATAAACAAATTTACTTATTTTATTTCATTTTTTGCAACATATTTGTGGTTAACTATAAAGCCTCACTCCCCTCTCCTCTTTTGTTATCCGGGCTTGGGACCGGCAAAGGCAGAGTTACAGAGTTTGTTTTTTGTTTGTTTGTTTGTTGTTGTTTTTTTGTTGTTGTTTTGTTTGTTTGTTGTTGTTTTGATGTTGTTGTTGTTGTTTTGCTTCTTTGGTGTGTGTGAGCGGGTTTACATGTTAGAAAATTCACCCATTTATGAAACAGAAAATCATAAGAGTCAGATAGAACATGGAACAGTTCCACAGTCAAGCTTCTAGTCTGCTCTACTTTCCACGGGATGTGCAGACAGTGTGCACATGCTCCTTGCAGACATATTTCTTGCACAGCGTACAGGTCATGCTGGTCTTCAAATCATTTCGGGTAGGACAAACCTGACACCTGCTGGGTTTCTTGCCTGCGGTTTGTGTCATTGGAGGAGTTGTGGTGTTTGTATCTGACTGTATGTGTCCTTCACAATAGCTGCAGCAGCTGTTGATGCTCTTGGAAGGCACACGGTCTTCTCTCAAGCTGAGGTTTCACCCATTTCCAAGCTGCTCCATGAAAATCCTCCTTCGACTCAATTTTCTCCTGTTCCTGTTTGTAGCTGTGACCTCGTCCAGGCTGTCCACCTCTCCCTTTGTCTCATTGTAGTCCAGCCCCATTTGTGTATTTTTTTTGCTGCTCAGGGCAGCATCTTTGTTCATGGTGCTGAGCAGAAGGACATTTTTCCCTTTCGTGGGGCAATAGGAGACCGCAGTTGCTTTGTCAGTGAAGGCAAACACTGAAGATGTTACTTTCCTGTTCTTGACAGCAAGAAGTTCAGAGGGAAGCTCTGGTTTATTCTTTCTCACTGTCCCCAACATTGTAACCTTCCTTTTGAGCAGTTCCTCACCCAGGGCGTAAGATGTGAAAAAATGATCACATGTAATATTATGCCCATGCAGTCCTTCAGCCATATCAAGCACAACCCTTGTGCCCTGATTTGTTTCCGGTGCTTCACCAGATTTGCCTGTATAAACCTACATATTCCAGGCAAAGATGGACAACCCCAGCAGACCACCGATGTGTGGAATATGTGTTCAGCAAAATGAAAAAATGTCATTGAGAAAATTTTATGCTAAATCAAATGTACCCATTAAATTAGGAAAAGGCATCAAATATGAAGTAAAAAAAAAAAAGCAGTCAAGTATTAATTTTTGAATGATAAACATTGAATGGGGTCAAATTGACCCCAAGGATAATAGGAGGTTAAAGTAAAAATAGGTCATTTCCTGTTACCACCGGGGGGCGCTATGGGTTAGGTGGAAGTTAATATATGCAGACATTCAGGGCGGGGCCCTCATCATGTCCCGTAAGTTTGAAGGATCTACGATGAAGTATGTGGGTGTGACAGCTGTTTGAAGTGAAATGGCTCAGAAAAGCTCGACGACAAAGTTTGACGAACCCTAGCAGCCACTCCTTTGGGCCTACAGAAATTCTTTTGATAACGTTTGATCAGCATGGGGTCATGATGATGTTGACCAAATTTCAAGATGATTAGATGAAATCCCTAGGACAAGTTCGTTCAAAATGTAAGTAGTGGAAATGGCCAAAAATGGCAAAAATTACCTCAAAATCGAAAAATAAATCAAAAACTTTGGAGGGAGTGCCAAGACGGCGCCATTGTGTCTGGCTGCTCATCTGCTGCTCTCCAATCTGTTTGTTATTTTATTGTTTTTAATTTATGCTGTTTTTGAGTCAGAGGCATTGCGGGTGTATGATCGCCAAACTTTGCTGGATCACCAGCTCCCGGTTCATGGTGCGGTGTGGTTATTGGCGGGTGGACAGAACTTTCCGCCCCCATTTTTATCAGAGGTGCCGGCTTTTCTGTGCCATGCTCCTGCAGTGCCTTTCAGCCGAAAGTGCAGTCGTCGCCGCGGGAGATGAAGTGGACGTCTGGTGAAGCTGAAGCTCTTTGGCCTGCTGTTTGGCTTCTGGACGCGCTGTGCACAGAATTCCGGCAGGATCTGTGCTGCCCTGGCGCCTTGTGGATCCAGTTAGAGCCTGTGTGGTGCTGCTGGTCGGCTCTGAGGACTGTCGGCCCGGACGTCCACGTCTTCGCCAGATTGATGTGCGCCAGTGGCGCTCTCCGAACCTGGGCTTGCTTCGCCGGGTTCTGAACAGTGAGACTGTCATCCCCACTGAGGTCCTTAGTCTGGGTCTCCTGAACATCAGATCACTGTCCTCAAAATCATTGTTGATTAATGATTTAATCATGGCTCATCATTTAGATATGATTGTCTTATGTGAAACCTGGCTCAAACCCACAACTCTCCTTCCTCTGAATGAGGCCTGCCCACCAGCGTACACATTTAGTCACGTGTCTCATGGTGTGAAGCAAGGCGGGGGTGTGGCTTTTATTTACAAATCTAGGTTTTCTTTATTAGCTGTTGGGGGTCACAAATATAATTCCTTTGAGCATCTGACTCTCTGTTCTGCCCGTGATGCTAAGTACTGTCAGGGTCATAAAACTGGAGCTCAGCTATGTTATTTTGTCACTGTTTATAGGCCCCCTGGCCCATATTCTGACTTCTTAGATGAATTTGGTGAGTTCATCTCTATTTTGTCAACTAGTGCAGATAACATTTTGATTATTGGTGACTTTAACATTCATATAAATAAGCCCTCTGATCCACTTAGCAAATCATTTATGCAAATTGTGGATGCTTTAGGATTCCAGCAATGCATTCAGGACCCGACACACATTAGTGGAAATACCCTGGATCTGGTTCGTGCACGTGGGTTTGCTGTCACAAATATTGACATTTTGCCTCTCGCATCTATAGTCTCTGACCATTCAGTTATCAGGTTTACATTTACGCTGCCACGTTTAGTGGAACAACAACCTTGTCTACTACTGCAGCGTCGTATTAAACCCTCAACTATGACTGAACTTGAGGCCAGACTACCTGATATTTTAGCTTTGAATCTGGAGAATGCTAAATCAGTGGACAGCCTCGCGGATAGTCTAAATTTAACGCTTAAAACTGCACTTGATAAGATTGCGCCTCCTCTTTTAAGGTCACGCCCTCCTAAGGCACAGTCACCTTGGTTCAATGATTATTTGCGTGACCTCAGGCAGAAGGCTAGAGGTTTGGAACGGAAATGGCGTTGTTCCAAATTAGAGGTGTTCCGCCTTGTGTGGCGGGATGCTGTTTTAGATTATAAGCATGTACTACTGGCCACGAAGCGGACCTGTTACTCTGATTTGATCAGTAAAAACAAACATAACTCAAAGTTTTTGTTTGACACGGTTGCATTTCTTATTCATGGGCAGCCACCTGTTAGTCGTTCTCCCTTTTCAGCACAGGATTTCTTGGATTATTTTGGGAAGAAAATAGAAGATACTAGGCTGAGCATATCTCAGCACGCCTCGGCCCAGCCATTAAAACCTGCTGTGGAGGTGGGCGCTACCATTGAGGTGTTACCTAGATTGACAGAATTTAATAATGTTTCATTGGGCGTGCTGATGAAACTTGTGGCGTCTACAAAAAGCACAACCTTTTTATTTGATCCCATACCAACAAAATTGTTTAAGGACCTGTGGCCCACTCTTGGGTCAACTGTGCTGGAAATTATGAATCTGTCATTAACCTCTGGATCTGTTCTGAAATGTTTTAAATCTGCAGTGATTAAACCATTTCTTAAGAAATCTAATCTTGACCCTAGTGTATTGAAAAATTACAGGCCGATATCAAATCTATCATTCTGTTTCAAAATTTTAGAAAAGGTGGTTTCACAGCAGCTCATAGACCACCTTACTGAGAATGATCTTTTTGAGCCACTGCAGTCTGCTTTTAGGAAATATCACTCCACAGAGACAGTGCTCACTAAAGTAGTGAATGATCTTCTGCGAGCAATGGACTCAGACACCACTACGGTTTTGGTGTTGTTAGATCTCAGTGCTTTTACTTCTGTTTTTATTTATGTATTTGAATTTTTTTTTTATTCATTTTTAATGATTTATTCAATTTTATGTGGACTTGTTTTGTGTAAGGCACCTTGAGACTGCTATGCTGTGATTTGGCACATTATAAGCTAATTCAATTAAATTAAAATGGCAGACTTCTTGTTGACATTTCACCATGACGTTAAGAGACTTTTTTGTGCATCCTAGCATGGTAAATATGTGTACCGAATTTTGTGAAGCTACGACAAAAAACCCCAATGAGGACGGTGTTTTGAAAATTTCTAGGGGGCACTATTTCGCCATTTCGCTGCGACCATGTGCGAGACCCCCAAAATATTGAATTACGGATCTGGCAGGATGACTTTGCAAAGTTTGATGAGTTTTTGAGCATGGGAAAAGGCCGACATTTGGATTTCAAAAGTGAGAATAATAATAATAATAATAATAAATAATAATAATAATAATAATAATAATAATAATAATAATAATAATAAATAATAATAATAATAATAATAATAATAATAATAATAATAATAATAATAATAATAAACAGCGCAATTACAATAGGGTCCTCATAGGAGTTTTTCCTACTTGGGCCCTAAATATTTTTCCATTCTAATATTTACATTTGCTGTTTAAAGCCATTTTATGTTTGTAAAATTGCAATGTAAAAACAGTGAAATACACCACTACCTCAATTTTGATTCATTGATATTTACATTTATTGTTACCTATCTTTTGTGTGTAATTTTGTTATAAATTTGATTGCAAAACAAAGTCTGCATGAAGGACTTCAAATGTGTTTGTCTTTTAACCAACTTAGTTTGGGGAGTCCACCTCTTATAGTTCTACTGGACAAACTTTAGCCCGTTAACTATTATATTTGTAACACATCAGCATTACAAAAACACTTGCTGGGCAATTGTTTTGATTAAAATGATTGGCATTTGGCTTATGTCTAAAACAGGTTAACCCGGGCAGCGCCGGGGACCCCAGCTAGTACTTTATAAATTACACACAAGATAGAACAAAACTGCAATAAATAATAAATCCGAATCAGGATGGACACGAGAGGGTAGCAGAGGACAAAGACATGAAAACCCATAAGGAACTCCAAATAATAAAACCAGGAACAGTCACAAGGTGACAGTGAATAAAATCAGAGGCAGACAGGATTCTAACAACAGGGTCATTGTTTTTATTTTTTATTTTATTTGTTTTATTGAAAATCCTTGTTTTGTTTCCATCACCAAGTGATCAGCTGTCCATGGTCCATCCCTATCCATTTTAATTTGTTCGGTATCTTGGTGTGAAGAACCCAGTAAAAAACAAAGGTCCACCAACACCAACTGTTCCTGTAGTTGGACCATGGTTTTTGGTCACTGTCCTCCATTAAAATCTTCACAAACATATACCTCTTGGGACTCGAACTCTTGACTTCAAGTTCCTTTTGCAAATGCTCCCGGGCTTCCAGCTCTTTGTTAAGCCAGTTGTTCTTGGCTTCCAGCTCTTTCTTAAGCCAGTTGTTCTTGGCTTCCAGCTCTCTGTTAAGCCAGTTGTTCTTGGCTTCCAGCTCTCTGTTAAGCCAGTTGTTCTTGACTTCCAGCTCTCTGTTAAGCCAGTTGTTCTTGACTTCCAGCTCTTTGTTAAGCCAGTTGTTCTTGACTTCCAGCTCTTTGTTAAGCCAGTTGTTCTTGGCTTCCAGCTCTTTCTTAAGCCAGTTGTTCTTGGCTTCCAGCTCTCTGTTAAGCCAGTTGTTCTTGACTTCCAGCTCTCTGTTAAGCTCTTTTGAAATCATCATAAACTCAAAGCCAAGAAGCCCCGTAGATTTTCATACACAGTCCTTGGTTTCAGGTTTCAGTTTTGTTTCTGTTTGATCAAACAGCATGGCTGACAACCACCACAATGATTGACATGACCAAGAGCCAATGACAAGTGGGGGACCACACGGGGTGGCCAATCAGATTGTAGGGGGATCGGGTGCGCCCCCTGACCTCTGCCACCATGGAAGACCCGCCCCTGCTACTATGTTCTATTGATAAATGTGGGGATATTAATGGGTTACAGGATGTAGTGTTTTTGGCTCAGTTCATATTCGGTATATCAGATCTGATATACGTGCACAGTATCTCGCACAATATCAAGCACACACACATCAAACAAAGAAACAGTTATAGGAAGCCCAAGTGCATGAAGTGAAGATGAAGCCAGCAGGGAAACCAGAGACATTCCTGTCCACTGAAGACACTTCCAATAACTTGTGGACTGACGGATTTTAGTCTGAGGTCCTTTGTCTCTATTTTCACTTGGTGGAACATTTGCAGGCCGTGGAGCTTTGAATAGACTCCCAGGATCTACTTGGACAGACTTTTGACTTATTGATGGATCCTGCACCTGAACATCTTCTTGGACAGACTTTTGACTTATTGATGGATCCTGCACCTGAAGATCTTCTTGGACAGACTTTTGACTTATTGATGGATCCTGCACCTGAAGATCTTCTTGGACAGACTTTTGACTTATTGACGGATCCTGCTCCTGCACCCGAAGATCTTCTTGGACAGACTTTTGACTTATTGATGGATCCTGCACCTGAAGATCTTCTTGGACAAACTTTTGACTTATTGATGGATCTTGCACCCGAGGATCTACCTGGACAGATTTGTGACTTATTGATGGATCCTGCACCTGAGGATCTACTTGGACAGACTTGTGACTTATTGATAGATCTTGCACCTGAGGATCTACTTGGACAGACTTGTGACTTATTGACAGATCTTGCACCTGAGGATCTACTTGGACAGACTTGTGACTTATTGATGGATCTTGCACCTGAGGATCTACTTGGACAGACTTGTGACTTATTGACGGATCTTGCACCTGAGGATCTACTTGGACAGACTTGTGACTTATTGACGGATCTTGCACCTGAGGATCTACTTGGACAGACTTGTGATGACTTATTGATGGATCTTGCACCTGAGGATCTGCTTGGACAGACTTGTGATGACTTATTGATGGATCTTGCACCTGGGGATCTACTTGGACAGGCTTGTGACTTATTGACGGATCTTGCATCTGAGGATCTACTTGGACAGACTTGTGACTTATTGATGGATCTTGCACCTGAGGATCTACTTGAACAGACTTGTGACTTATTGACGGATCTTGCACCTGAGGATCTACTTGGACAGACTTGTGATGACTTATTGACGGATCTTGCACCTGAGGATCTACTTGGACAGACTTGTGATGACTTATTGACGGATCTTGCACCTGAGGATCTACTTGGACAGACTTGTGATGACTTATTGATGGATCTTGCACCTGAGGATCTACTTGGACAGACTTGTGATGACTTATTGATGGATCTTGCACCTGAGGATCTACTTGGACAGACTTGTGACTTATTGATGGATCTTGCACCTTTTCAGTTTCTGTTAAAGTCACAAAATCACTGTGGCTCTTGGAACAGAAAGGAAATACCTTCTTCACTCTATTTTGAAGTTCTTGTACAGACAGCAGGAGCATGGTGATCAGTTTTTCTTTATCTTCTATTTCCTTGGCTTGCCTTGCAATGACCTCATCTTTTATCTTCAGTTGCTCATGGGCTTCATTCAAATGGCTCTTCAGATGGACTATCGTTGCCTTTATATCGGCAACCATTGCACTTTGTGCATTCAGGAGGCATGAGCAGTGCTCATACTCTTTCCTAAATCTTTCAGACAGCAGACAGTCCTTCTGTTTCTGAAGATCATCAGGCTGTTGAGTCTTTGCGTTTTCTTCCACCAGCTGGAACATAAGGTGGCCCAGTGTCTGCCCCTCCTGACCTTTATCTTTGTCACTGCTGCTGCTTTTCATTAGGAGATCCATGTCTTGTGAGCTCAGGTCTAAGCCTGGTGAGCTGCTCACTTTGTGTCCTCTAAAATTCCCAGAAGATGCTTCAATGACTCACAGATTTTTTGCTCTCTGATGTTGCCTCAGACGTTGTGGTTCAGAAGGCAACACAGCACCTTTCTTGTCTGCCTTTTATCACATTTAATCAACAAAGAAAAATGTCCACTTTAATGTCTGTTCTTTTATTTCTTTGCTTGAAGACGTAAAAGAACAGACATTAAAGTGGACATCTTTCTTTGTTGAAAGATAGAAGAACAAGAAAATGTCTGTGGCAGTTATACTTTTACACCTGCAGGAACACACACTGAAAAAAGAGAAAGTCAACACTGGCAGCTGTGTTTACCTCTTGAGATAAAATCAGTGTTGTATAGTAATGAAGTAAAAATACTTCACTACTGTACTTAAATACGTTTTGGGAGACTTTGTACTTTACTTGAGTTTTTTAATTCAGCTTACTTTCACTTTTACTTCATTACATTTTTGACCTTAATTGCATACTTCTACTCCGATACATTTTCTATTCGCCATGCCGTTATTCGTTATACACACACACACACACACACACACGAAAAAAGTTGTGTTTTCACCCAGAGACAGCACTGATTACTAGTGACTGCAGCGAAGTCAGGCTGATTTGTCATGAGACATGTCCGATAGGCTTTTTTTTGCAGTTGTGCACTTGGGGGATGTTTGTCAGGAAAATGGTAATTTCTCTGCATTGATTACTGACCTGCAGTGCATCTGTAATCAACTTTTCTGCAGAGCGGCTTTGATTGGAACCTTGAACCAATCAAAGCAGTGATTCGCAGGTCGAAGCAGTGATTCACAGGTCGAAGCACTGATTCGCAGGTCGAAGCAGTGCTTCGATCTATGATTCGTGGATTTATTGTTTTATTTTGCATTATCCTAATTTTCCCCACTAAAACCCTGAAGAGCATATGTCTGTGAGTAATACTTAATATTTTTATGTTAAACCAACCTGTTATGGTCTTCTGAAACAGTTGATAGATGTATTTTATAAAATTAATATATGTCACCTGTTGCTTGCAGTCAAAATTCATATATGACATCTGTAGCTCGCAGTCAAAATTCAAATACGCCGCATGATGCTTGCAGTCAAAATTCAGATATGACATCTGTAGTTCGCAGTCAAAATTCAAATATGATGTCTGTTGCTCGCAGTCAAAATCCAAATATGATGTCTGTTGATTGCAGTTAAAATTCAGATACGCCGCATGATGCTTGCAGTCAAAATTCAGATATGACATCTGTTGCTCGCAGTGAAAACTGAAAAATACCATCTGTAGCTCGCAGTCAAAATTCAAATATGCCGTCTGTTGCTTCAGTCAAAATTCAAATATGCCATCTGTTGTTTGTAGTCAAATTTCAAATATGCCGTCTGTTGCTTGCCGTCAAAATTGAAATATGCAGCATGTGCTTTCCCTCAAAATTCAAATATGCCATCTGTTGCTTCCAGTCAAAATTCCGATATGCCGTCTGTTGGTTCCAGTCAAAATTCAAATACGCCGCATGTTGCTTCCAGTCAAACTTCAAATACGCCGCATGTTGCTTGCAGTCAAAATTCAAATACGCCGCATGTTGCTTGCAGTCAAAATTCAAATATACCGTCTGTTGCTCGCAGTGAAAACTGAAAAATACCATCTGTAGCTCGCAGTCAAAATTCAAATATGACGTCTGTTGCTCGCAGTGAAAACTGAAAAATACCATCTGTAGCTCGCAGTCAAATTTCAAATATGCCGTATGTTGCTCGCAGTCAAAATTCATATATGACGTCTGTAGCTTGCAGTCAAAATTCAAATATGCCGT
This sequence comes from Thalassophryne amazonica, assembly GCF_902500255.1. Classification (NCBI taxonomy): domain Eukaryota; kingdom Metazoa; phylum Chordata; class Actinopteri; order Batrachoidiformes; family Batrachoididae; genus Thalassophryne; species Thalassophryne amazonica. The sequence goes on from NC_047115.1 coordinate 96,807,641, forward strand.
CTGTTGCTTTCCCTCAAAATTCAAATATGCCGTCTGTTGCTTGCAGTCAAAATTGAAATATGACGTCTGTTGCTTCCAGTCAAAATTCCGATATGCCGTCTGTTGGTTCCAGTCAAAATTCAAATACGCCGCATGTTGCTTCCAGTCAAACTTCAAATACGCCGCATGTTGCTTGCAGTCAAAATTCAAATACGCCGCATGTTGCTTGCAGTCAAAATTGAAATATGCCGTCTGTTGCTTGCAGTCAAAATTCAAATATGCCGTATGTTGCTTGCAGTCAAAATTCAAATATGCCGTCTGTTGCTTGCAGTCAAAATTCAAATATGCCGTCTGTTGCTTGCAGTCAAAATTCAAATATGCCGTCTGTTGCTTGCAGTCAAAATTCAAATATGCCGTCTGTTGCTTGCAGTCAAAATTCAAATATGCCGTCTGTTGCTTGCAGTCAAAATTCAAATATGCCGTCTGTTGCTTGCAGTCAAAATTCAAATATGCCGTCTGTTGCTTCAGTCAAAATTCAAATATGCCATCTGTTGTTTGTAGTCAAATTTCAAATATGCCGTCTGTTGCTTGCCGTCAAAATTGAAATATGCAGCATGTGCTTTCCCTCAAAATTCAAATATGCCATCTGTTGCTTCCAGTCAAAATTCCGATATGCCGTCTGTTGGTTCCAGTCAAAATTCAAATACGCCGCATGTTGCTTCCAGTCAAACTTCAAATACGCCGCATGTTGCTTGCAGTCAAAATTCAAATACGCCGCATGTTGCTTGCAGTCAAAATTCAAATATACCGTCTGTTGCTCGCAGTGAAAACTGAAAAATACCATCTGTAGCTCGCAGTCAAAATTCAAATATGACGTCTGTTGCTCGCAGTGAAAACTGAAAAATACCATCTGTAGCTCGCAGTCAAATTTCAAATATGCCGTATGTTGCTCGCAGTCAAAATTCATATATGACGTCTGTAGCTTGCAGTCAAAATTCAAATATGCCGTCTGTTGCTTTCCCTCAAAATTCAAATATGCCGTCTGTTGCTTGCAGTCAAAATTGAAATATGACGTCTGTTGCTTCCAGTCAAAATTCCGATATGCCGTCTGTTGGTTCCAGTCAAAATTCAAATACGCCGCATGTTGCTTCCAGTCAAACTTCAAATACGCCGCATGTTGCTTGCAGTCAAAATTCAAATACGCCGCATGTTGCTTGCAGTCAAAATTGAAATATGCCGTCTGTTGCTTGCAGTCAAAATTCAAATATGCCGTATGTTGCTTGCAGTCAAAATTCAAATATGCCGTCTGTTGCTTGCAGTCAAAATTCAAATATGCCGTCTGTTGCTTGCAGTCAAAATTCAAATATGCCGTCTGTTGCTTGCAGTCAAAATTCAAATATGCCGTCTGTTGCTTGCAGTCAAAATTCAAATATGCCGTCTGTTGCTTGCAGTCAAAATTCAAATATGCCGTCTGTTGCTTGCAGTCAAAATTCAAATATGCCGTATGTTGCTTGCAGTCAAAATTCAAATATGCCGTCTGTTGCTTGCAGTCAAATTTCAAATATGCCGTCTGTTGCTTGCAGTCAAAATTTGAATTCACCATCTGTTTCACAGAAAATTGAAATTCAGCAACTGTTGATTCGCATTAAAATTTGTACTCACTGTCTGTTGTTTCCAGTCAAAATTCAAGTTCATCACCTTTTGGATGCAGTAAAATGTAAGTAAGTCCCTTCGGCTGCTCCCTTGTTTGCACTTGGGGTCGCCACAGCAAATCCAAGGTGGATGTGCTTGTTGAATTGGCACAAGTTTTACGCCGGATGCCCTTCTTGACGCAACTCCACATTACATGGAGAAATGTGGCAGGGGTGGGATTTGAACCCGGAACCTTCTGAACTGAACATAGATGATTCATTTTCAAACATCCTAACTGCAGCATTACATTGCTTGAGTTTAGAATTTACAGCCAAACTTCGGTGATATACACACCTGTGATGAGAGCTGAACAAATGTTCAACTTACCTGCAGTAATCACACCTGTATTGAAATGTCACACTGATGGACATATGGACAGCAGGACTGACAGATGAACATGAAAACCCTGATAACAAATTAAAACAGACACTACAAAGAGTAAATAAAGGGGGATTTTAGTTGGCCTCAACCACGCCAACTAAAGTGAGGCTCAACCATTGTGCACAGCCCCTCCTGAGACAACAGACAGTAACAGAGAACATGAATGTGTTGATACATTACGTTATTAATATTCATGCATCCTATCATCACTATAAATATATATTTATGAGATTATTAATTTTCAGTCATACATGTTGCTTACTGTCAAAGTTATAATATGCCGCCTGTTGCTCCCAGTCAAAATTCAAATACGCCGCATGATGCTTGCAGTCAAAATTCAAATATGCCGTCTGTTGCTTGCAGTCAAAATTCAAATACGCCGCATGATGCTTGCAGTCAAAGTTCAAATATGCCACCTGTTGCTTGCAGTCAAAATTAAAATATGACTTTTGTTGCTTGCAGTCAAAATTCAAATATGCCGTCTGTTTCTTGTAGTCAAATTTCAAATATGATGTCTGTTGCTTGCCGTCAAACTTGAAATATGCAGCATGTTGCTTCCAGTCAAAATTCAAATATGCCGTATGTTGCTTGCAGTCAAAATTCAAATATGCCGTATGTTGCTTCCAGTCAAAATTCAAATATGCCGTATGTTGCTTGCCGTCAAACTTGAAATATGCAGCATGTTGCTTCCGGTAAAAAGTCAAATACGCCGCATGTTGCTTGCAGTCAAAATTCACGTTATTAATATACATATACATCCTATCATCACTATGAATATAAATTTATCAAATTATTAATATACAGGCATCTTATCATCACTATGAATATATATTTACCAAATTATTAATATACAGGCATCTTATCATCACTATAAATATATATTTATCAGATTATTAATATACAGGCATCTTATCACCACTATGAATATATATTTATCAGATTATTAATATACAGGCATCTTATCATCACTATAAATATATATTTATCAAATTATTAATATACAGATATCTAATCATCACTATAAATATATATTTATCAGATTATTAATATACAGGCATCTTATCATCACTATGAATATTTATTTATCAGATTATTAATATACAGGCATCTTATCATCACTATGAATATATATTTAACAAATTATTAATATACAGGCATCTTATAATCACTATAAATATATATTTATCAGATTATTAATATACAGGCATCTTATCATCACTATGAATATATATTTATCAAATTATTAATATACAGGCATCTTATAATCACTATAAATATATATTTATCAGATTATTAATATACAGGCATCTTATCATCACTATAAATATATATTTATCAGATTAATAATATACAGGCATCTTATCATCACTATGAATATATATTTATCAAATTATTAATATACAGGCATCTTATAATCACTATAAATATATATTTATCAGATTATTAATATACAGGCATCTTATCATCACTATGAATATATATTTATCAGATTATTAATATACAGACATCTTATCATCACTATGAATATATATTTATCAGATTATTAATATACAGACATCTTATCATCACTATAAATATATATTTATCAGATTATTAATATACAGGCATCTTATCATCACTATGAATATATATTTATCAAATTATTAATATACAGACATCTTATCATCACTATAAATATATATTTATCAGATTATTAATATACAGGCATCTTATCATCACTATAAATATATATTTATCAGATTAATAATATACAGGCATCTTATCATCACTATGAATATATATTTATCAAATTATTAATATACAGACATCTTATCATCACTATAAATATATATTTATCAGATTATTAATATACAGGCATCTTATAATCACTATAAATATATATTTATCAGATTATTAATATACAGGCATCTTATCATCACTATGAATATATATTTATCAGATTATTAATATACAGGCATCTTATAATCACTATAAATATATATTTATCAGATTATTAATATACAGGCATCTTATCATCACTATGAATATATATTTATCAGATTATTAATATACAGACATCTTATCATCACTATGAATATATATTTATCAGATTATTAATATACAGGCATCTTATAATCACTATAAATATATATTTATCAGATTATTAATATACAGGCATCTTATCATCACTATGAATATATATTTATCAGATTATTAATATACAGACATCTTATCATCACTATGAATATATATTTATCAGATTATTAATATACAGACATCTTATCATCACTATAAATATATATTTATCAGATTATTAATATACAGGCATCTTATCATCACTATGAATATATATTTATCAAATTATTAATATACAGACATCTTATCATCACTATAAATATATATTTATCAGATTATTAATATACAGGCATCTTATCATCACTATAAATATATATTTATCAGATTAATAATATACAGGCATCTTATCATCACTATAAATATATATTTATCAGATTAATAATATACAGGCATCTTATCATCACTATGAATATATATTTATCAGATTATTAATATACAGGCATCTTATCATCACTATAAATATATATTTATCAGATTATTAATTTTCAGTCATACATGTTGCTTACTGTCATACATGTTGCTTACTGTCAAAGTTATAATATGCCGCCAGTTGATTGCAGTCAAACTTGAGATATGCCGCATGTTACTTTCAGTCAAAATTCATATATGTCACCTGTTGCTTGCAGTCAAAATTCAGATATGACGTCTGTTGATTGCAGTCAAAATTCAGATATGACGTCTCTTGATTGCAGTCAAAATTCAGATACGCTGCAAGATGCTTGCAGTCAAAAATCAGATATGACATCTGTAGCTTGCAGTAAAAATTCAAATATGATGTCTGTTGCTCACAGTCAAAATTCAAATATGATGTCTGTTGATTGCAGTCAAAATTCAAATATGATGTCTGTTGATTGCAGTCAAAATTCAGATACGCCGCATGTTGCTCGCAGTCAAAATTCAAATATACCGTCTGTTGATTGCAGTCAAAATTCAGATATGACGTCTGTTGATTGCAGTCAAAATTCAGATATGACGTCTCTTGCTTGCAGTCAAAAATCAGATATGACATCTGTTGCTCGCAGTCAAAATTCAGATATACCGTCTGTTGCTCGCAGTGAAAACTGAAAAATACCATCTGTAGCTCGCAGTCAAAATTCAAATATGACGTCTGTTGCTCGCAGTCAAAATTCAGATATGATGTCTGTTGATTGCAGTCAAAATTCAGATATGACGTCTCTTGATTGCAGTCAAAATTCAGATACGCTGCAAGATGCTTGCAGTCAAAAATCAGATATGACATCTGTAGCTTGCAGTAAAAATTCAAATATGATGTCTGTTGCTCACAGTCAAAATTCAAATATGATGTCTGTTGATTGCAGTCAAAATTCAAATATGATGTCTGTTGATTGCAGTCAAAATTCAGATACGCCGCATGTTGCTCGCAGTCAAAATTCAAATATACCGTCTGTTGATTGCAGTCAAAATTCAGATATGACGTCTGTTGATTGCAGTCAAAATTCAGATATGACGTCTCTTGCTTGCAGTCAAAAATCAGATATGACATCTGTTGCTCGCAGTCAAAATTCAGATATACCGTCTGTTGCTCGCAGTGAAAACTGAAAAATACCATCTGTAGCTCGCAGTCAAAATTCAAATATGACGTCTGTTGATTGCAGTCAAAATTCAGATATACCGTCTGTTGATTGCAGTCAAAATTCAGATATGACGTCTGTTGCTTGCAGTCAAAATTCAGATATGCCGTCTGTTGCTCGCAGTCAAAATTCAGATATACCGTCTGTTGCTTGCAGTGAAAACTGAAAAATACCATCTGTAGCTCGCAGTCAAAATTCAAATATGACGTCTGTTGCTCACAGTCAAAATTCAAATATGATGTCTGTTGATTGCAGTCAAAATTCAGATACGCCGCATGATGCTTGCAGTCAAAATTCAGATGACGTCTGTTGCTTGCAGTCAAAATTCAGATATACCGTCTGTTGCTCGCAGTGAAAACTGAAAAATACCATCTGTAGCTCGCAGTCCAAATTCAAATATGACGTATGTTGCTCGCAGTCAAAATTCATATATGATGTCTGTTGCTCGCAGTCAAAATTCAGATATACCGTCTGTTGATTGCAGTCAAAATTCAGATATGACGTCTGTTGATTGCACTCAAAATTCAGATATGACGTCTCTTGCTCGCAGTCAAAATTCAGATATGACGTCTGTTGATTGCAGTCAAAATTCAGATACGCCGCAAGATGCTTGCAGTCAAAAATCAGATATGACATCTGTTGCTCGCAGTCAAAATTCAGATATACCGTCTGTTGCTTGCAGTGAAAATTCAAATATGACGTCTGTTGCTCACAGTCAAAATTCAAATATGATGTCTGTTGATTGCAGTCAAAATTCAAATACGCCGCATGATGCTTGCAGTCAAAATTCAGATATGACGTCTGTTGCTTGCAGTCAAAATTCAGATATACCGTCTGTTGCTCGCAGTGAAAACTGAAAAATACCATCTGTAGCTCGCAATCAAATTTCAAATATGCCGTATGTTGCTCGCAGTCAAAATTCAAATATACCGTCTGTTGATTGCAGTCAAAATTCAGATATGACGTCTCTTGCTCGCAGTCAAAATTCAGATATGACGTCTCTTGCTCGCAGTCAAAATTCAGATATGACGTCTGTTGATTGCAGTCAAAAATCAGATATGACATCTGTTGCTCGCAGTCAAAATTCAGATATACCATCTGTTGCTTGCAGTGAAAACTGAAAAATACCATCTGTAGATCGCAGTCAAAATTCAAATATGTCTGTTGCTCACAGTCAAAATTCAAATATGATGTCTGTTGATTGCAGTCAAAATTCAGATACGCCACATGATGCTCGCAGTCAAAATTCAAATATGATGTCTGTTGATCACAGTCAAAATTCAAATATGATGTCTGTTGATTGCAGTCAAAATTCAGATACGCCGCATGATGCTTGCAGTCAAAATTCAGATATACCGTCTGTTGCTCGCAGTGAAAACTGAAAAATACAATCTGTAGCTCGCAGTCCAAATTCAAATATGACGTCTGTTGCTCGCAGTCAAAATTCAGATATACCGTCTGTTGCTCGCAGTGAAAACTGAAAAATAACATCTGTAGCTCGCAATCAAATTTCAAATATGCCGTATGTTGCTCGCAGTCAAATTCATATATGACGTCTGTTGCTCGCAGTCAAAATTCAGATATACAGTCTGTTGCTTGCAGTGAAAACTGAAAAATACCATCGGTAGCTCGCAGTCAAAATTCAGATATGACGTCTGTTGCTCGCAGTCAAAATTCAGATACGACGTCTGTTGATTGCAGTCAAAATTCAGATATACAGTCTGTTGCTTGCAGTGAAAACTGAAAAATACCATCGGTAGCTCGCAGTCAAAATTCAGATATGACGTCTGTTGCTCGCAGTCAAAATTCAAATACGCCGCATGATGCTTGCAGTCAAAATTCAGATATACCGTCTGTTGCTCGCAGTGAAAACTGAAAATACCATCTGTTAGATCGCAGTCAAAATTCAAATATGTCTGTTGCTCACAGTCAAAATTCAAATATGATGTCTGTATTGCAGTCAAAATTCGATACGCCACATGATGCTCGCAGTCAAAATTCAAATATGATGTCTGTTGATCACAGTCAAAATTCAAATATGATGTCTGTTGATTGCAGTCAAAATTCAGATACGCCGCATGATGCTTGCAGTCAAAATTCAGATATACCGTCTGTTGCTCGCAGTGAAACTGAAAAATACATCTGTAGCTCGCAGGCAAAATTCAATATGATGTCTGTTGATTGCAGTCAAAATTCAAATACGCCACATGATGCTTGCAGTCAAAATTCAGATATGACGTCTGTTGCTCGCAGTCAAAATTCAGATGACGTCTGTTGCTTGCAAAACAAAATTCAAATATGCCGTCAGTTGCTTGTAGTCAAATTTCAAATATGCCGTCTGTTGCTTGCAGTCAAAATTCAAATATGCCATATGTTGCTTGCCGTCAAAATTGAAATATGCATCATGTTGCTTGCCCTCAAAATTCAAATATGGCTTCTGTTGCTTGCAGTCAAATTGAAAAATGACGTCTGTGCTTCCAGTCAAAATTCCGATATGCCTGTTGCTTGCAGTCAAAATTGAGAACTGCCGCAGTTGCTTTCAGTCAAAATTCATATATGTCACCTGTTGCTTGCAGTCAAAATTCATATATGTCACCTGTTGCTTGCAATCAAATTCAATACGCCGCATGTTGCTTACAGTCACAAATTCAAATACGCCGCATGTTGCTTGCAGTAAAAATTCAAATACGCCGCATGTTGCTTCCAGTCAAAACTCAAATACGCCGCATGTTGCTGGCAGTCAAAATTCAAATACACCGCGTGTTGCTTGCAGTCAAAAATTCAAATACGTCCGCATGTTGTATGCAGTCAAAATTCAAATACACCACATGTTGCTTGCAGTCAAAATGAAATATGCCATCTGTTGCTTGCAGTCAAAATTCAAATATGCCGTCTGTTGCTTGCAGTCAAAATTCAATATGCCGTCTGTTTTTGCAGTCAAATTCAATACGCCGCATGATGCTTGTAGTCAAAATTCAAATATGCCGCCTGTTGCTTGCAGTCAAAATTCAATAGCCGTCTGTTGCTTGCAGTCAAAATTCAAATATGCCGTATGTTGCTCGCAGTCAAAATTCAGATCTGTTGCTTGCAGTCAAAATTCAGATATACCGTGTTGCTCGCAGTGAAAACTGAAAAATACCATCTGTAGCTCGGAGTCAAAATTCAAATATGACGTCTTTTGCTTGCAGTCAAATTCAAATATGACGTCTGTTGCTTCAGTCAAAATTCATATATGCTGTCTGTTGTTTGCAGTCTAAATTCAAATACGCCGCATGTGCTTGCAGTCAAATTCAAATACCGCATGTTGCTTGTAGTCAAAATTCAAATACGCCGCATGTTGCTTGCGGTCAAAATTCAAATACGCCGGAGGTTGCTTCAGTCAAATTCAAATACGCCGCATGTTGCTTGGAGTCAAAATTCAAATACGCCCATGTTGCTTGCAGTCAAAATTGAAATATACCATCTGTTGCTTGCTGTCAAAATTCAAATATGCCGTCTGTTGCTTCCATTCAAAATTCCAATATGCTGTATGTTGCTTCCAGTCAAAATCAAATATGCTGTATGTTGCTTGCAGTCAAAATTCAAATATGCTGTATTTGCTTGCAGTCAAAATTCAAATACGCCGCAGGTGCTTCCAGTCAAAATTCAAATACGCCGCATGTTGCTTGCAGTCAAATTTAAATACGCCGCATGTTGCTTGCAGTCAAAATTCAAATACGCCTCATGTGCTTGCAGTCAAAATTCAAATACGCCGCAGGTTGCTTGCAGTCAAATTGAAATATTCCATCTGTTGCTTCAGTCAAAATTCCAATATGCCGTCTGTAGCTTGTAATCAAAATTGAAATATGCAGCATGTTGCTTGCAGTCAAAATTGAAATATGACATGTGTTGCTTGCACCTCAGAATTCAGATATGACGTCTGTTGCTTCAGTCAAAATTCAAATATGCCGTCTGTTGCTTGCAGTCAAAATTGAAATATGCCGTCTGTTGCTTGCAATGAAAATTCAGATATGCCGTCTATTGCTTGCAGTCAAAATTCATATATGCTGTCTGTTGTTTGCAGTCAAAATTCAAATACGCCGCATGTTGCTGCAGTCAAAATTCAAATACGCCGCATGTTGCTTGCAGTCAAAATTCAAAATACGGCCGCAGTTGCTTCCATTCAAATTCAATACGCCGCATGTTGCTTGCAGTCAAAATTCAAATCGCCGCATGTTGCTTGCAGTCAAATTCAAATATACCATCTGTTGCTTGCAGTCAAAATTCAAATATGCCGTCTGTTGCTTCCAGTCAAAAATTCCAATATGCCGTCTGTTGCTTCCATTCAAAATTCAAATATGCTGTATGTGCTTCCAGTCAAAATTCAAATATGCTGTATGTTGCTTGCAGTCAAATTCCAAATATGCTGTATGTTGCTTGCAGTCAAAATTCAAATACGCCGCAGGTTGCTTCCAGTCAAAATTCAAATACGCCGCATGTTCCTTGCAGTGAAAATTGAAATATTCCATCTGTTGCTTCCAGTCAAAATTCCGATATGCCGTCTGTTGCTTCCATTCAAAATTCAAATATGGTGTATGTTGCCTCCAGTCAAAATTCAAATATGCTGTATGTTGTTTTGCAGTCAAAATTTCAATACGCCACATGTTGCTTTGCAGTGAAATTCAAATACGCCGCATGTTGCTTGCAGTCAAAATTCAATATGCGTATGTAGCTTGCAGTCAAACTTAAAATATGCCGGGCTGTTGCTTGCAGTCAAATTGCTGTATGTTGCTTCCAGTCAAAATTCAAATATGCTGTCTGTAGCTTGTAATCAAAATTGAAATATGCAGCATGTTGCTTGCAGTCAAAATTGAAATATGACATGTGTGCTTGCACTCAGAATTCAGATATGCCGTCTGTTGCTTCAGTCAAAATTCAAATATGCCGAATGTTGCTTGCCGTCAAATTGAAATATGCAGCATGTTGCTTGCCCATCAAAATTCAATATGCCGTCTCTTGCTTGCAGTCAAATAGAAATATGACGTCTTTTGCTTCCAGTCAAAATTCCGATATGCCGTCTGTTGCTTCCAGTCAAAATTCAAATATGCTGTATGTTGCTTGCAGTCAAAATTCAAATACGCGTATGTTGCTTGCAGTCAAAATTCAGATATGCCGCATGTTGATTGCAGTCAAACTCAAATATGCCGCATGTTGCTTGCAGTCAAAATTCAGATATGCCGCATGTTGATTGCAGTCAAAATTCGAATACGCCGCATGTTGCTTGCAGTCAACATTCAAATACGCCGCATGTTGCTTGCAGTCAAAATTCAAATACGCCGTCTGTTGGTTGCAGTCAAAATTCAAATACGCTGCATGTTGCTTGCAGTCAAAATTCAAATATGACGTCTGTTGCTTGCTGTCAAAATTCAAATATGCCATCTGTTGCTTGCAGTCAAAATTGAAATATGGCGTCTGTTGCTTGCAATGAAAACTGAAATATGCCGTCTGTTGCTTGAAGTCAAAATTCGTATATGCTGTCTTTTGCTTGCAGTGAAAATTCAAATACGCCGCATGTTGCTTGCAGTCAAAATTCAAATATGCCGTCTGTTGCTTGAAGTGAAATTTCAAATATGCCGTCTGTTGCTTGCAGTCAACATTTGAATTCACCATCTGTTTCACTGAAAATTGAAATTCAGCAACTGTTGATTCACATTAAAATTTGTACTCACTGTCTGTTGATTCCAGTCAAAATTCAATTCATCACCTTTTGGATGCAGTAAAATGTACATAGATGATTCATTTTCAAACATCCTAACTGCAGCATTACATTGCTTGAGTTTAGAATTTACAGCCAAACGTTCGGCGATATACACACCTGTGAAGAGAGCTGAACAAATGTTCAACTTACCTGCAGTAATCACACCTGTATTGAAATGTCACACTGATGGACATATGGACAGCAGGACTGACAGATGAACATGAAAACCCTGATTACAAATGAAAACAGACACTACAAAGAGTAAATAAAGGGGGATTTTAGTTGGCCCCAACCACGCCAACTAAAGTGAGGCTCAACCATTGTGCACAGCCCCTCCTGAGACAACAGACAGTAACAGAGAACATGAATGTGTTTATACAGTACGTTATTAATATTCATGCATCCTATCACTATGAATATAAATTTATCAAATTATTAATATACAGACATTACCACTATGAATGTATATTAATCAGATTATTAATATACAGGCATTTATCATCACTATGAATATATATTTACCAAATTATTAATATACAGGCATCTTATCATCACTATAAATATATATTTATCAGATTATTAATTTTCAGTCATACATGTTGCTTATTGTCAAAGTTATAATATGCTGCCAGTTGCTTGCAGTCAAAATTGAGATATGTCACCTGTTGCTTGCACTCAAAATTCATATATGTCACCTGTTGCTTGCAATCAAATTTCAAATATGCCGTATGTTGCTCGCAGTCAAAATTCAGATATGACGTTTGTTGCTCGCAGACAAAATTCAGATATGCCGTATGTTGCTTTCAGTCAAAATTGAAATATGCAGCATGTTGCTTGCAGTCAAAATTGAAATATGACGTCGGTTGTTTGCAGTCAAATTTCAGATATGCCGTCTGTTGTTTGCAGTGAAAATTAAATATGCCGTCTGTTGCTTGTCATCAAATTTCAAATATGCCGTATGTTGCTTGCAATCAAAATTCAAATATGCCGTCTGTTGCTTGTCGTTAAATTTCAAATATGCCGCATGTTGCTTGCAGTCAAAATTTAAATATGCCATCTGTTGCTTGCAGTCAAATTTCAAATATGCCGTCTGTTGCTTGCAGTCAAAATTCAAATATGCCGTCTGTTGCTTGCAGTCAAAATTCAAATATGCCGTCTGTCTCTTGTAGTCAAAGTTCAAATATGCCGTCTGTTGCTTGCAGTCAAAATTCAAATATGCCGTATGTTGCTTGCCGTCAAAATTGAAATATGCAGCATGTTGCTTGCCCTCAAAATTCAAATATGCCGTCTCTTGCTTGCAGTGAAAATAGAAATATGACGTCTGTTGCTTCCAGTCAAAATTCCGATATGCCGTCTGTTGCTTCCAGTCAAAATTCAAATATGCTGTATGTTGCTTGCAGTCAAAATTCAACTACGCGTACGTTGCTTGCAGTCAAAATTCAAATATGCCGGCTGTTGCTTGCAGTCAAAATTCAGATATGCCGCATGTTGCTTGCAGTCAAACTCAAATATGCCGCATGTTGCTTGCAGTCAAAATTCAGATATGCCGCATGTTGATTGCAGTCAAAATTCAAATATGCCGCATGTTGATTGCAGTCAAAATTCGAATATGCCGCATGTTGATTGCAGTCAAAATTCAGATATGCCGCATGTTGATTGCAGTCAAAATTCAAATATGCCGCATGTTGATTGCAGTCAAAATTCAAATATGCCGCATGTTGATTGCAGTCAAAATTCAGATATGCCGCATGTTGATTGCAGTCAAAATTCAGATATGCCGCATGTTGATTGCAGTCAAAATTCAAATATGCCGCATGTTGCTTGCAGTCAAACTCAGATATGCCGCATGTTGATTGCAGTCAAAATTCAGATATGCCGCATGTTGATTGCAGTCAAAATTCGAATACGCCGCATGTTGCTTGCAGTCAACATTCGAATACGCCGCATGTTGCTTGCAGTCAACATTCAAATACGCCGTCTGTTGGTTGCAGTCAAAATTCAAATACGCTGCATGTTGCTTGCAGTCAAAGTTCAAATATGACGTCTGTTGCTTGCTGTCAAAATTCAAATATGCCATCTGTTGCTTGCAGTCAAAATTCAAATACGCCGCATGTTGCTTGCAGTCAAAATTCAAATATGCAATTTGTTCCTTCCAGTCAAAATTCCGATATGCCGTCTGTTGCTTCCAGTCAAAATTCAAATATGCTGTATGTTGCTTGCAGTCAAAATTCAAATACGCCATATGTTGCTTGCAGTCAAAATTCAAATATGCAATTTGTTCCTTGCAGTCAAAATTCAAATATGCCGTCTGTTGCTTGCAGTCAAAATTCGAATATGCCGCATGTTGCTTACCTTCAAAGTTATAATATGCCGCCAGTTGCTTCCTGCCAAAATTCAAATATGCTGTATGTTGCTTGCAGTCAAAATTCAAATATGCCGTCTGTTGCTTGCAGTCAAAATTCAAATATGCCGCATGTTGCTTGCAGTCAAAATTCAAATATGCCGCATGTTGCTTGCAGTCAAAATTCAAATATGCCGTCTGTTGCTTGCAGTCAAAATTCAAATATGCCGCATGTTGCTTGCAGTCAAAATTCAAATATGCCGCATGTTGCTTGCAGTCAAATTTGATATATGCCGCATGTTGCTTGCAGTCAAAATTCAAATATGCCGTCTGTTGCTTGCAGTCAAAATTCAAATATGCCGTATGTTGCTTGCAGTCAAATTTGATATATGCCACATGTTGCTTGCAGTCGAAATTCAAATACACCGCATGTTGCTTGCGGTCAAAATTCAAATTCGCCGCATGTTGCTTGCCGTCAAAATTCAAATATGCCGTATGTTGCTTGCAGTCAAAATTCAAATATGCCGCATGTTGCTTGCAGTCAAAATTCAAATATGCAGTATGTTGCTTGCAGTCAAAATTCAAATATGCCGCCTGTTGCTTGCAGTCAAAATTCAGATACACTGCATGTTGCTTGCAGTTAAAATTCAAATACACTGCATGTTGCTTGCAGTTAAAATTCAAATACACTGCATGTTGCTTGCAGTTAAAATTCAAATACGCCGTCTGTTGGTTGCAGTCAAAATTCAAATACGCCGTCTGTTGCTTGCACTCAAAATTCAAATACGCCGCATGTTGCTTGCAGTCAAAATTCAAATATGCCGCATGTTGCTTGCCGTCAAAGTTCAAATACGCCGTCAGTTGGTTGCAGTCAAAATTCAAATACGCCGCATGTTGCTTGCAGTCAAAATTCAAATATACCGTCTGTTGCTTGCTGTCAAAATTCAAATATGCCGTCTGTTGCTTGCAGTCAAAATTCGTATATGCTTTCTGTTGTTTGCAGTCAAAATTCAGATATGTCATCTTTTGCTTGCAATGAAAATTCAGATATGCCGTCTGTTGCTCGCAGTCAAAATTCGTATATGCTGTCTGTTGTTTACAGTCAAAATTCAGATATGTCGTCTGTTGTTTACAGTCAAAATTCAAATACGCCGTCTGTTGCTTGCAGTGAAAATTCAAATACGCCGCATGTTGATTGCAGTAAAAATTCAAATATGCTGTTTGTTGCTTGCAGTCAAAATTCAAATACGCAGCATGTTGCTTCCAGTCAAAATTCAAATATGCCGCATGTTGCTTGCAGTCAAAATTCAAATACACCGCATGTTGCTTGCAGTCAAAATTCAAATACGCCGCATGTTGCTTGCAGTTAAAATTCAAATACGCTGCATGTTGCTTGCAGTCAAAATTCAAATATGCCGTATGTTGCTTGCAGTCAAAATTCAAATATGCCGCATGTTGCTTGCAGTCAAAATTCAAATATGCCGTCTGTTGCTTGCAGTCAAAATTGAAATATGCCGTCTGTTGCTTGCAGTCAAAATTGAAATATGCCGCATG
This sequence comes from Thalassophryne amazonica, assembly GCF_902500255.1. Classification (NCBI taxonomy): domain Eukaryota; kingdom Metazoa; phylum Chordata; class Actinopteri; order Batrachoidiformes; family Batrachoididae; genus Thalassophryne; species Thalassophryne amazonica. The sequence continues at coordinate 96,823,032 of NC_047115.1, forward strand.
TTGCTTGCAGTCAAAATTCAAATATGCCGTCTGTTGCTTGCAGTGAAATTTCAAATATGCCGTCTGTTGCTTGCAGTCAAAATTTGAATTCACCATCTGTTTCACTGAAAATTGAAATTCAGCAACTGTTGATTTGCATTAAAATTTGTACTCACTGTCTGTTGATTCCAGTCAAAATTCAATTTCATCACCTTTTGGATGCAGTAAAATGTACATAGATGATTCATTTTCAAACATCCTAACTGCAGCATTACATTGCTTGAGTTTAGAATTTATAGCCAAACGTTTGGCGATATACACACCTGTGATAAGAGCTGAATAAATGTTCAACTTACCTGCAGTAACCACACCTGTATTGAAATGTAACACTGATGGACATATGGACAGCAGGACTGACAGATGAACATGAAAACCCTGATTACAAATGAAAACAGACACTACAAAGAGTAAATAAAGTGGGATTTTAGTTGGCCCCAACCACGCCAACTAAAGTGAGGCTCAACCATTGTGCACAGCCCCTCCTGAGACAACAGACAGTAACAGAGAACATGAATGTGTTTATACAGTACGTTATTAATATAAATGCATCCTATCATCACTGTGAATATAAATTTATCAAATTATTAATATACAGACATCACCACTATGAATGTATATTAATCAGATTATTAATATACAGGCATCTTATCATCACTATGAATATATATTTACCAAACTATTAATATACAGGCATTTTATCATCACTATAAATATATATTTATCAGATTATTAATATACAGGCATCTTATCATCACTATGAATATATATTTATCAAATTATTAATATAAAAACATTGTCACTATGAAAATATATTTATCAAATTATTAATATACAGACATCCTCACTATGTATATATATTTATCAGAATATTAATATACAGGCATTTTATCATCACTATGAATATTTATTTATCAGATTATTAATTTTCAGTCATACATGTTGATTACTGTCAAAGTTATAATATGCCGCCAGTTGCTTGCAGTCAAAACTGAGATATGCCGCATGTTGCTTTCAGTCAAAATTCATATATGTCATCTGTTACTTGCAGTCAAAATTCATATATGTCACCTGTTGGTTGCAATCAAATTTCAAATATGCCGTATGCGGCTTGCAGTCAAATTTCAGATATGACGTCTTTTGCTTGCAGTCAAAATTGAAATATGTCTGTTGCTTGCAGTCAAAATTCAAATACGCCGCATGATGCTTGCAGTCAAAATTCAAATATGCAGTCTGTTGCTTGCAGTCAAAATTCAAATATGCTGTCTATTGCTTGTAATCAAATTTCAAATATGCCGTCAGTTGCTTGCAGTCAAAATTCAAATATGCCGTATGTTGCTTACTGTCAAAATTGAAATATGCAGCATGTTGCTTGCAGTCAAAATTGAAATATGACGTCTGTTGCTTGCAGTCAGAATTCAGATATGCCGTATGTTGCTTGCAATCAAAATTCAAATATGCCATCTGTTGCTTGTCGTCAAATTTCAAATATGCCGCCTGTTGCTTGCAGTCAAAATTGAGATATGCCGCATGTTGCGTTCAGTCAAAATTCATATATGTCACCTGTTGCTTGCAGTCAAAATTCATATATGTCACCTGTTGCTTGCAATCAAATTTCAAATATGCCGTATGTTGCTCGCAGTCAAATTCAGATATGACGTCTGTTGCTCGCAGTCAAAATTCAGATATGCCGTCTGTTGCTTGCAGTCAAAATTCAAATATGATGTCTGTTGCTTGCAGTCAAAATTCAAATACGCCGCATGATGCTTGCAGTCAAAATTCAAATACGCCGCATGATGCTTGCAGTCAAAATTCAGATATAGTGTCTGTTGCTCGCAGTGAAAACTGAAAAATATCATCTGTAGCTCGCAGTCAAAATTCAAATATGATGTCTGTTGCTTGCAGTCAAAATTCAAATATGCCGCATGATGCTTGCAGTCAAAATTCAAATATGCCGCCTGTTGCTTGCAGTCAAAATTCAAATATGCCGTCTGTTGCTTGCAGTCAAAATTCAAATATGCCATCTGTTGCTTGCAGTCAAAATTCAAATATGCCATCTGTTGCTTGTAGTCAAATTTCAAATATGCCGTCTGTTGCTTGCAGTCAAAATTCAAATATGCCGTATGTTGCTTACTGTCAAAATTGAAATATGCAGCATGTTGCTTGCAGTCAAAATTGAAATATGACGTCTGTTGCTTGCAGTCAGAATTCAGATATGCCGTATGTTGCTTGCAATCAAAATTCAAATATGCCATCTGTTGCTTGTCGTCAAATTTCAAATATGCCGCCTGTTGCTTGCAGTCAAAATTGAGATATGCCGCATGTTGCGTTCAGTCAAAATTCATATATGTCACCTGTTGCTTGCAGTCAAAATTCATATATGTCACCTGTTGCTTGCAGTCAAAATTCATATATGTCACCTGTTGCTTGCAATCAAATTTCAAATATGCCGTATGTTGCTTGCAGTCAAAATTCAGATATGGCGTCTGTTGCTCGCAGTCAAAATTCAGATATGACGTCTGTTGCTCGCAGTCAAAATTCAGATATACCGTCTGTTGCTTGCAGTCAAAATTCAAATATGCCGTCTGTTGCTTGCAGTCAAAATTCAAATATGCTGTCTGTTGCTTGCAGTCAAAATTCAAATACGCCGCATGATGCTTGCAGTCAAAATTCAAATACGCCGCATGATGCTTGCAGTCAAAATTCAGATATAGTGTCTGTTGCTCGCAGTGAAAACTGAAAAATATCATCTGTAGCTCGCAGTCAAAATTCAAATATGATGTCTGTTGCTTGCAGTCAAAATTCAAATATGCCGCATGATGCTTGCAGTCAAAATTCAAATATGCCGCCTGTTGCTTGCAGTCAAAATTGAGATATGCCGCATGTTGCTTGCAGTCAAAATTCAAATATGTCACCTGTTGGTTGCAGTCAAAATTCATATATGTCACCTGTTGCTTGCAGTCAAAATTCATATATGTCACCTGTTGCTTGCAATCAAATTTCAAATATGCCGTATGTTGCTTGCAGTCAAAATTCAGATATGGCGTCTGTTGCTCGCAGTCAAAATTCAGATATGCCGTCTGTTGCATGCAGTCAAAATTCAAAAATGATGTCTGTTGCTTGCAGTCAAATTCAAATACGCCGCATGATGCTTGCAGTCAAAATTCAAATACGCCGCATGATGCTTGCAGTCAAAATTCAGATATAGTGTCTGTTGCTCGCAGTGAAAACTGAAAAATATCATCTGTAGCTCGCAGTCAAAATTCAAATATGATGTCTGTTGCTTGCAGTCAAAATTCAAATACGCCGCATGATGCTTGCAGTCAAAATTCAAATATGCCGCCTGTTGCTTGCAGTCAAAATTCAAATATGCCGTCTGTTGCTTGCAGTCAAAATTCAAATATGCCATCTGTTGCTTGCAGTCAAAATTCAAATATGCCATCTGTTGCTTGTAGTCAAATTTCAAATATGCCGTCTGTTGCTTGCAGTCAAAATTCAAATATGCAGCATGTTGCTTTCCCTCAAAATTCAAATATGCTGTCTGTTGCTTGCAGTCAAAATTGAAATATGACATCTGTTGCTTCCAGTCAAAATTCCGATATGCTGTCTGTTGCTTCCAGTAAAATTCAAATATGCTGTATGTTGATTGCAGTCAAAATTCAAATATGCCGTATATTGCTTGCAGTCAAAATTCAAATATGCCGCCTGTTGCTTGCAGTCAAAATTCAGATATGCCGCATGTTGCTTGCAGTCAAAATTCAAATACACCGCATGTTGCTTGCAGTCAAAATTCAAATACACCGTCTGTTGGTTGCAGTCAAAATTCAAATACGCCGCATGTTGCTTGCAGTCAAAATTCAAATATTCCGTATTTTGCTTGCAGTCAAAATTGAAATATGTCTGTTGCTTGCAGTCAAAATTCAAATACGCCGCATGATGCTTGCAGTCAAAATTCAAATATGCAGTCTGTTGCTTGCAGTCAAAATTCAAATATGCTGTCTATTGCTTGTAATCAAATTTCAAATATGCCGTCAGTTGCTTGCAGTCAAAATTCAAATATGCCGTATGTTGCTTACTGTCAAAATTGAAATATGCAGCATGTTGCTTGCAGTCAAAATTGAAATATGACGTCTGTTGCTTGCAGTCAGAATTCAGATATGCCGTATGTTGCTTGCAATCAAAATTCAAATATGCCATCTGTTGCTTGTCGTCAAATTTCAAATATGCCGCCTGTTGCTTGCAGTCAAAATTGAGATATGCCGCATGTTGCGTTCAGTCAAAATTCATATATGTCACCTGTTGCTTGCAGTCAAAATTCATATATGTCACCTGTTGCTTGCAATCAAATTTCAAATATGCCGTATGTTGCTTGCAGTCAAAATTCAGATATGACGTCTGTTGCTCGCAGTCAAAATTCAGATATGCCGTCTGTTGCTTGCAGTCAAAATTCAAATATGATGTCTGTTGCTTGCAGTCAAAATTCAAATACGCCGCATGATGCTTGCAGTCAAAATTCAAATACGCCGCATGATGCTTGCAGTCAAAATTCAGATATAGTGTCTGTTGCTCGCAGTGAAAACTGAAAAATATCATCTGTAGCTCGCAGTCAAAATTCAAATATGATGTCTGTTGCTTGCAGTCAAAATTCAAATATGCCGCATGATGCTTGCAGTCAAAATTCAAATATGCCGCCTGTTGCTTGCAGTCAAAATTCAAATATGCCGTCTGTTGCTTGCAGTCAAAATTCAAATATGCCATCTGTTGCTTGCAGTCAAAATTCAAATATGCCATCTGTTGCTTGTAGTCAAATTTCAAATATGCCGTCTGTTGCTTGCAGTCAAAATTCAAATATGCCGTATGTTGCTTACTGTCAAAATTGAAATATGCAGCATGTTGCTTGCAGTCAAAATTGAAATATGACGTCTGTTGCTTGCAGTCAGAATTCAGATATGCCGTATGTTGCTTGCAATCAAAATTCAAATATGCCATCTGTTGCTTGTCGTCAAATTTCAAATATGCCGCCTGTTGCTTGCAGTCAAAATTGAGATATGCCGCATGTTGCGTTCAGTCAAAATTCATATATGTCACCTGTTGCTTGCAGTCAAAATTCATATATGTCACCTGTTGCTTGCAGTCAAAATTAATATATGTCACCTGTTGCTTGCAATCAAATTTCAAATATGCCGTATGTTGCTTGCAGTCAAAATTCAGATATGGCGTCTGTTGCTCGCAGTCAAAATTCAGATATGGCGTCTGTTGCTCGCAGTCAAAATTCAGATATACCGTCTGTTGCTTGCAGTCAAAATTCAAATATGCCGTCTGTTGCTTGCAGTCAAAATTCAAATATGATGTCTGTTGCTTGCAGTCAAAATTCAAATACGCCGCATGATGCTTGCAGTCAAAATTCAAATACGCCGCATGATGCTTGCAGTCAAAATTCAGATATAGTGTCTGTTGCTCGCAGTGAAAACTGAAAAATATCATCTGTAGCTCGCAGTCAAAATTCAAATATGATGTCTGTTGCTTGCAGTCAAAATTCAAATATGCCGCATGATGCTTGCAGTCAAAATTCAAATATGCCGCCTGTTGCTTGCAGTCAAATTGAGATATGCCGCATGTTGCTTGCAGTCAAAATTCAAATATGTCACCTGTTGCTTGCAGTCAAAATTCATATATGTCACCTGTTGCTTGCAGTCAAAATTCATATATGTCACCTGTTGCTTGCAATCAAATTTCAAATATGCCGTATGTTGCTTGCAGTCAAAATTCAGATATGGCGTCTGTTGCTCGCAGTCAAAATTCAGATATGCCGTCTGTTGCATGCAGTCAAAATTCAAAAATGATGTCTGTTGCTTGCAGTCAAAATTCAAATACGCCGCATGATGCTTGCAGTCAAAATTCAAATACGCCGCATGATGCTTGCAGTCAAAATTCAAATATGCCGCCTGTTGCTTGCAGTCAAAATTCAGATATGCCGCATGTTGCTTGCAGTCAAAATTCAAATACACCGCATGTTGCTTGCAGTCAAAATTCAAATACACCGTCTGTTGGTTGCAGTCAAAATTCAAATACGCCGCATGTTGCTTGCAGTCAAAATTCAAATATTCCGTCTTTTGCTTGCAGTCAAAATTGAAATATGTCTGTTGCTTGCAGTCAAAATTCAAATACGCCGCATGATGCTTGCAGTCAAAATTCAAATATGCAGTCTGTTGCTTGCAGTCAAAATTCAAATATGCTGTCTATTGCTTGTAATCAAATTTCAAATATGCCGTCAGTTGCTTGCAGTCAAAATTCAAATATGCCGTATGTTGCTTACTGTCAAAATTGAAATATGCAGCATGTTGCTTGCAGTCAAAATTGAAATATGACGTCTGTTGCTTGCAGTCAGAATTCAGATATGCCGTATGTTGCTTGCAATCAAAATTCAAATATGCCATCTGTTGCTTGTCGTCAAATTTCAAATATGCCGCCTGTTGCTTGCAGTCAAAATTGAGATATGCCGCATGTTGCGTTCAGTCAAAATTCATATATGTCACCTGTTGCTTGCAGTCAAAATTCATATATGTCACCTGTTGCTTGCAATCAAATTTCAAATATGCCGTATGTTGCTTGCAGTCAAAATTCAGATATGACGTCTGTTGCTCGCAGTCAAAATTCAGATATGCCGTCTGTTGCTTGCAGTCAAAATTCAAATATGATGTCTGTTGCTTGCAGTCCAAAATTCAAATACGCGCATGATGCTTGCAGTCAAAATTCAAATACGCCGCATGATGCTTGCAGTCAAAATTCAGATATAGTGTCTGTTGCTCGCAGTGAAAACTGAAAAATATCATCTGTAGCTCGCAGTCAAATTCAAATATGATGTCTGTTGCTTGCAGTCAAAATTCAAATATGCCGCATGATGCTTGCAGTCAAAATTCAAATATGCCGCCTGTTGCTTGCAGTCAAAATTCAAATATGCCGTCTGTTGCTTGCAGTCAAAATTCAAATATGCCCATCTGTTGCTTGCAGTCAAATTCAAATATGCCATCTGTTGCTTGTAGTCAAATTTCAAATATGCCGTCTGTTGCTTGCAGTCAAAATTCAAATATGCCGTATGTTGCTTACTGTCAAAATTGAAATATGCAGCATGTTGCTTGCAGTCAAAATTGAAATATGACGTCTGTTGCTTGCAGTCAGAATTCAGATATGCCGTATGTTGCTTGCAATCAAAATTCAAATATGCCATCTGTTGCTTGTCGTCAAATTTCAAATATGCCGCCTGTTGCTTGCAGTCAAAATTGAGATATGCCGCATGTTGCGTTCAGTCAAAATTCATATATGTCACCTGTTGCTTGCAGTCAAAATTCATATATGTCACCTGTTGCTTGCAGTCAAAATTAATATATGTCACCTGTTGCTTGCAATCAAATTTCAAATATGCCGTATGTTGCTTGCAGTCAAAATTCAGATATGGCGTCTGTTGCTCGCAGTCAAAATTCAGATATGGCGTCTGTTGCTCGCAGTCAAAATTCAGATATACCGTCTGTTGCTTGCAGTCAAAATTCAAATATGCCGTCTGTTGCTTGCAGTCAAAATTCAAATATGATGTCTGTTGCTTGCAGTCAAAATTCAAATATGCCGCATGATGCTTGCAGTCAAAATTCAAATACGCCGCATGATGCTTGCAGTCAAAATTCAGATATAGTGTCTGTTGCTCGCAGTGAAAACTGAAAAATATCATCTGTAGCTCGCAGTCAAAATTCAAATATGATGTCTGTTGCTTGCAGTCAAAATTCAAATATGCCGCATGATGCTTGCAGTCAAAATTCAAATATGCCGCCTGTTGCTTGCAGTCAAAATTGAGATATGCCGCATGTTGCTTGCAGTCAAAATTCAAATATGTCACCTGTTGCTTGCAGTCAAAATTCATATATGTCACCTGTTGCTTGCAGTCAAAATTCATATATGTCACCTGTTGCTTGCAATCAAATTTCAAATATGCCGTATGTTGCTTGCAGTCAAAATTCAGATATGGCGTCTGTTGCTCGCAGTCAAAATTCAGATATGCCGTCTGTTGCATGCAGTCAAAATTCAAAAATGATGTCTGTTGCTTGCAGTCAAAATTCAAATACGCCGCATGATGCTTGCAGTCAAAATTCAAATACGCCGCATGATGCTTGCAGTCAAAATTCAGATATAGTGTCTGTTGCTCGCAGTGAAAACTGAAAAATATCATCTGTAGCTCGCAGTCAAAATTCAAATATGATGTCTGTTGCTTGCAGTCAAAATTCAAATACGCCGCATGATGCTTGCAGTCAAAATTCAAATATGCCGCCTGTTGCTTGCAGTCAAAATTCAAATATGCCGTCTGTTGCTTGCAGTCAAAATTCAAATATGCCATCTGTTGCTTGCAGTCAAAATTCAAATATGCCATCTGTTGCTTGTAGTCAAATTTCAAATATGCCGTCTGTTGATTGCAGTCAAAATTCAAATATGCAGCATGTTGCTTTCCCTCAAAATTCAAATATGCTGTCTGTTGCTTGCAGTCAAAATTGAAATATGACATCTGTTGCTTCCAGTCAAAATTCCGATATGCTGTCTGTTGCTTCCAGTAAAATTCAAATATGCTGTATGTTGATTGCAGTCAAATTCAAATATGCCGTATATTGCTTGCAGTCAAAATTCAAATATGCCGCCTGTTGCTTGCAGTCAAAATTCAGATATGCCGCATGTTGCTTGCAGTCAAAATTCAAATACACCGCATGTTGCTTGCAGTCAAAATTCAAATACACCGTCTGTTGGTTGCAGTCAAAATTCAAATACGCCGCATGTTGCTTGCAGTCAAAATTCAAATATTCCGTCTGTTGCTTGCAGTCAAAATTCAAATATGCCGTCTGTTGCTTCCAGTGAAATTTCAAATATGCCGTCTGTTGCTTGCAGTCAAAATTTGAATTCACCATCTGTTTCACTGAAAATTGAAATTCAGCAACTGTTGATGTGCATTAAAATTTGTACTCACTGTCTGTTGATTCCAGTCAAAAAATAAGGGGGATTTTAGTTGGCCCCAACCACGCCAACTAAAGTGAGGCTCAACCATTGTGCACAGCCCCTCCTGAGACAACAGAAAGTAACAGTGAACATGAATGTGTTTATGCAGTACGTTATTAATATAAATGCATCCTATCATCACTATGAATATAAATTTATCAAATTATTAATATACAGACATCACCACTATGAATATATATTTACCAAACTATTAATATACAGGCATCTTATCATCACTATAAATATATATTTATCAGATTATTAATATACAGGCATCTTATTGTCACTATAAATATATATTTATCAAATTATTAATATAAAAACATCATCACTATGAATAGATATTTATCAAATTATTAATTTTCAGTCATACATGTTGCTTACTGTTAAAGTTATAAAATGCCGTCTGTTTTTTGTAGTCAAAATTCAGATATGTTGTCTGTTGGTTGCAGTCAAAATTCAAATACGCCGTCTGTTGGTTGCACTCAAAATTCAAATACGCCGCATGTTGCTTGCAGTCAAAATTCGTATATGCTGTCTGTTGTTTGCAGTCAAAATTCAGATATGTCATCTTTTGCTTGCAATGAAAATTCAGATATGCCGTCTGTTGCTTGCAGTCAAAATTTGTATATGCTGTCTGTTGTTTGCAGTCAAAATTCAGATATGTCGTCTGTTGTTTACAGTCAAAATTCAAATACGCCGTCTGTTGCTTGCAGTGAAAATTCAAATACGCCGCATGTTGATTGCAGTAAAAATTCAAATATGCTGTTTGTTGCTTGCAGTCAAAATTCAAATACGCAGCATGTTGCTTCCAGTCAAAATTCAAATATGCCGCATGTTGCTTGCAGTCAAAATTCAAATACACCGCATGTTGCTTGCAGTCAAAATTCGAATATGCCGCATGTTGCTTACCTTCAAAGTTATAATATGCCGCCAGTTGCTTCCTGCCAAAATTCAAATATGCTGTATGTTGTTTGCAGTCAAAATTCAAATATGCCGTCTGTTGCTTGCAGTCAAAATTCAAATATGCCGCATGTTGCTTGCAGTCAAAATTCAAATATGCCGCATGTTGCTTGCAGTCAAAATTCAAATATGCTGTCTGTTGCTTGCAGTCAAAATTCAAATATGCCGCATGTTGCTTGCAGTCAAAATTCAAATATGCCGCATGTTGCTTGCAGTCAAATTTGATATATGCCGCATGTTGCTTGTAGTCAAAATTCAAATATGCCGTCTGTTGCTTGCAGTCAAAATTCAAATATGCCGTATGTTGCTTGCAGTCAAATTTGATATATGCCACATGTTGCTTGCAGTTGAAATTCAAATACACCGCATGTTGCTTGCCGTCAAAATTCAAATATGCCGTATGTTGCTTGCAGTCAAAATTCAAATATGCCGTATGTTGCTTGCAGTCAAAATTCAAATATGCCGCATGTTGCTTGCAGTCAAAATTCAAATATGCCGCCTGTTGCTTGCAGTCAAAATTCAAATACACCGCATGTTGCTTGCAGTCAAAATTCAAATACGCCGCATGTTGCTTGCAGTTAAAATTCAAATACACCGCATGTTGCTTGCAGTCAAAATTCAAATATGCCATATGTTGCTTGCAGTCAAAATTCAAATATGCCGCATGTTGCTTGCAGTCAAAATTCAAATACACCGCATGTTGCTTGCAGTCAAAATTCGAATATGCCGCATGTTGCTTACCTTCAAAGTTATAATATGCTGCCAGTTGCTTCCTGCCAAAATTCAAATATGCTGTATGTTGCTTGCAGTCAAAATTCAAATATGCCGTCTGTTGCTTGCAGTCAAAATTCAAATATGCCGCATGTTGCTTGCAGTCAAAATTCAAATATGCCTCATGTTGCTTGCAGTCAAAATTCAAATATGCCGTCTGTTGCTTGCAGTCAAAATTCAAATATGCCGCATGTTGCTTGCAGTCAAAATTCAAATATGCCGCATGTTGCTTGCAGTCAAATTTGATATATGCCGCATGTTGCTTGCAGTCAAATTCAAATATGCCGTCTGTTGCTTGCAGTCAAAATTCAAATATGCCGTATGTTGCTTGCAGTCAAATTTGATATATGCCACATGTTGCTTGCAGTCGAAATTCAAATACACCGCATGTTGCTTGCAGTCAAAATTCAAATTCGCCGCATGTTGCTTGCCGTCAAAATTCAAATATGCCGTATGTTGCTTGCAGTCAAAATTCAAATATGCCGCATGTTGCTTGCAGTCAAAATTCAAATATGCAGTATGTTGCTTGCAGTCAAAATTCAAATATGCCGCCTGTTGCTTGCAGTCAAAATCAGATACACTGCATGTTGCTTGCAGTTAAAATTTAAATACACTGCATGTTGCTTGCAGTTAAAATTCAAATACACTGCATGTTGCTTGCAGTTAAAATTCAAATACGCCGTCTGTTGGTTGCAGTCAAAATTCAAATACGCCGTCTGTTGCTTGCACTCAAAATTCAAATACGCCGCATGTTGCTTGCAGTCAAAATTCAAATATGCCGCATGTTGCTTGCCATCAAAGTTCAAATACGCCGTCAGTTGGTTGCAGTCAAAATTCAAATACGCCGCATGTTGCTTGCAGTCAAAATTCAAATATACCGTCTGTTTGCTTGCTGTCAAAATTCAAATATGCCGTCTGTTGCTTGCAGTCAAAATTCGTATATGCTGTCTGTTGTTTGCAGTCAAAATTCAGATATGTCATCTTTTGCTTGCAATGAAAATTCAGATATGCCGTCTGTTGCTCGCAGTCAAAATTCGTATATGCTGTCTGTTGTTTGCAGTCAAAATTCAGATATGTCGTCTGTTGTTTACAGTCAAAATTCAGCTATGCCGCATGTTGCTTGCAGTCAAAATTCAAATACACCGCATGTTGCTTGCAGTCAAAATTCAAATACACCGTCTGTTGGTTGCAGTCAAATTCAAATACGCCGCATGTTGCTTGCAGTCAAAATTCAAATATTCCGTCTGTTGCTTGCAGTCAAAATTCAAATATGCCGTATGTTGCTTGCAGTCAAAATTCAGATATGCCGCATGTTGCTTGCAGTCAAAATTCAAATATGCCGTCTGTTGCTTGCAGTCAAAATTCAAATATGCCGTATGTTGCTTGCAGTCAAAATTCAAATATGCCGCATGTTGCTTGCAGTCAAAATTCAAATATGCCGTCTGTTGCTTGCAGTGAAATTTCAAATATGCCGTCTGTTGCTTGCAGTCAAAATTTGAATTCACCATCCGTTTCACTGAAAATTGAAATTCAGCAACTGTTGATGTGCATTAAAATTTGTACTCACTGTCTGTTGATTCCAGTCAAAATTCAATTTCATCACCTTTTGGATGCAGTAAAATGTACATAGATGATTCATTTTCAAACATCCTAACTGCAGCATTACATTGCTTGAGTTTAGAATTTATAGCCAAACGTTTGGCGATATACACACCTGTGATGAGAGCTGAACAAATGTTCAACTTACCTGCAGTAATCACACCTGTATTGAAATGTCACACTGATGGACATATGGACAGTAGGACTGACAGATGAACATGAAAACCCTGATTACAAATGAAAACAGACACTACAAGAGTAATAAAGGGGGATTTTAGTTGGCCCAAACCACGCCAACTAAAGTGAGGCTCACCATTGTGCACAGCCCCTCCTGAGACAACAGAAAGTAACAGTGAACATGAATGTGTTTATGCAGTACGTTATTAATATAAATGCATCCTATTATCACTATGAATATAAATTTATCAAATTATTAATATACAGACATCACCACTATGAATATATATTTACCAAACTATTAATATACAGGCATCTTATCATCACTATAAATATATATTTATCAAATGATTAATATAAAAACATCATCACTATGAATAGATATTTATCAAATTATTAATTTTCAGTCATACATGTTGCTTACTGTTAAAGTTATAAAATGCCGTCTGTTGCTTGCAGTCAAAATTCGTATATGCTGTCTGTTTTTTGCAGTCAAAATTCAGATATGTCATCTGTTGTTTGCAGTCAAAATTCAAATACGCCGCATGTTGCTTGCAGTAAAACTCAAATACACCGCATGTTGCTTGCAGTCAAAATTCAAATATGCCGTCTGTTGCTTGCAGTCAAAATTCAAATATGATGTCTGTTGCTTGCAGTCAAAATTCAAATAGGCCGCATGATGCTTGCAGTCAAAATTCAGATATAGTGTCTGTTGCTCGCAGTGAAAACTGAAAAATATCATCTGTAGCTCGCAGTCAAAATTCAAATATGATGTCTGTTGCTTGCAGTCAAAATTCAAATACGCTGCATGATGCTTGCAGTCAAAATTCAAATATGCCGCCTGTTGCTTGCAGTCAAAATTCAAATATGCCGTCTGTTGCTTGCAGTCAAAATTCAAATATGCCATCTGTTGCTTGCAGTCAAAATTCAAATATGCCATCTGTTGCTTGTAGTCAATTCAAATATGCCGCTGTTGCTTGCAGTCAAAATTCAAATATGCAGCATGTTGCTTTCCCTCAAAATTCAAATATGCTGTCTGTTGCTTGCAGTCAAAATTGAAATATGACATCAGTTGCTTCCAGTCAAAATTCCGATATGCTGTCAGTTGCTTCCAGTCAAAATTCCGATATGCTGTCTGTTGCTTCCAGTAAAAATTCAAATATGCTGTATGTTGCTTGCAGTCAAAATTCAAATATGCCGTATATTGCTTGCAGTCAAAATTCAAATATGCCGCCTGTTGCTTGCAGTCAAAATTCAGATATGCTGCATGTTGCTTGCAGTCAAAATTCAAATACACCGCATGTTGCTAGCAGTCAAAATTCAAATACACCGTCTGTTGGTTGCAGTCAAATTCAATACGCCGCATGTTGCTTGCAGTCAAAATTCAAATATTCCGTCTGTTGCTTGCAGTCAAAATTCAAATATGCCGTATGTTGCTTGCAGTCAAAATTCAAATATGCCGCATGTTGCTTGCAGTCAAAATTCAAATATGCCGTCTGTTGCTTGCAGTCAAAATTCAAATATGCCGCATGTTGCTTGCAGTCAAAATTCAAATATGCCGCATGTTGCTTGCAGTCAAAGTTCAAATATGCCGCATGTTGCTTGCAGTCAAAATTCAAATATGCCGCATGTTGCTTGCAGTCAAAATTCAAATATGCCGTATGTTGCTTGCAGTCAAAATTCAAATATGCCGCATGTTGCTTGCAGTCAAAATTCAAATATGCCGTCTGTTGCTTGCAGTGAAATTTCAAATATGCCGTCTGTTGCTTGCAGTCAAAATTTGAATTCACCATCTGTTTCACTGAAAATTGAAATTCAGCAACTGTTGATGTGCATTAAAATTTGTACTCACTGTCTGTTGATTCCAGTCAAAATTCAATTTCATCACCTTTTGGATGCAGTAAAATGTACATAGATGATTCATTTTCAAACATCCTAACTGCAGCATTACATTGCTTGAGTTTAGAATTTATAGCCAAACGTATGGCGATATACACACCTGTGATGAGAGCTGAACAAATGTTCAACTTACCTGCAGTAATCACACCTGTATTGAAATGTCACACTGATGGACATATGGACAGTAGGACTGACAGATGAACATGAAAACCCTGATTACAAATGAAAACAGACACTACAAAGAGTAAATAAAGGGGGATTTTAGTTGGCCCCAACCACGCCAACTAAAGTGAGGCTCAACCATTGTGCACAGCCCCTCCTGAGACAACAGAAAGTAACAGTGAACATGAATGTGTTTATGCAGTACGTTATTAATATAAATGCATCCTATCATCACTATGAATATAAATTTATCAAATTATTAATATACAGACATCACCACTATGAATATATATTTACCAACTATTAATATACAGGCATCTTATCATCACTTTAAATATATATTTATCAGATTATTAATATACAGGCATCTTATCGTCACTATAAATATATATTTATCAGATTATTAATATACAGGCATCTTATCGTCACTATAAATATATATTTATCAAATTATTAATATAAAAACATCATCACTATGAATAGATATTTATCAAATTATTAATTTTCAGTCATACATGTTGCTTACTGTTAAAGTTATAAAATGCCGTCTGTTGCTTGCAGTCAAAATTCGTATATGCTGTCTGTTTTTGCAGTCAAAATTCAGATATGTCGTCTGTTGTTTGCAGTCACAAATTCAAATACGCCGCATGTTGCTTGCAGTAAAATTCAAATACACCGCATGTTGCTTGCAGTCAAAAAATTCAAATATGCCGTCTGTTGCTTGCAATCAAAAGTCAAATATGATGTCTGTTGCTTGCAGTCAAATTCAAATACGCCGCATGATGCTTGCAGTCAAATTCAAATACGCCGCATGATGCTTGCAGTCAAAATTCAGATATAGTGGTCTGTTGCTCGCAGTGAAAACTGAAAAATATCATCTGTAGCTCGCAGTCAAAATTCAAATATGATGTCTGTTACTTGCAGTCAAAATTCAAATACGCCGCATGATGCTTGCAGTCAAAATTCAAATATGCCGCCTGTTGCTTGCAGTCAAAATTCAAATATGCCGCCTGTTGCTTGCAGTCAAAATTCAAATATGCCGTCTGTTGCTTGCAGTCAAAATTCAAATATGCCATCTGTTGCTTGTAGTCAAATTTCAAATAGGCCGTCTGTTGCTTGCAGTCAAAATTCAAATATGCAGCATGTTGCGTTCCCTCAAAATTCAAATATGCTGTCTGTTGCTTGCAGTCAAAATTGAAATATGACATCTGTTGCTTCCAGTCAAAATTCCGATATGCTGTCTGTTGCTTCCAGTAAAAATTCAAATATGCTGTATGTTGCTTGCAGTCAAAATTCAAATATGCCGCCTGTTGCTTGCAGTCAAAATTCAGATATGCCGCATGTTGCTTGCAGTCAAAATTCAAATACACCGCATGTTGCTTGCAGTCAAAATTCAAATACACCGTCTGTTGGGTGCAGTCAAAATTCAAATACGCCGCATTTTGCTTGCAGTCAAAATTCAAATATTCCACCTGTTACTTGCAGTCAAAATTCAAATATGCCGTATGTTGCTTGCAGTCAAAATTCAAATATGCCGCATGTTGCTTGCAGTCAAAATTCAAATATGCCGTCTGTTGCTTGCAGTCAAAATTCAAATATGCCGTATGTGCTTGCAGTCAAAATTCAAATATGCCGCATGTTGCTTGCAGTCAAAATTCAAATATGCCGTCTTTAATTGCAGTGAAATTTCAAATATGCCGTCTGTTGCTTGCAGTCAAAATTGAATTCACCATCTGTTTCACTGAAAATTGAATTCAGCAACTGTTGATGTGCATTAAAATTTGTACTCACTGTCTGTTGATTCCAGTCAAAATTCAATTTCATCACCTTTTGGATGCAGTAAAATGTACATAGATGATTCATTTTCAAACATCCTAACTGCAGCATTACATTGCTTGAGTTTAGAATTTATAGCCAAACGTTTGGCGATATACACACCTGTGATGAGAGCTGAACAAATGTTCAACTTACCTGCAGTAATCACACCTGTATTGAAATGTCACACTGATGGACATATGGACAATAGGACTGACAGATGAACATGAAAACCCTGATTACAAATGAAAACAGACACTACAAAGAGTAAATAAAGGGGGATTTTAGTTGGCCCCAACCACGCCAACTAAAGTGAGGCTCAACCATTGTGCACAGCCCCTCCTGAGACAACAGAAAGTAACAGTGAACATGAATGTGTTTATGCAGTACGTTATTAATATAAATGCATCCTATCATCACTATGAATATAAATTTATCAAATTATTAATATACAGACATCACCACTATGAATATATATTTACCAAACTATTAATATACAGGCATCTTATCATCACTATAAATATATATTTATCAGATTATTAATATACAGGCATCTTATCATCACTATAAATATATATTTATCAAATTATGAATATAAAAACATCATCACTATGAATAGATATTTATCAAATTATTAATTTTCAGTCATACATGTTGCTTACTGTTAAAGTTATAAAATGCCGTCTGTTGCTTTGCAGGTCAAAATTCGTATATGCTGTCTGTTTTTTGCAGTCAAAATTCAGATATGTCGTCTGTTGTTTGCAGTCAAAATTCAAATACGCCGCATGTTGCTTGCAGTAAAATTCAAATACAAACCGCATGTTGCTTGCAGTCAAAATTCAAATACGCCGCATGTTGCTTCCAGTCAAAATTCAAATACGCCGCATGTTGCTTTCAGTCAAAATTCACATATGCCGTCTGTTGCTTGCAGTCAAAATTCAAATATGCCATATGTTGCTTGCAGTCAAAATTCAAATACGCTGCATGTTGCTTGCAGTCATATTCAAATACGCCACATGTTGCTTCCAGTCAAATTCAAATACGCCGCATGTTGCTTGCAGTCAAAATTCAAATACACCGCATGTTGCTTCCAGTCAAAATACAAATATGCTGCATGTTGCTTGCAGTCAATATTCAAATACCCCGCATGTTGCTTGCAGTCAATATTCAAATACCCCGCATGTTGCTTGCAGTCAATATTCAAATACCCCGCATGGTTGCTTGCAGTCAAAATTCAATACGCTGCATGTTGCTTGCAGTCAAAATTCATATATGCCGCATGTTGCTTGCAGTCAAAATTTAAATATGTCGTCTGTTGCTTGCAGTCAAAATTCAAATATGCCGCATGTTGCTTGCAGTCAAAATTTAAATATGCCGTCTGTTGCTTGCAGTCAAAATTCGTATATGCTGTCTGTTGTTTGCAGTCAAAATTCAGATATGTCGTCTGTTGTTTGCAGTCAAAATTCAAATACGCCGTCTGTTGCTTGCAGTGAAAATTCAAATACGCCGCATGTTGATTGCAGTAAAAATTCAAATACGCAGCATGTTGCTTCCAGTCAAAATTCAAATACGCCGCATGTTGCTTGCAGTCAATATTCAAATACCCCGCATGTTGCTTGCAGTCAAAATTCAAATACGCTGCATGTTGCTTGCAGTCAAAATTCAGATATGCCGTCTGTTGCTTGCAGTCAAAATTCAAATACGCCGCATGTTGCTTGCAGTCAATATTCAAATATCCCGCATGTTGCTTGCAGTCAAAATTCAAATACGCCGCATGTTGCTTGCAGTCAAAATTTAAATATGCCGTCTGTTGCTTGCAGTCAAAATTCAAATATGCCGCATGTTGCTTGCAGTCAAAACTGAAATATGCCGTCTGTTGCTTGTAGTCAAAATTCAAATATGCCATCTGTTGCTTGCAGTCAAAATTCAGATATGCCGTCTGTTGCTTGCAGTCAAAATTTAAATATGCCGTTTGTTGCTTGAGGTCAAAATTCAAATATGCCACATGTTGCTTGCAGTCAAAATTTAAATATGCCGTCTGTTGCTTGCAGTCAAAATTTGTATATGCTGTCTGTTGTTTGCAGTCAAAATTCAGATGTGCCGTCTGTTATTTGCAGTCAAAATTCAAATACGCCGCATGTTGCTTGCAGTCAAAATTGAAATATGCCGCATGTTGCTTGCAGTCAAAATTGAAATATGCCGCATGTTGCTTGCAGTCAAAATTCAAATATGCCGTCTGTTGCTTGCAGTGAAATTTCAAATATGCCGTCTGTTGCTTGCAGTCAAAATTTGAATTCACCATCTGTTTCACTGAAAATTGAAATTCAGCAACTGTTGATTTGCATTAAAATTTGTACTTACTGTCTGTTGATTCCAGTCAAAATTCAATTTCATCACCTTTTGGATGCAGTAAAATGTACATAGATGATTCATTTTCAAACATCCTAATTGCAGAATTACATTGCTTGAGTTTAGAATTTATAGCCAAGCGTTTGGCGATATACACACCTGGGATGAGAGCTGAACAAATGTTCAACTTAACTGCAGTAATCACACCTGTATTGAAATGTCACACTGATGGACATATGGACAGTAGGACTGACAGATGAACATGAAAACCCTGATTACAAATGAAAACAGACACTACAAAGAGTAAATAAAGGGGGATTTTAGTTGGCCCCAACCACGCCAACTAAAGTGAGGCTCAACCATTGTGCACAGCCCCTCCTGAGACAACAGAAAGTAACAGTGAACATGAATGTGTTTATGCAGTACGTTATTAATAAACAGGCATCTTATCATCACTATGAATATAAATTTATCAAATTATTAATATACAGACATCACCACTATGAACATATATTTACCAAACTATTAATATACAGGCATCTTATCATCACTATAAATATATATTTATCAGATTAATAATATACAGGCATCTTACCGTCACTATAAATATATATTTATCAAATTATTAATATAAAAACATCATCACTATGAATATATATTTATCAAATTATTAATTTTCAGTCATACATGTTGCTTACTGTTAAAGTTATAAAATGCCATCTGTTGCTTGCAGTCAAAATTAGTATATGCTGTCTGTTGTTTGCAGTCAAAATTCAGATATGTCGTCTGTTGTTTGCAGTCAAAATTCAAATACGCCGCATGTTGCTTCCATTCAAAATTCAAATACGCCGCATGTTGCTTTCAGTCAAAATTCAAATACGCCGCATGTTGCTTCCATTCAAAATTCAAATACGCCGCATGTTGCTTCCATTCAAAATTCAAATATGCCGTCTGTTGCTTGCAGTCAAAATTCAAATATGCCATATGTTGCTTGCAGTCAAAATTCAGATATGCCGTCTGTTGCTTGCAGTCAAAATTCAAATACGCCGCATGTTGCTTGCAGTCAAAATTCAAATACGCCGCATGTTGCTTGCAGTCAATATTCAAATACGCCGCATGTTGCTTCCAGTCAAAATTCAAATACGCTGCATGTTGCTTGCAGTCAATATTCAAATACGCCGCATGTTGCTTGCAGTCAATATTCAAATACCCCACATGTTGCTTGCAGTCAAAATTCAAATACGCTGCATGTTGCTTGCAGTCAAAATTCAAATATGCCGCATGTTGCTTGCAGTCAAAATTTAAATATGCCGTCTGTTGCTTGCAGTCAAAATTCAAATATGCCGCATGTTGCTTGCAGTCAAAATTGAAATATGCCGTCTGTTGCTTGTAGTCAAAATTCAAATATGCCGTCTGTTGCTTGCAGTCAAAATTCAAATATGCCGCATGTTGCTTGTAGTCAAAATTTAAATATGCCGTTTGTTGCTTGCAGTCAAAATTCAAATATGCCACATGTTGCTTGCAGTCAAAATTTAAATATGCCGTCTGTTGCTTGCAGTCAAAATTCGTATATGCTGTCTGTTGTTTGCAGTCAAAATTCAGATATGCCGTCTGTTGTTTGCAATCAAAATTAAAATACGCCGCATGTTGCTTGCAGTAAAATTCAAATACACCGCATGTTGCTTGCAGTCAAAATTCAAATACGCCGCATGTTGCTTCCAGTCAAAATTCAAATACGCCGCATGTTGCTTTCAGTCAAAATTCACATATGCCGTCTGTTGCTTGCAGTCAAAATTCAATATGCCATATGTTGCTTGCAGTCAAAATTCAGATATGCCGTCTGTTGCTTGCAGTCAAAATTCAAATACGCCGCATGTTGCTTGCAGTCAATATTCAAATACGCCGCATGTTGCTTCCAGTCAAAATTCAAATACGCCGCATTTTGCTTGCAGTCAAAATTCAAAGACGCTGCATGTTGCTTGCAGTCAAAAATCAAATATGTCGAATGTTGTTTGCAGTCAAAATTCAGATATGCCGTCTGTTGTTTGCAGTCAAAATTGAAATACTCCGCATGTTGCTTGCAGTCAAAATTCAAATACGCCGCATGTTACTTGCAGTCAAAATTCAAATACGCCGTCTGTTGGTTGCAGTCAAAATTCAAATATGCCGTCTGTTGCTTGCAGTCAAAATTCAAATATGCCGTCTGTTGGTTGCAGTCAAAATTCAAATATGATGTCTGTTGCTTGCAGTCAAAATTCAAATATGCCGCCTGTTGCTTGCAGTCAAAATTAAAATAAGCCGTCTGTTGCTTGCAGTGAAATTTCAAATATGCCGTATGTTGCTTGCAGTCAAAATTCAAATATGCCGCATGTTGCTTGCAATCAAATTTCAAATATGCCATATGTTGCTCGCAGTCAAAATTCAGATATGACGTCTGTTGCTCACAGTCAAAATTCAGATATACTGTCTGTTGCTTGCAGTGAAAATTCAAATATGCCGTATGTTGCTTGCAGTGAAAATTCAAATACGCCGCATGTTGCTTGCAGTCAAAATTCAAATACGCCGCATGTTGCTTGCAGTCAAAATTCAAATACGCCGCATGTTGCTTCCAGTCAAAATTCAAATATGCCACATGTTACTTGCAGTCAAAATTCAAATACGCCGCATGTTGCTTGCAGTCAAAATTCAAATACGCCGTCTGTTGCTTGCAGTCAAAATTCCGATATGCAATCTGTTGCTTCCAGTCAAAATTCAAATATGCTGTATGTTGCTTGCAGTCAAAATTCAAATACGCCGTATGTTGCTTGCAGTCAAAATTCAAATATGACGTCTGTTGCTTGCAGTAAAAATTCAAATGTGCCGTATGTTGCTTGCAGTCAAAATTGAAATATGCCGCATGTTGCTTGCAGTCAAAATTTAAATATGCCGTCTGTTGCTTGCAGTCAAAATTCAAATATGCCGTCTGTTGCTTGCAGTCAAAATTCAAATGTGCCGTATGTTGCTTGCAGTCAAAATTGAAATATGCCGCATGTTGCTTGCAGTCAAAATTCAAATATGCCGTCTGTTGCTTGCAGTCAAAATTCAAATATGCTTTATGTTGCTTGCAGTCAAAATTGAAATATGCCGTATCTTGATTGCAGTCAAAATTCCGATATGCAATCTGTTGCTTCCAGTCAAAATTCCGATATGCTGTATGTTGCTTGCAGTCAAAATTCAAATAAGCCGTATGTTGCTTGCAGTCAAAATTCAAATACGCCGCATGTTGCTTGCAGTCAAAATTCAAATACGTCGTCTGTTGGTTGCAGTCAAAATTCAAATATGCCGTCTGTTGCGTCCAGTCAAAATTGAAATATGCCGCATGTTGCTTGCAGTCAAAATTCAAATATGCCGTCTGTTGCTTGCAGTCAAAATTCAAATATGCTTTATGTTGCTTGCAGTCATAATTGAAATATGCCGTATCTTGATTGCAGTCAAAATTCAAATATGTCGAATGATGCTTGCAGTCAAAACTGAAATATGCCATCTGTTGCTTGCAGTCAAAGTTGAGATATGCCGCATTTTGCTTTCATTCAAAATTCATATATGTCACCTGTTGCTTGCAGTCAAAATTCATATATGTCTCCTGTTGCTTGCAATCAAATTTCAAATATGCCATATGTTGCTCGCAGTCAAAATTCAGATATGACGTCTGTTGCTCGCAGTCAAAATTCAGATATACCGTCTGTTGCTTGCAGTGAAAATTCAAATACGCCGTATGTTGCTTGCAGTGAAAATTCAAATACGCCGCATGTTGCTTGCAGTCAAAATTCAAATATGCCGCATGTTGCTTGCAGTCAAAATTCAAATACGCCGCATGTTGCTTGCAGTCAAAATTCAAATACGCCGTCTGTTGGTTGCAGTCAAAATTCAAATATGTCGTCTGTTGCGTCCAGTCAAAATTCAAATACGCCGCATGTTGCTTGCAGTCAAAATTCAAATACGCCGCATGTTGCTTCCAGTCAAAATTCAAATATGCCGCATGTTGCTTGCAATCAAATTTCAAATATGCCATATGTTGCTCGCAGTCAAAATTCAGATATGACGTCTGTTGCTCACAGTCAAAATTCAGATATACTGTCTGTTGCTTGCAGTGAAAATTCAAATATGCCGTATGTTGCTTGCAGTCAAAATTAACATATGCCGTCTGTCGCTTGCAGTCAAAATTCAAATATGCCGTCTGTCGCTTGCAGTCAAAATTCAAATACGCCGTATGTTGCTTGCAGTCAAAATTCACATATGCCGCATGTTGCTTGCAGTCAAAATTTAAATAAGCCATCTGTTGCTTGCAGTCAAAATTCAGATATGCCGTCTGTTGCTTGCAGTCAAAATTCCGATATGCAATCTGTTGCTTCCAGTCAAAATTCCGATATGCTGTATGTTGCCTGCAGTCAAAATTCAAATACGCCGTATGTTGCTTGCAGTCAAAATTCAAATATGCCGCATGTTGCTTGCAGTCAAAATTCAAATACGCCGTCTGTTGGTTGCAGTCAAAATTCAAATATGTCGTCTGTTGCGTCCAGTCAAAATTCAAATACGCAGCATGTTGCTTGCAGTCAAAATTTGAATTCACCATCTGTTTCACTGAAAATTGAAATTCAGCAACTGTTGATTCGCATTAAAATTTGTACTCACTGTCTGTTGATTCCAGTCAAAATTCAATTTCATCACCTTTTGGATGCAGTAAAATGTACATAGATGATTCATTTTCAAACATCCTAACTGCAGCATTACATTGCTTGAGTTTAGAATTTACAGCCAAACGTTCGGTGATATACACACTTGTGATAAGAGCTGAACAAATGTTCAACTTACCTGCAGTAATCACACCTGTATTGAAATGTCACACTGATGGACATATGGACAGCAGGACTGACAGATGAACATGAAAACCCTGATTACAAATGAAAACAGACACTACAAAGAGTAAATAAGGGGGATTTTAGTTGGCCCCAACCACACCAACTAAAGTGAGGCTCAGCCATTGTGCACAGCCCCTCCTGAGACAACAGACAGTAACAGAGAACATGAATGTGTTTATACAGTACGTTATTAATATACATGCATCCTATCATCACTATGAATATAAATTTATCAAAATATTAATATACAGGCATCTTATCATCACTATGAAAATATATTTATCAGATTATTAATATACAGGTATCTTATCATCACTATGAATATATATTTAACAAATTATTAATATACAGGCATCTTATCATCACTATGAAAATATACTTATCAGATTATTAATATACAGGCATCTAAACATCACTATGAATATATATTTATCAAATTATTACTATACAGACATCCTCACTATGAATATATATTTATGAAATTATTAATGTAAAAACATCATCACTATGAATACATATTTATCAGATTATTAATATACAGGCATCCTCACTATGAATATATATTTATCAAATTATTAATATACAGACATCCTCACTATGAATTTATATTTATCATATTATTAATATACAGGTATCATGTCATCACTATGAATCTATATTCATCAGATTATTAATATACAGACATCCTCACTATGAATATAAATTGATCAGAATATTAACATACATGTATCCTATCATCACTATGAATATATATATTTATCAAATTATTAATATTCAAGCATTCTATGATCACTATGAATATATGTTTATCAATTATTAATATACAGGCATGCTACCATCACTATGAATCTATATTTATCAGATTATTATAAATAATAATCTGATAAATATAGATGACTACAAGATTGACTACATGACTGACAGACTACATGATTGATTCGATTGGGAAGGCAGTGGCTGCGCAGTCGGCGGGTGTTAACCACACGCTGGAAAACATCTCAGGTAGGATTGCAGCTCTGGAAACCCGCTTTGACCGTCTGTGAAGACCACATTCTACATTCAGATGCATTGAGAGCCACTCTGTTCTCAGAACTGTGGAATCTTTCAGGCATCTGCTAATCTGGATATTCATTTGGCCTCCCCAACACAGCTGCACTTCAAGGCCGCTGTGATAAAAAACCTCCTCAAGAAGATCAACACTTAAGCCTCGCTCCCTGGTCATCTCCCTCCCCTCAGCTTCTCCAGCTCTGACGTTGACTGTGGACAGTGGACTGCTCAGGGCTGAGCCCCTCCCCCTCCAGGATTGTCGGACAAGGCCGTTGACGGCGCCAAATAGGCTGCCTCTGGAGTGTTCTGATAAACTGGTCCTTCAAATCTCGGTTGTCGTCCTGCGTCCTTGTTTTGTCTGTGTGATTATTGTTTTTCTGTGCTGATGGGGATTTTTTTCCTCATTGCTGCTGTGTAATGCAGCGGCTATGAGGGGTTTTTTTTTCTCCTTTTTCCCTCGTGTTTGCTTTTCAATATATGTTTATGTACCGGGCCGGCCTATGTGTGTTGTGTGTTATGTGTGTGTCGTTTGTTATGGGTCGGTCTTGGTTTGCTCAGCCCTGCTGTTGACCAAGGCAGGGATGTACATCTGGAGCTGGTCCCCAGGCACCTAATGGCGACTTCTGCTCCTACTGGCAATTAGGATGGTTAAATGCAATAGACACATTTCATTGTGCAGGGAACATGTTCTTCTGTGCATATGACAATAAAATTCCTTTGAATCCTTTGAATCCTTGAATCCTTGAATTATTAATATACAGACATCCTATCATCACAATGAATACATATTTATCAGATTATTAATATACAGACATCCTATCATCACAATGAATACATATTTATCAAATTATTAATATACAGGCATCCTAACTATGAATATATATTTATCAAATTATTAATATACAGACATCCTATCATCACAATGAATACATATTTATCAGATTATTAATATACAGACATCCTATCATCACAATGAATACATATTTATCAAATTATTAATATACAGGCATCCTCACTATGAATATACATTTATCAGAATATTAATATACAGACATCCTATCATCATTATGAATATATATTTATCAAATTATTAATATACAGACATCCTATCATCACTATGAATATACATTTATCAGAATATTAATATACAGGCATCCTCACAATGAATATATATTTATCAAATTATTAATATACAGACATCCTATCTCTCTCTCTTAGGTGGTCTGCTCTTGGGCAGGTCCAGCATGCACAACCGCACACCATCTCTCTCGATCCATCGCCATCTCCTTTATGATGTGATAGCCACGCCCTTCTTGTATGTTGTCCAGCATTGCCAACCGCTTCCTTCCTCTGCCTCTCTTTCCATCTGCTCTCCCCTCCAGTACTGTTCTTAACATTCCTTCTGATCTCATGATGTGGCCAATCCATCGCGCTTTCCTCTTCCAGATTGTAACTTTTAGACTTCTCTTTTCTCCAACTCTCCTCAGTACTTCTTCATTTCTCACGTGCTCTCTCCAGCTGATCTTTTCCATCCTCCTCCGAAATCACATCTTGCAGCTCTCTAGTCTCTTCATGTCCTCTTTCTTCAATGTCCAGGTTTCTGAGCCACAAAGGAGTACACTCCAAAGTCTTGATTAGTCTCTTCTTCAGGTTTTGGTTGGTCTTTCCAGTGAGTAGCACTTGATGATTGTTGAACGCGTCTTTTGCCATAGCAATTCTTTTCCTCACTTCTTTTTTGCTACGTCCATCATCTGTGAGCAGGCTTCCAAGATATTTGAATTGTTGGACTTGTTCTAGTACCTGGCCATCGATGTTGATCTGCAACTGCTCATATTCACTGATATATGAGCAGACATCCTCACTATGAATATATATTTAACATATTATTAATACACAAGCATCCTATCATCACTATAAATATATATTTATGAAATTATTAATATACAGACATCCTCACTATGATTATATATTTATCAGATTTTAATATACAGGCATCCTATCATCACTATGAATCTATATTTATCAGATTATTAATATACAGTCATACATGTTGCTTGCAGTCAAAATTCAAACATGCCGTCTGTTGCTTGCAGTCAAAATTCAAACATGTCGTCTGTTGCTTGCAGTCAAAAGAGATATTCAATATCTGTTGATATACAAACTAGAAGCACTCAGAGGGTGCAAACCTCCGCCAAGGCCATGGGGTCACTGATGCCATAACATCTACACGCCGTGGAATCATTGAACCAAAAAAAGTGTAACAATGATGTTTGCTCAGTAGTTAAAAAAGTTTCATCTGCTGTGACTGGATAGCATGTATCCTTAGTGCTTGGCATCACAGTTTATTGCAACTTGCACCTTTCCCAGAATCTACTGTCATCTGAGCACTGATATTGATATTGCATGTGCTTATAGACAAAAACAAATAAGAGACAAAATTCAATTTATTATTCAACTAAACTGCAAATATATGAATTTTTAACATTCATGAAACACTTCTCTAAACAAGGCCATAGGGTCACTGACCTTAAAGAGATTCCCTCCTTGGCAGAGTGATCTATTTCTTTTTTCTCTTTCTCTAAAATTGTATATAATAATCATTAGATTATTAATATATAAACAAAAATAAATTTAAGGAATATTATAATTTGAAAACAAACCCTGAACGTAATGACAGCTGCAACTGCTTAATTCTTCTTTGTCTTTCGGCTGTTCCCGTTAGGGGTCGCCACAGCAGATCAGTCGTTTCCATCTCACCCTGTCCTCTGTATCTTCCTCTGTCACACCAACCACCTGCATGTCCTCTCTCAGCACATCCATGAACCTCCTCTTTGGTCTCCCTCTTCTCCTCCTGCCTGGTGGCTCCATCCTCAGCATCCTTCTCCCTATATACCCTGGGTCCCTCCTCTGCACATGTCCAAACCATCTCAATCTCGCCTCTGACTTTGTCTCCAAACCGTCCCACCTGAGCTGTCCCTCTGATATGTTCATTCCTAATCTTGGCCATTCTTGTCACTCCCAAAAAGAATCTCAACATCTTCAGCTCTGCCACCTCCAGCTCTGACTCCTGTCTTTTTGTTAGTGCCACTGTCTCTAAACCATACAACATAGCTGGTCTCACTACTGTTTTGTAAACTTTCCCCTTCACTCTTGCTGATATTCTTCGGTCACAAATCACTCCTGCCACCTTTCTCCACCCACTCCACCCTACCTGCACTCTCTTCTTCACCTCTCTACCACACTCTCCATTACTTTGAACAGTGAACCCCAAATATTTAAACTCATCTACTTTCACCACTTCTACTCCTTGTAACTGCACTATTCCACTGGGCTCCCTCTCATTCACACACATGTACTCAGTCTTGCTTCTACTGACTTTCATTCCCCTTCTCTCCAAAGCATATCTCCACTTCTCCAGACTAGACTCAACTTGCTCTCTACTCTCACTACAGATCACAATGTCATCTGCAAACATCATAGTCCATGGGGACTCCTGTCTAATCTCATCTGTCAACCTGTCCATCACCACTGCAAACAAGAAAGGACTCAGAGCTGATCCTTGGTGTAATCCCACCTCCACCTTGAATGAGTCTGTCATTCCGACTGCACATCTCACCGCTGTCACACTATTCTTGTACATGTCCTGCACTACCCTAACATACTTCTCTGCCACTCCAGACTTCCTCATACAATGTCACAACTCTTCTCTTGGCACCCTATCATAAGCTTTTTCTAAGTCCAAAAACACACAATGTAACTCTTTCTGTCCTTCTCTGTACTTTTCCAACAGTATTCTCAGAGCAAACATTGCATCTGTAGTGCTCTTTCTAAGCATGAAACCATATTGCTGCTCACAGATCTTCACCTGTTTTCTAAGCCTAGCTTCTACTACTCTTTCCCATAACTTCATGCTGTGGCTGATCAGCTTTATGCCTCTGTAGTTACTGCAGCTCTGCACATCACCCTTGTTCTTGAAAATAGGAACCAGCACACTTCGTCTCCACTCCTCAGGCATCCTCTCACTTTTCAAGATTTTACTAAACAATCTGGTTAGAAACTCTACTGCCATCTCTCCTAGACATTTCCATGCCTCCATTGGAATGTCATCTGGACCAACTGCCTTTCCACTCTTCATCCTCTTCATAGCAGCCCTCACTTCTTCCTTGCTAATCTCTTTTACTTCCTGATTTACTCTCACCACATCATCCAGCCTTTTTGCTCGCTCATTTTCTTTATTCATCAACTCTTCAAAATATTCCCTCCACCTTCTCAGCACACACTCCTCACTTGTCAGCACATTACCATGTGCATCTTTTACCACCCTAACCTGCTGCACATCCTTTCCAGCTCTGTCCCTTTGTCTGGCCAATCGGTACAAGTCCTTTTCTCCTTCCTTACTATTCAACTTCTTGTACAGCTCGCAATATGCCTTTTCCTTTGCTTTTGCCACTTCTCTTCTCGCCTTACGCCGCATCTCCTTGTACTCCTGTCTACTTTCTTCATCTCTCCGACTATCCCAAAACTTTTTCACCAACCTCTTTCTCCTTATGCTTTCCTGGACCTCTTCATTCCACCACCAAGTCTCCTTGTCTTCCTTCCACTGTCCAGATGTCATACGCAGTACTGCCCTAGCTGTCTCCCTCACCACATCTGCAGTACTTTTCCAGTTGTCCAAAATTGCTTCCCCTCCAACTAGTGCTTCTCTCACCTGCTCGCTAAATTTCACACAACAGTCTTCCTCCTTCAGCTTCCACCATCTGATCCTTTGTTGAGCTCTCACTCTCTTCTTCTTATTTACCTCTAAAGTCATCCTACAAACAACCATCCTATGCTGTCTTGTGACACTCTCTCCTGCTACCACCTTACAGTCTGATTTCTTTTAGCTTGCATCTCCTATAAAGAATGTAGTCCACCTGTGTGCACCTTCCTCCACTCTTATATGTTACCCTGTGCTCCTCCCTTTTCTTAAAGTAGGTATTCACCACAGCCATTTCCATCCTTTTTGCAAAATCAACTACCATCTGTCCTTCCCCATTCCTATGCTTGATACCATATCTACCCATTACTTCCTCATCACCTCTGTTCCCTTCACCAACATGCCCATTGAAGTCTGCTCCTATCACCACTCTTTCATGCTTGGGCACACTCTCCACCACCTCATGTAACACACTCCAGAAATCGTCTTTCTCCTTCATCTCACAACCTACCTGTGGGGCATATGCACTGATGATATTCATCATCACCCCTTCAATTTCCAACTTCACACTCATCACCCTGTCAGACACTCACTTAACCTCCAACACACTTTTAACATACTCTTCCTTTAAAATGACCCCAACACCATTTCTCTTCCTGTCCTCACCATGGTACAACAACTTGTACCCACCGCCGATGCTCCTGCTCTTACTTCCCTTCCACTTGGTCTCTTGCACACACAATATGTCTACCTTTCTCCTCTCCATCATATCAGCTAGCTCTCTCCCTTTACCAGTCATACTACCAACATTCAAAGTCCCCACTCTCATTTCCACCTTTCTAGTTTTCTTCTTCTCCTGCTGTTCGTGGCAACGTTTTCCTCCTCTTCTTCGTCGTCTTCGCCTAGCAGTAGCCCAATTTCCACCGGCACCCTGTTGGGCAAACTGCTTAATGCTAACTTTTAACATTGAAAATGCCATAGACATGCTAATGCGTTAGCATCGTCATCCGGATCACCACTAAAATTTAATCACTTGTTCCTCTTGTCATTTCCAACGACTCCACAAAATTTCATCAAAATCCGTTCAAAACCTTTTGAGTTATCCTGCTGACAGGCAGACAGACAAACAAACGCACGCAACCGAAAACATAACGTCCTTGGCGGAGGTAATAATGAATGTTTACGAGTTCAATGGTAGGAATATTTCATGAGGTGAAAGCTGGAACAAACCATTCAACGAGGCGAAAGAATGTAAAAACATTCATTATTTGTTTTATATAACGGCTAAAATAGATCATTGTCATTTGATATTTTATTCATTTGTAAACAACAGAAAAGGGACTTACATTTTGGTGTTCCACTGTGATGTGTTGTCCAGTGATGCAGTGCACTGACTTCGGACTTCCATAGAAAAAAAAAAGACTTTGTGTAGTTCCTCAGTCTCGCCAAATCACATCAGCATTTCATGTAAACAGGTATGCAGGTATGCGTGAGGTCTTGTGTGCGTGCATGTGAGAGTGCAATGGTACCAAACGTATGGAACCAAATTTGCACTCTAAATGGAACCAAGCCACACTCTGAATGCAATGCAACACAAATGGGATGAATTAATCCATGTCATGTGACATACAAAGCACCAATCAAATGACAAGGATCCACTCAGCCGTTATATAATATGCAATAAATTTTGTACTCACCATTTGTTGCATGCATTTAAATTGGTGTCTGTTGCTTGCAGTCAAACTTTAATTGTTTCAAAGAGCATCCTCATCAGGGTGGAATAAGAACAGTGTTACACTACCATCATCCTCCATCTTCTGCTGGTGGTGTCCCGGTTCTGCTGGAAGAAATACTTCTGGAAGTGTCCAGCATCAGGACGTGGTCCTCTGGCTGACCTGTACCACAGCCTTCATCTGGAGAGATCACATAAAAGCCACATTAGCTGAACTCCTCCAAGTTTCCATGTGAGCAGCTGTATGATCACGTTTAGCTCCAGAACACTTGACAACTTAGCGTCTGATATTCACAGTCCACAGGAAACAGGTTTTCAGACAGAACAAAAAGACCAAGATGCTGCCAGTGCTCCACATATCCATGGCCTCGGTGAACTGCAGGCCTCAGGCCACCTCTGGAGCCCTGATGGTGGAGGACAGAGGAGGAATGTCAGCACAGACAATGAAACACTGACAGCAGCTGTGATTCACATCCTCACATTTGGGCCACAAAGTGTCGTCCATCATTTGGAAACACCAAACTACAAACACATTATCAGACAAGCTGGAGGAGTGAACTCGCCTGGAAGAGACAGCATGAAGCTCCACTCCAGGTTCCACTGTGGAGGATGGAAAAGCTCCATCAAAGTCAACATGTTTGACTCTGAAGAGCCGGTCCTCATGGCCCACGAGTGTGATGATGCTGGGGTTGATGTCAGCATGAAGAAGCCCGACACCATTCAGAGCGTCCAAGACCCCAAACAGAGCAACAAATGACATGGATCAGAATTTAACTGTGCTCTGCTTCAACATTTAATATGAGACAAACATGCAGTACAACAAATAAATATCTCCAGAGTCCAACAACACAAGCTTTTCTCTGGACATTACCCAGAGGACCTGGATCTTAGAATGCCAGTGTCCAAATAAGACGGACAAAATGGGGGCAGGTTATTACTGGAAGGACAGATCAAATGAGTTCAAGACAATTGCAAAATGGTAAGAATCCTAACTGGAGACAATGAGAATCTGGATGTTGTCTAAGTAAAGTATCCTCAGACAAATTTAAGGAACAACTACAGAAGTTTATGTGGTGTCGTTTTTGTATCATGTCCTGCCTCCTGTGTCCTGAGAGACCTGATTCTTCTCCAGACTTCATATGAGAAGCCAAAGACAAACATGCTGTGCAACTGGACAAATTGTATCCAGAGACTGTGGCAGCCATTCACGTTCCTCAAGGAGACTGTAGAGACTCCTGTGTAGCATCTCAAACGCCAGACAGGTTTGTCCCTGGTGCTGGAAACACACATAGAAGTGGACAATGTTGGACTCAGCTGCGTCAAGGACACTGACGCCTGAGGAGAAAGAAGACAAAATCCATCACCAGATTCTAAAAATGGGTGTGAACAAAATGTGAGACAACACAAAAGCTGATTTACTTTTTTCAAGTGTCTTGTTTAAAGTCAGTGTCCCTCTTCATTTTTTTCACAGCCACCGTCTCTGTCGTGACATTAATTTAGTGACTTTGCTGAAGCAGCCCTCACAGATTTAACTTCAGGATGGAATATTGAAAAAAGCCGCTGCAGATGAGGTCGACGTCCTCTAGCGTGCTCATGGTTGCGGTTGTGAATGTTGAGACACAGCGGACACAGAGACAAAACACATGAATGGACTTTACTGGTTTCCTTCATCCACTGATAATCCTGCTCTGCTGTATGCTGTTTTTACACCGTTTTAAGTTCAGAATATTGTCATTTATGGGCGAGACTTCAACCTGACTTGTTAATCGCAGTTTGAGGTAACTTATGTTCTGATCTGGTGCTTTGTAAATAATTTAATTTAAATAAACTGAATCATGGGTTCATTTCCAGGCAGGTATGTTGGAGACGCAGACTCCCACCAAGGAGACAATGAAAACAAAACAAAAAATAAATATCACCAACGCACAAAGGAATTTTATTAGAATTAAAACAAACAACTCAGAACAGTCTCTAAAAAATCTAATTCATGACTACATACCTAACATCATGAGGCCAAAACAATTCCGTTTTCTAAAACCATAAAATATCAAATTAAAATGAAATTAAAGTTCATCTAATTGAGCTCAAATAATTTAGGACTTACACAATGTTGTTTAAAACCAAAAACCATTTAAAACAAAGCGTGCTGTCTCCAAGGCAATATTAATGTTTATCAATTTAAACTAGGTTCACCTAATCCAGCCCAAATCATCCGACACATCAAATTTTATTCAGTAAAATCTAATTTAAAACTCTCATTTTAAATGGCTGTCTCCGTATTATGCTTTTGTCATGGAAGAAAAAATTGATAAATAAAAAGACTGTAAGGTTTATTTTTAATCAACCCATTTCAGCGTCTTCTCAGTTCAAGAAATAGGAAACTAAAAAGAGAAAATTAAATTAGTCTAGACTGAATCACTTATGACACATAAAACTGTATATTGATAGTTTATTTTTAATAAACATTTAAAAACAGACATCTCCATGGTGACATCAACTTTATTTTGAAACTCAACACATCTGTTGGCCATTTTAATCCAGAATTTTAACCTCTGATCCCTTTAAAGTTTTCACATGACAGTGCTGTTTTTAAATCATATCTGGGATTTTACAGTGAACTATAAGGGCTCACGGTACAAAAGCAAAACAAATGCACAGGAAATAAATAAACACAAAATAAAATCCCAAACATGGTCATCATCTATCAAAAGCAGTACAAACCTGAGCTAACGGCTAACACTGGAAGTGGCTAACAAGAGTTTAGCTGCTACAATGACTGACTTTTGAGCTGTTTACTTACCATTTTTGTCCACAGTGTAACTTATTTCTTCTCTTCCAGCAAACAAGTTGCTACAAGTTGCTACTGTTGCTACAAGTGTCTTCGTGCTGACAGTCTGCAGTGTTTATGTCTCAACCTGTGAAGCTGAAGTGAGACTGAGCTCTGCTAACACCACACTGGTTACTATGGTAACTCCAAACAGGCTCTGACGTCATCAGCTCCTTTAAGTGGCCCACTCCAGTTTGGCCCCGCCCCACGCTCGCTCCAGTTTGGCCCCGCCCCCAAACTAAGTTGCCTCTGCTAATCTGCAGTTGATTGGCCAATATTTTTCAAGCAAACTGGCCGCCATATTACCACTCCCATGTCCTGCTCCTGAAGTTTTTTTCCATATACATTATATACGGTCTTTTCTCGCGATCTTTAACCAGACGCACGCAATTTTATTCTTTGGGATTTTGCAAAAAAAAAAAAAAAAAAAAAGCTATAAACTGCGCAAATCGTCAGTTCAAAGGGTGTGAACAAATATTTCACTTGTATGAAATGGAAAGTAATGAAGAATAATTTAAAGCGTTTTAGCATAGATATTAATAAGTGGCTTGTGTGTAGCCACATGTTGAGTTTTGATTTGGATGAACTATTTTAAAACATTTATTAGGTCTACTTGTGCATAGTTTTGGAGCTTTAGGTGTTGCTACGAGCTTTATACGAGCTTTATAACTTCTATTAAGCTGAAGCTCATAGAGCTATGTGTAATAAATCAAATCAATATATATATAAGCTTGCTGATTATTACACTTGTATAAACTTTGATTAAAGAATCATAATTTTTAGAACTGAGTGTTTGTTCCAGTGATATGAGTCATTGAGAATAAAGGGGAGAAAGTATCAAAGTACTAAAAGAAAGAAAGGAAATAAATCAAATAGCTAATCACGGCAGATATAAATTAGAAGGGATGAAGGTTACATTAACTGGAGAACAAAAAGAAGGAAATGAGAGAATTATTTCAGTTATTACTCCAAATTGTTGACGTTCTAATAAGCCATCTGTGTGCGGTCCACATAACTTGGGAGTGGTAAGATGGCTGCCCGTTTACTTTAGCGGATTATACAGTGTGTGAGCCAATGAGCAATCAGTGTTATATACTGATCAGTGGTTACCATAGCCGATCAAACAGATCCATATTGATCGATTGGATTCAGAGTAAAATTAAAAGTAGGTCCATAATGACTTTTAAAAAATGTTTGACACAGGAAAATAAAAACTTTTATTACATTTTGGTCCACACATAAAATAGAAAGCAGACAGTCAGCAAACAATTATGGATTAATATTTTAACATAGGTTCATAACATGCTCCTCCACGTCGAATGGAGACAGTTGAGGTGGCTCGGGCATCTTTTCCGGATGCCCAATGGATGCCTCGCTGGAGAGGTGTTCCGGGACTACATCTCTTGGCTGGCTTGGGAACGCCTTGGGGTTCCCCCAGAGGAGCTGGGGAGGTGTGTGTGGATCGGGAGGTCTGGACGGCTTTGCTTGAGCTGCTGCCCCCACGACCCGACTCCGGATAAAGCGGAAGAAAATGGATGGATGGTTCATAACAATAATGTAAACATAATTCATGTACAAAGTGGTGTATCGACATAAAAAAAATTACTACATTCATATATATTTTATTTTTGTAGTTTAATTAGAAATTAAACTACATGATACAAAATAAACATGCAACTGTGAATCAATGAAAGTTCATTAATAAGTTATTCAAGGGTTAAGATCCTCCTATAAATGTTCAAATAAACAGGTTTTTTCATGACATTAATAATAAGTCTTTACAAACTCAGATTTGATGTTCCCTGGCAAACTCTTACAAACCCTGGCACCGCTGTAAGAAAAAGAGATGTGTTCAAAAGGGTTTAACAGAGGGGAGAACGAGGCAAAATGACCCAGAACGGGTGTGACTGTGGGATTCATTTAAATCAGAAGATGACAAATACTAAGGTGCATCACCAGAAATGAATGTGACTGACTTTAAGTTGTTTAAGTCAAGAGATTTACTGGTAACATCAAACCTGCACAAACTCCAGCTCGCACACTGTGTGAGAGTCTGAGGAGGTCGGTTTAAAAGGTGTCTGCAGATTATTTTGATTTCTCTTTAAAGACCAGAACACCAAGAAGACCTGACAGAATCCAAATAACTGTATTAAAATTGGCACTGTCAGGATTTTCGTCTTAAAGATAAATGTCTGGTTTGTCACACTCATCCAAACCTGCAGGTCTGATCGTTCTTTAACACCACGTTGACTTCACCAACCTGTTGTAGATTTTGTTCAGTACCTTCTAGTTTCAGTTGTTTGCTGAAACTAGGTGTGCACGGTGAGCACATGGTCACAGTGTGCAACAGGTGGAAAACACACTCAACCGTCATCCAGTAACCATCCAGCAGGTGGCAGACATGTCTATGGGGTATTACATAAGAGACCAGGGTGCCCAGAGGACTGTGGTCAAACAAACAGGACACCATGACTGGAGGACACAGTGTTTCTCAGCCCTGGTCCTCTGGGGACCCCTAACCTGCACATTTTCCATCTGGTCCTCTGGGACCCCGAACCAGCACATTTTTCATCTCTCTGTTCTGCCACAAGCTGATGTTTTCATTCAGGTCTGCTCAGCTAATCAAGAGCTAACAGACACCCAAAGGAGCTCATCATCTTTCAGCAGGGCAAAGAGAGACAGAACATGTGCAGGTTTGAGGTCCCTGTGGACCAGGATTAAGAACCCTGCCACCTGCAGGGGTCCCCCTGCTGCACATGAACCCTGGAAACCCCAGAAAAAGACAGAAGAAATAAAAATCAGCAAAATCAACAAAAGGAAGGTACAATGTGAAACTTATTTCAGAATTAAAAAAAAAAACAATCATTTAGCAAGACTACAATCCAAAACAGAGTCAACTCAAAGAAAGACTTCACAGGGTTAAGTGGAACGTTCTGGACTTACTGAACGTGTTTCACCATCAAAGGAAACTGGCGGGAGAAACACCTCTTAAAAATACTGAAAAGCAGAAAAACTAAAATCTATTTAGTGACTTTAATGAGTCACATACTTCATAGAGTTATTGCAGGAAAGGGGCGGAGCCAAGTGGTTAGTGTGCTTGTTCCAAGTGCTCAAGGTTCCCGGTTCAAACCTCACCCCTGCCCGTTCTCCGTGTAATACTGAGCTGTGTGAAGACACGGCGTAAAACTGGCACCAAGTCAACATGCAGGTCCACCTCAGATCTGCTGCATCGACCCCGAGTGAAAACAAGGGAGAAGCTGAAGGAACAAAAACTAGGAAATAAATTCTGAAAATATAAAGTGTCATTTATATTCATTCATCATTGGTTGTAATGCTCAAATATTTTGAATGAATGGGTGAAAACTAAGTTATAATCATGCTATTAAACGAGCTACTCTGAAGGCCCACCTAAGTCCTGGACACGTCCCATCTTACTTTCTAAAAGCAACAAATCCAGAATCCTGATCCAGATCCAGACACAGATACCAGCATGTAAACAGATTCTTCCTCTTGACATCTCTGATATCTCCATCAAACTTTGTGAAGTTGAGATGAAAACTCTGAAAAAGCAAGCGGACAAATCAAATACAAGTTAACAGCTAACCGCTGTGGTTATCACTGCTGTTTCCACTCCATCTGATGCTAACGTTAGCACAGCTCTCAGCCACCTCCTGCAGATCATAAACAAACAGCAGGGGGCTCATCCTGACGGTGCCCACATCATCACCGGGAACTTCAACCTGGAAAACGTCAAAATTCTACCAGGTGCATGTCAAGTGTCCTCCCAGGTGGTATGGTTCAGGTCAGAACGGTTAAGTTTGGCTTGGCTTGACTTCCCACCGCCAGCAGTACCCCTTTGTTTAGTAGGCGGAGCATGGAGACATCGACATGCACGTAATTGAGAGTGTGTACACTGTCACGCGGTCTCACCCCC
Organism: Thalassophryne amazonica; assembly: GCF_902500255.1. Taxonomy (NCBI): domain Eukaryota; kingdom Metazoa; phylum Chordata; class Actinopteri; order Batrachoidiformes; family Batrachoididae; genus Thalassophryne; species Thalassophryne amazonica. The sequence continues at coordinate 96,860,967 of NC_047115.1, forward strand.
TGCACACGGAGTCCACACAGTGCAATTTAACATTTTTTAAATTTGGTTTTAGTCTTGGTGGATCCTGGGATTTAGTTTCATCGCGCGCAGAATGCTGAAGAGTCGACTGATGTCTGTGGTAAATGCTGGTGTGAATGAATGAGGTGCTGAGACTCTGTCAACTTTTAAAATAAGTTAATTTTCTTGATGTGGGACAAAGCGCCAACATCCTTTGGTTCAGGCTGAGAAACACACCTGGAGCAGACAAACACAGAGGAACCTCTTAAAAAAACACTGTTTCTTCAGCCACGAAAAGGAATTAAAGTATAACCAGATGTCATTTTCCAAAATAAGGACACTTTATGTTTAAACGTTTGTGAGGCTGTGATGATGAATCTGACTGCAATGACATAATAGGTAAGATTAAGACTTTATAGTCACTCAGTGTGTGAATATTTGAAACAGTCTGAAGTGTATGAATGGTCATGTGAGGAGTGCAACTTTATCTTCAGCTGCTGAGCCAAATCGATGGACAGCAGCACAGCGGGTTAGGGCCTCCCTTTTGTTAGTGTGCCTTTTTTTTTTTTTTTTGGCATCTCAGCCAAAACATGCCATAAAAGTGGTACAGTATGGGTCAGTTATTTAGGTACCTGCTCCAAAATCTAGATGTGTACAAATTGGACTGGTGCTGAGATCTAGAATTGTGACACCTTCAAGCATTTTTGGGACAAATTTGGTAACCAGTCTTATTTTGTCAAGTTGGGGGTGCTGAATTCAAATCTGCCACATGCTAAACTCCATCTGGTCTCTGGTATTCTTTAGACATCACTGGACTTTGCATATGTGCAATACTCCAATAAAGCTCTTAAACTGAGATGTAAATGGCCTCTACATTAGTACATCAGCTTAGAAATCTGAATTTCTCAACTCAACTCAACTTTTTTTCTTATATAGCGCCAAATCACAACAAACAGTTGCCCCAAGGCGCTCCATATTGCAAGGCAGGGCCATACAATAACCATGAAAAACCCCAACGGTCAAAACGACCCCCTATGAGCAAGCACTTGGCCACAGTGGGAAGGAAAAACTCCCTTTTAACAGGAAGAAACCTCCAGCAGAACCAGGCTCAGGGAGGGGCAGTCTTCTGCTGAGACTGGTTGGGGCTGAGGGAAAGAACCAGGAAAAAGACATGCCGAGAAGGGGGGCAGAGATCGATCACTAATGATTAAATGCAGAGTGATGCATACGGAGCAAAAAAGAAAGAAACAGTGCATCATGGGAACTCCCCCACAGTCTACATCTAAAGCAACATAACCAAGGGATGGTCCAGGGTCACCCGATCCAGCCCTAACTATAAGCCTTAGCGAAAAGGAAAGTTTTAAGCCTAATCTTAAAAGTAGAGAGGGTATCTGTCTCCCTGATCTGAATTGGGAGCTGGTTCCACAGGAGAGGAGCCTGAAAGCTGAAGGCTCTGCCTCCCATTCTACTCTTACAAACCCTAGGAACTACAAGTAAGCCCGCAGTCTGAGAGCGAAGCGCTCTAATGGGGTAATATGGTACTACGAGGTCCCTAAGATAAGATGGGACCTGATTATTCAAAACCTTATAAGTAAGAAGAAGAATTTTAAATTCTATTCTAGAATTAACAGGAAGCCAATGAAGAGAGGCCAACACGGGTGAGATATGCTCTCTCCTGCTAGTCCCCATCAGTACTCTAGCTGCAGCATTCTGAACCAACTGAAGGCTTTTTAGGGAACTTTTAGGACAACCTGATAATAATGAATTACAATAGTCCAGCCTAGAGGAAATAAATGCATGAATTAGTTTTTCAGCATCACTCTGAGACAAGACCTTTCTGATTTTAGAGATATTGCGTAAATGCAAAAAGGCAGTCCTACATATTTGTTTAATATGCGCTTTGAATGACATATCCTGATCAAAAATAACTCCAAGATTTCTCACAGTATTACTAGAGATCAGGGAAATGCCATCCAGAGTAACGATCTGGTTAGACACCATGCTTCTAAGATTTGTGGGGCCAAGTACAATAACTTCAGTTTTATCTGAGTTTAAAAGCAGGAAATTAGAGGTCATCCATGTCTTTATGTCTGTAAGACAATCCTGCAGTTTAGCTAATTGGTGTGTATCCTCTGGCTTCATGGATAGATAAAGCTGGGTATCATCTGCGTAACAATGAAAATTTAAGCAATACCGTCTAATAATACTGCCCAAGGGAAGCATGTATAAAGTGAATAAAATTGGTCCTAGCACAGAACCTTGTGGAACTCCATAATTAACTTTAGTCTGTGAAGAAGATTCCCCATTTACATGAACAAACTGTAATCTATTAGACAAATATGATTCAAACCACCGCAGCGCAGTGCCTTTAATACCTATGACATGCTCTAATCTCTGTAATAAAATTTTATGGTCAACAGTATCAAAAGCAGCACTGAGGTCCAACAGAACAAGCACAGAGATAAGTCCACTGTCCGAAGCCATAAGAAGATCATTTGTAACCTTCACTAATGCTGTTTCTGTACTATGATGAATTCTAAAACCTGACTGAAACTCTTCAAATAGACCATTCCTCTGCAGGTGATCAGTTAGCTGTTTTACAACTACCCTCTCAAGAATCTTTGAGAGAAAAGGAAGGTTGGAGATTGGCCTATAATTAGCTAAGATAGCTGGGTCAAGTGATGGCTTTTTAAGTAATGGTTTAATTACTGCCACCTTAAAGGCCTGTGGTACATAACCAACTAACAAAGATAGATTGATCATATTTAAGATTGAAGCATTAAATAATGGTAGGACTTCCTTGAGCAGCCTGGCAGGAATGGGGTCTAATAAGCATGTTGATGGTTTGGATGAAGTAACTAATGAAAATAACTCAGACAGAACAATCGGAGAGAAAGAGTCTAACCAAATACCGGCATCACTGAAAGCAGCCAAAGATAACGATACATCTTTGGGATGGTTATGAGTAATTTTTTCTCTAATAGTCAAAATTTTGTTAGCAAAGAAAGTCATGAAGTCATCACTAGTTAAAGTTAATGGAATACTCAGCTCAATAGAGCTCTGACTCTTTGTCAGCCTGGCTACAGTGCCGAAAAGAAACCTGGGGGTTGTTCTTATTTTCTTCAATTAGTGATGAGTAGAAAGATGTCCTAGCTTCACGGAGGGCTTTCTTATAGAGCAACAAACTCTTTTTCCAGGCTAAGTGAAGATCTTCTAAATTAGTGAGACGCCATTTCCTCTCCAACTTACGGGTTATCTGCTTTAAGCTACGAGTTTGTGAGTTATACCACGGAGTCAGACACTTCTGATTTAAAGCTCTCTTTTTCAGAGGAGCTACAGCATCCAAAGTTGTCTTCAATGAGGATGTAAAACTATTGACGAGATACTCTAGCTCCCTTACAGAGTTTAGGTAGCTACTCTGCTCTGTGTTGGTATATGACATTAGAGAACATAAAGAAGGAATCATATCCTTAAACCTAGTTACAGCGCTTTCTGAAAGACTTCTAGTGTAATGAAACTTATTCCCCACTGCAGGGTAGTCCATCAGGGTAAATGTAAATGTTATTAAAAAATGATCAGACAGAAGGGAGTTTTCAGGGAATACTGTTAAGTCTTCTATTTCCATACCATAAGTCAGAACAAGATCTAAAATATGATTAAAGTGGTGGGTGGACTCATTTACTTTTTGAGCAAAGCCGATAGAGTCTAATAATAGATTAAATGCAGTGTTGAGGCTGTCATTCTCAGCATCTGTGTGGATGTTAAAATCGCCCACTATAATTATCTTATCTGAGCTAAGCACTAAGTCAGACAAAAGGTCTGAAAATTCAGAGAAACTCACAGTAACGACCAGGTGGACGATAGATAATAACAAATAAAACTGGTTTTTGGGACTTCCAATTTGGATGGACAAGACTAAGAGACAAGCTTTCAAATGAATTAAAGCTCTGTCTAGGTTTTTGATTAATTAATAAGCTGGAATGGAAGATTGCTGCTAATCCTCCGCCCCGGCCCGTGCTACGAGCATTCTGACAGTTAGTGTGACTCGGGGGTGTTGACTCATTTAAACTAACATATTCATCCTGCTGTAACCAAGTTTCTGTTAGGCAGAATAAATCAATACGTTGATCAATTATTATATCATTTACCAACAGGGACTTAGAAGAAAGAGACCTAATGTTTAATAGACCACATTTAACTGTTTTAGTCTGTGGTGCAATTGAAGGTGCTATATTATTTTTTCTTTTTGAATTTTTATGCTTAAATAGATTTTTGCTAGTTATTGGTGGTCTGGGAGCAGGCACCGTCTCTACGGGGATGGGGTAATAAGGGGATGGCAGGGGGAGAGAAGCTGCAGAGAGGTGTATAAGACCACAGCTCTGCCTCCTGGTCCCAACGCTAGACAGTCACAGTTTGGAGGATCCAAAAAAATTGGCCAGATTTCTAGAAATGAGAGCTGCTCCCTCTAAAGTGGGATGGATGCCGTCTCTCCTAACAAGACCAGGTTTTCCCCAGAAGCTTTGCCAATTATCAATGAAGCCCACCTCATTTTTTGGACACCACTCAGACAGCCAGCAATTCAAGGAGAACATGCGGCCAAACATGTCACTCCCGGTCTGATTGGGGAGGGGCCCAGAGAAAACAACAGAGTCCGACATTGTTTTTGCAAAGTTACACACCGATTTAATGTTAATTTTAGTGACCTCCGATTGGCGTAACCGAGTGTCATTACTGCCGACGTGAATTACAATCTTACCAAATTTACGCTTAGCCTTAGCCAGCAATTTCAAATGTCCTTCGATGTCGCCTGCTCTGGCCCCCGGAAGACAATTGACAATGGTTGCTGGTGTCACTAACTTCACATTTCTCAAAACAGAGTCGCCAATAACCAGAGTTTGATCCTCGGCGGGTGTGTCGTCGAGTGGGGAAAAACGGTTAGAGATGTGAACGGGTTGACGGTGTACACGGGGCTTCTGTTTAGGGCTACGCTTCCTCCTCACAGTCACCCAGTCGGCCTGCTTTCCCGACTGCACGGGATCTGCCAGGGGGGAACTAACGGCGGCTAAGCTACCTTGGTCCGCACCGACTACAGGGGCCTGGCTAGCTGTAGAATTTTCCACGGTGCGGAGCCGAGTCTCCACTTCGCCCAGCCTGGCCTCCAAAGCTACGAATAAACTGCACTTATTACAAGTACCGTTACTGCTAAAGGAGGCCGAGGAATAACTAAACATTTCACACCCAGAGCAGAAAAGTGCGGGAGAGACAGGAGAAGCCGCCATGCTAAATCGGCTAAGAGCTAGTAGCTACGCTAAGCTAGCGGATTCCCAAAAACACACAAAGTGAATAATGTGCAAATAATCCAGAGGTGATTCAGCAGAAGGAGTGCCCCAATCAAGGCACCAAACAGGCCATGAAGCAGCACAGGCAACGCACGACAACGGTGCTAAAATAAAATAAAATAAAAAAAAATAAAAAAAACGAAAGCGTTAGCAAGCTAGTTAGCCTGCCAACGCTAATGAAAGTTAGCTGATAAAAGTGCTCCGTCGCGATGTTTCGACCGTTAGAGGTCTTCCTTAGGCGTTGGAGCACAGTAAAAAGTAAAAAAAAATTAAAAAGTAAAAAAGTCTTGAAAAAGACTGTTAGTTCAAGTCCAAAGCAGCAGGTAGCAGTCTCTGTGTAAACAGTCCCAACAGAGAGCCCTCCAAATCCCTCCAAGAGTCAGAGCTCTTTCACTTTCTCAAGTGCTTATGCTAAATCTAGACAATGAAAACTGCATTTAAGATGTTTTTTTTTTTTTTTAAAAATGGTCATCATACTTTGACATTAGTGCACGTTTGTATTTAGTCAGCTATGTTTCGAGAAACGTTGCCAGAAGCGTGGCGGCGACATGCAGCAGGACACTGCAGCTGGTGTTTTTTTCAGTTGCAGTTCTTCCTTTGATGCTGTGTGAAGCAGCCACATGTAACAAGACTGATAATAGTCAGCGACACAGAAGGAAGGGAAGTGAGAACTGGTAAAAGAGCGTCTTTCTCAATTCACCAACCCGTAGTTTCTGGTGGAGGCAGTGCAGGTCTTTGTTGATCTGCTTGGAGCCGTTCAGCTGCTTGACAGTGAGCCCTCTTGATATGAAATCAGTTGACGGTAACATCTCCAGAGGAACAGCCTGAGCAAATAGAGAGGCCCCGGCACTGTTTGGTGAGGTGCATGAGCCGGCTTTAAAAACCTTACAAATAAAGGCCTCCACATCAGCACAGGCTGCACTGCTGAGGACACCTCTTCCAAGTTCTTTCAGGAGATTATGGTGCTCCATGAAGACTCTGAAAGAAGATTTCTTTGAGTGTCCTGCCAAGAAAGAAGTGTCATCACATCCTGTGACAGCGTGGAAGGCTGGCAGGGAGCCGAGCACAGCATCACCAAGGTTCTCAGCAACTGTGTGAATTGGAATGAATTTCTGCTTCTTTGAGGCGCCTTCATCCAAACTTTATCACAGTTGATGGTGGCAAAATAGGCTAAAAGGAGAACCAAAATATCTGTGTCTCTTGAGGCCACAACAGCAGCAGAGGCTTGGCTCTTGGTACAGTGGAGCACCATCCTGGTGTCTGCTTCTTCATGTTTAACCTCAAGTTCTTCTACATTAACATCAGATGTTGGAGTCTCCACATGTTCTTCACCACTGAATCCACCAGCAACAGCAGTTTGAATCTTTGGTATATCTTGGAGCATGCACGTGGTCTCTCTGCTGCAGAGTCTACACGAGCAGTGGCTGACCTCCCCATGGAGGTCAACTAAAATTAGGTCAAGCTCGGCCACACTGCAGGGTGCTGGAGAAATTCAGAAACAAGAGGTTGTTTAAAAGGTGCTTTCCATGTCTGTTCATTAGTCCTCAATGGACTGATATTTTTAGGTCTTGATTTATTGTGGTATGTTCAGATAGCGGCGTAATTAATTATAACTTAGATACGTGTTTTGTGCTCCACAGGGCTAAAGATCATCATGTCTTCAGTGAAAGATGCAGATTTTGTGGTCTCAGAATTTGCGCTTCAGGAAAATAAGTGATAAAAACAAAACAGAGCTACTGAAAAGAAGCAAAAATAATATCATGATATAATGGGAACTAAACATAAACATAAACTGGAAGGTCAATTACTTTCAGAGGTCACCAGACCACCCAAAAAATTATCGGAAGCTACAGCTAACTGATAACTTTCAGTATCGTCTCCGGTACACTTGCAACTAACAAGCTGATTTTGAGTTTTAACACCACAATCACTTCTGGTAGCATCAAATATGACCACAGACCCAAATAATAAGTCAGCATTTCTGTCTTTGAGCACCCTGCCCCCTGTTGGAGCTCCTGTTTACTCCATAGCTTACAGCAGTGAAGCAGTTGAGAGGAGCAGTGAAGCTCAACTCTACACACACACACACAAAACATATGTCATTATTCCATAACAGAATATAGCAGTATCGCATGAGGCGGAGGTCTTGGAAAATAAAGCAGTGCTGACTTATGGTTTTGATTTATAAATAAAATTAATACAGATAGAATAACTCCATTAATGTTAATTCTGTCGTTTGTACAACGTTAAAATATAACATATATCTTTTAACGTTGAATAATGCACTAATTCTGAAGTTTTGTAACAAACACAGACAGATGCCAAAGGGATTATGGGTAAAATGTGCCTCCGCTAACACTGATTGGTTGGCTCATTCATTCTATGTAAAAACCAACACGGTAATGTGAGGTGTTTGTTGGTGTTTACATATAAATGTGCTTTTGTAAAATATGCCTTTTTTTAAATTGGAAAAAAAGGAATTTGCAAAACAAAGCCAAGTTGTGATTAGACAACGTCTGATATAACCGGTGTCAAAATAAAAAGAACACTGCCATCTACTGGTGCCCAGACGCTCAGTACTTAGGGTGAATACTGCCATGAACACTACTGGCCAGTAGATGGCAGTACAGACCCTGAAAACTTGCTAAAACAAATATTCCAAATAAATAATCCGTCCCTGTCTGTTCAGTTTTATGCCGCGTTCACACCGGGCGCGACGGGATACCACAAATTCGTGTCCATCATCACATCATCGTCCGGTGTGTTGCTCTGCTTTCGCTGTGAAAATTCGCCCCAGTGCGTCATCAAACAGGAGGAGCTTCCATTCCGCTCGCTGGCTCCAGTTGTCAGTCAAGTTAACATGGCGGACATTGATCACACGGAGCGAGTTGCTGTGCTCTTAATTATTGTGGAAAGCTGACAAACATCGCCAGCGGCGCCATCCCTGGGTTCACAACATCCTCATGAGACGTTCCCAATTCCCAATTATTTGCTGCAGGAGCTGCGTCTGGATGACGGCCGCTTTCAGCGGTCCTTCCGCCTCTGCCGGACCCAGTTTGAGGACCTCCTGTCCCGTTCACGTGCGCACATGTAAACAATTTTAAAAAACCTGTCTGCTGCCGCTGCTCGCTCTCTGTCATAATTGTGTTTATAAACCAGTCACCATTTGTTTTATTAAACATCTGTGTAGCTAATAAATAAAATACTCTTCACGGACGATTCACTCGCACGCACATGGAAAAAAAAAGTCCACTGCCGCTGCTACGGGGCTGCTGCTCGCTCTTCCCCCAAAAACTCTGTCATAATTGTGAAATAAAGGACAAAAGGGACATAAGTCCTGCTCACAGGCTGCTACCAGAAACAGGACATGTTCACATCCAACTCAAACTCCAGACATCTCCACGTCACTACATATCCAGTCCCTGATTGGTCATCTCAGTGTGACAAGACAAAATGTTCAGATTTTTCAACTTTCGGGGGAGGGCAACGTGACACGATATCGTGCCACAAACGCGCCAATCGCTCAAAATCACTTCATTCACGTCCATCACGTCGCATTGCATGGCTTGAACTTTTGTGGCGCCACATCGTGTCCTTCCATAGGGATTACATGGCAACCTGTCGCCGCCATCACTCGCGTCGCGTCCGGTGTGAACGCGGCATAAGATGCGTGGAATTTAATAAACGCAAACCGAATTTCAGACATTTTATACATATTACTCTGGAACAAAGAGGACAGTCAGTGTTTGACAAAAGCAGGACGTTAAAGAGCAAACAGGAATCGACTGCAATGATTCCAAATGAAAACAATGAGAAGCAACCTGAGCTTCTTCTGGCATTTTTACATAAAACAAACACAATAACAATGTCTATAAACCCAGAGAATATATTCACGAGAGTTTTAGGCACAATATACAAAGAGTTTAAAGCTGTTGTCCGTGTAGAGGCTGATCAGAGCGTCTCAAATGCATTTCTCCTGTCATGAATGTACTGAGACTACCCATAATGCACTGCGGATACACCATGTCCACACTAAAACCATCAAAATTAGTGCATTACTTTAAAACTAAAACATATATCTGATATTTTCACTTTATAAAACTTCAGACGTGACGTTAATTTAAATAACTTGTCCGAAATTAGTTTGGTTAAAATTTTAACTATTGAGGTTTTTCAGGTTTCAAATCCCGCAAAACCTCGGAGAGGTCGCCGCGCTGCGAGATCTCAGTAACATTGAGAACAGCACTGAGACGCTCTGATCACGCTGTATTTTAAACGCTGCACACGGACAACACCATTAACATCGCAACATAAAACTATTTTTATATTGTGCCTAAAACTCTTGTGAATATATTTTCTGGGTTTATAGACGTTGTTATTGCGTTTGTTTTATGTAAACATGCGAGAATCACAGTCTGTCTCTCCGTTATTTTCAATGGGAGCTGCTGTGAACTACGGTCACTTCCTGATCATGTCGTTCTGGGGGAAAGTGAAGTTTGCTCTTTAACGTCTTGATTATTGATCTTTACAACACTGTTTGTCCTCTTTGTTCCAGACTAATATATCGGTTTGCGTTTATTAAATTCCACGCAGATTAAACGTAACAGACAGATTATTTGTTATAATTGTTTTAGCAAGTTTTCAGGGTATCATGCAGCAGTCTCTTGTTAACGTGACGAAGAGCATAAAAAAAAATTACATTTTTGTAGTATAATATTAATTTACAACTGTCATCGTGTGGATTCTCTATGTTGTTTTGACTGCAGCGACTCTCTGGCACGCAAGGGATTATGGGATACGTGAAAACCCCAAATAAGTTAAAACTCTATGCCTCTGGATGACTTGATTGCCAGCAAAGTAGTATGGGCTCAAAAAGAGAGTTTTTTTTTTTTTCTGTGAGCAGTTCTCCTTTCTCTGCAGAGGATAAAGCGTTTTTTTCTGAAACGAGCTCTCCTCTGTTTGCAGAGAATAGAACTACCCATCTACTACACTCAAATCTTTGATGTCAGACTTTATAAATGTTAGCAATCTAAAAATTATCGGACCAAAATTTATCGGAAGATAATTAATCCAATGATGGTTTTCAAAATTATCTGAAAAGCTAATCTGATAATGAAAACTTCAATAGTTAGCGGATTAACGGAACTGTGCCCACCACTGTATGTAACTGTGTTCAGTTTGCTGTTTTTGGTCATAAAGGTCAATGACCTCTAGAGGTCAGACAGAGATTGTCATGTGCCAGATTTGAATTCAACACACCCAAACTGACAAAATAACACTGGATACCAACTTTGTCCCCAAAATGCCCGAGCCTTTTTAAAGAACCACATTTTTCTCTTTTGTCACCAGTCTAAATGGCGTGCCGGACCGACCCAAACCGCTCGGGGGAACCGAGGCTCAGGTCGTCCTCTTCTTGCTGCCGTCTCTCCATGGAGGCCCTGACATCCTGAAGGTCGTCATCTTCAAACACAACAGGAACAGAACACAGTGTCCTTTAAATTAGTTGACAACTTCTGGTTGCATCTAAACACATTTACCCCATTTGTTTGTTGTTTGTTGTTTGTTACCTCAAAATTTCTGATTACTGTTAAAAGTTTAGAACACTTGTAATTAAAATAGCTAAATAAATCAATAAATGTTCTTTAGAAACCTTTCATGTGTAAATTAAAACCACCTGTTATTTCAGATTAGATAATTTCTTGTTTAACATAAGGAACCTCGGACATTTATTTTTAGACAAATAAAATAACATGGAAACTTGTACATTTGTTAAGTCTGGTAGATTATTTATATCTCATTTCAACCAGAAAAACAGACACTGTAAATAAATACTAATGTTTATTATAAATGCAACAGGAAATAATTTAACAATGACTGCAGTGTGATTGTAAAGTAGGATTTCTGTGACATAATGAATTTTTTTATAGTCATTTCAACTTGTAATTACAATTTGTAATTACATCAAAACATGTAATTGCCTTTAATGTTGTTATCAGGACAGAGTCATTTCTAAAATATGAATTTGAGCACAATAAGTGGAGAGCTTCTACTTGTGCAAATGTCTTTGGACTTTAATTCGTGGACATTTTAAATGATCCGTTCATTTATTGTTAAAATATAAAATGAAACAGCTTTTTAAAAAATAATAAAATAGTTGCTGTTGAAAGAGCCTTTTATTTAGAAGCAGGTGATGTTCTGCTGGATTCTCGGGACCAGATGAAGGTCTCTTCTGCAGCTTTGAACTCTTGTGGTGTTGCTGAAGACACTTCTCTGCTCTTCAAAATAGGAGAAATGTTTTTTCGACTGGACTTCGTGGTGTTCAGCTCACCAATGGAAGTTTTTGAAGTGCATCTGTATTTTGGTTGTCTGCACAGCAAATGTTCCTAATTGGGACAAATAAAAATATGTCTTAAAATATAAACAAACACTAAACAGTTTTATATATAATTTAAAAAATGAAAAAAAAATTGATGGAAAAAAATGCCTGAAAAAAAAGTTACTTAAAGTTGAGCTTTTGTAGTCTCCAATAAAAGCTGTAGCTTTATTTGATAAAAAAATTAAAAAAGACTGAACCGTTTACAAATTAAAGTGTTCACTCAGATCAACTGTGCTAAAAGGCTACGCTAACGTTAGCTGATCATGAAACCTTCACAGCTGTTCAGTAAACGTCACATTTTATTTTTTATTCTCACCTCGATAAAGCTGCAGAACTAAACTCCTTTGGTCAAACTGGAACTTCGCATCCAAAAAGTGGGAGATTTCGGACGGAGTGGGTTTGCTCCATCACCCCGGCTGCCTGCCTCGGTCTGCCCAGTGATGATGCCTGAAGGCCAGCTTGTCCGTGCGGGTCGGCCCGCTGTCGCGGTTTGATAGATATCCCACCAAGTCGTCAGTCCTCCCTCGGTCGGCGTCACTCTGAAAAGTAGCTGGAAAAAAAGCTTCTCCCAGCAGGGTGACGGGACAATCGTTTTACTGCTGTTTTTTAAAGCTTTTTTTTGTGGTTCAGGCGACGCAAATTCAAGATGGTGATCGCTGAACTTTTTTCAGGTTGTGGTAACAGCCAGAGTGTGACGTAGCAATCTCCACCCCCCTTGCCGCTTCCGAAGCGAAGTGTCTGATGTCACGACACGTTGGGAAGCTTTGACGCATTGCGCTGACGCCTCCAATGTGAAAGGCCCATAAGGGCGGAACCTTCTGGACAATCAGAGAAGGAAAGGGCGGAACCTTCCCCTACCATCCTGGGTTTCGCAAATTCACAGGTGTCTACGTATGTAATGTCTGTGGCTTATTAGCATGCTCTATTCTTCTTCTGTTTTTTTTTCTGGGAATGTTACAGCGCCACACACAGGCCTGGCCTACATACTACAACATTAAATGGAGCTTCGAGGCACAGAATTTGCCTCAAGCGTTTTTTGTAATTGAATTATTTGAATTACACGACTAATTTCTCTCCTCTGTGTGACTTTGACATTGATTCATATTCATGCATCATGTCTCTGCCCCACATTCACTCAGTCACGTGCTCTAAATATAAGTCTCATTCATTCACCTTTGCCTCCCTGATAACTGCACAGAACTCTGCTTTCCTCGGCTCAGCTTGATGTTGAATTTGTTGCTCTGTTTTTGTGACTGACCGTCAGTTGGTGCCACCTGCTCCATCCTCTGCTGAGGAAGTTAATCACCAGGGATGAGCGAGTACACCACTATCTGTATCTGTATCTGTTCAACCATCTAAATGATCTGTACCCGTATCTGTACTTGTAGTTGGCGGGGTCTAAACCGAAAGTAGGCGTGGTTTAACCCAAAATGGGTGGGGCTTAAATCGGTACATTATTTTAAGTCTGAAATTGATATGGATTGATCAGAAGTTGCTATATTTATTGTTTATTTGGTCTCACTTGAAAAGGGGGTATGTTGGCATGAACTGTTGCAAATGAAAATTATTAGGCCCATGAAAGTGAGAGATGGAGAGTTTATGAGATATCTTAATGCTGAGCCTGTTTATATAGACATGTTAATGTCTGTCTGTGTGTCTGTCTCTCAGTCTGAGGAGCTACTTCAGTGATGTCCACATAACTTGATGCTCTTCCAACATTTTGGATAAGTGTGTGTGTGTGTGTGTGTGTGTGTGTGTGTGTGTGTGTGTGTGTGTGTGTGTGTGTGTGTGTGTGTGTGTGTGTTTTAAGCTTTTATTTTTCAAACTGTCCTGTTGTAGGTCGAGAGAACACAGTGACCACACCGTATGATTACATTGTTAATTTACCTGATTATAACATTATATTGCTACACATTTTGTCCTAATGCATGAAACAGTTTTTTTATTAATAAGTAATATTTTGGGGTGGAATAAACCTTTAAAAGCTTAACTTTTTAAAGATTTTTGGGTACATTTAACCTTTACAATTATAGGTAGGACCTGAAGTACGACTTTTTGTGCAAAGTGCTCTTGAAAGTGCAGCTTCATAGGCTCTAGAGACATAGTCACTGATTTAGTTAAATTGTAAGTATATTTGGAGTGAAATCAAATTTGAAAATAGGAAGTGGCGCTCTTGAATCGCAGGTAGGTGGCGCAGTCTCTAAAGAAATGCTCTGAAGTGACATCAGTAGAAGAATCAGTGTGCAGCCTGAAAGTGCACACAGAACTGTGGGGGGCTCAGAGCGCAATACGGCGAGGAGCCAGGGGTTGTCTGTGCCCACACTGGTGCTGACCATGCTGGGCATCCTGGCGTTATGGGCATCCCAGTGTCAGCTGACTGATCGGTCAGGCGTGTGCCAGTCAACCTTGCACTGAGCCATGTCAGTTGTGTGGAACGCAATCATCCGAATCTCATCCAGGTACATTCCAACATTACAGTGCATTTTGCAGCGAGAGACGGTTTCCGAATGTAATCGGAGCTGTTACCTGCACACATTTTGCTATGAAGGCGCCGTCACATGATGAGTTTGTTTTTGTTAATAGGAAACATTTTCATTCCATCAGTGTTCAAATAATATGTGATGTGCAGATGTGCATCAGGCGCTCGGCACGATGAGCCATGGGGGGGGGGGCGGGGGCTGCTTGTGTTAGATTGCCTTGATTAGAGAGAGTGGCGACATGACGAGTCAAAAAAAAAATTGGTCACGTGACTCGGTGCCATCTTGGGTTCAAAATAGCATTTGCTGTTAATCTGTCTGCATGTAAATCCATTTATTTATTTGCTGAAAATGTTTTTGAAATATGTTTTTATTATTATTATTATTATTATTATTAATGTGTTTTCTTTTTCTTGATGGTGGAACTAGAGATGAGCCTCTTAACAAGCCCCCGACTGGGTTCAGTATTTGTCATTAAAAGCATGTGTCATGTTAAAGTCACACTGTCAGGCGCCCTGCACCGAATATCTTTATACTTCAGTGTGTGAGCACTGCTCAGTTAACCATTTACACACAAACGTACTAATTTAATTTCTGTTTTACATGACAGCGAACTGAGAGAACAGCGATCTAACCACTGCTGTTGTTGTTTTTGCACACTGTCTCTGAAAGGTCTTTAATTTTTACACACAACAACACAGAGACGATGGCGGGCCTCAACAAACACACAACACTCCACACTTACAGTGAGTAAAAAAATTAGTATTTGAACACCCTGCGATTTTACAAGTTCTCCCACTTAGAAATCATGAAGGGGTCTGAAATTTTCATCTTAGGTGCATGTCCACTGTGAGAGACATAATCAAAAAAAAAAAAAAAAAAAATCTGGAAATCACAATGTATGATTTTTTTTAATAATTTATTTGTATGTTACTGCTGCAAATAAGTATTTGATCACCTACCAACCAGCAAGAATTCTGTCTCTCACAGACCTGTTAATTTTTCTTTAAGAAGCCACCTTATTCTGCACTCTTTACCTGTATTAATTGCACCTGTTTGAACTTGTTACCTGTATAAAAGACACCTGTTCAGACACTCAATCAATCACACTCCAACCTGTCCACCATTGCCAAGACCAAAGAGCTGTGTAAGGACACCAGGGACAAAACTGTAGACCTGCACAAGGCTGGGATGGACTACAGGACAACAGGCAAGCAGCTTGGTAGAAGACAACAACTGTTATGATTATTTATTAGAAAGTGGAAGAAACACAAGCTGACTGTCAATCTCCCTCGGTCTGGGATTCCATGCAAGATCTCACTTTGTGGGCTAAGGATGATTCTGAGAAAGCTCAGAACTACACAGGAGGACCTGGTCAATGACCAGAAGAGAGCTGGGACCACAGTCACAAAGATTACATTAGTAACACATGATGCTGTCATGGTTTAAAATCCTGCAGGGCAGCAAGGTCCCCCTGCTCAAGCCAGCACATGTCCAGGCCTGTGTGAAGTTCACCAGTGACCATCTGGATGATCCAGAGGAGGCATGGGAGAAGGTCATGTGGTCAGATGAGACCAAAATAGAGCTTTTTGGAATCAACTCCACTTACCATGTTTAGAGGATGAGAACAACCCCAAGAAAACCACCCCAACTGTGACGCATGGGGGTGGAAACATCATACTCTGGGGGTGCTCTTCTGCAAAGGGGACAGGACGACTGCACCGTATTGAAGGGAGGATGGATGGGGTCATGTATTGCGAGATTTTGGCAAACAACCTCCTTCCCTCAGTAAGAGCATTGAAGATGGGTCATGGCTGGGTCTTCAGCATGACAATGACCCCAAACACACAGTCAGGGCAACTAAGGAGGGGCTCTGTAAGAAGCATTTCAAGGTCCTGGAGTGGCCTGGCCAGTCTCCAGACCTGAACTCAATAGAAAATCTTTGGAGGGAGCTGAAACTCCAAACCTGAAAGATGTAGAGAAGATCTGTATGGAGGAGTGGACCAAAATCCCTGCTGCAGTGTGTGAAAACCTGGTGAAAAACTACAGGAAAAGTTTGACCTCTGTAATTGCAAACAAAGGCTACTGTATCAAATATTAACACTGATTTTCACAGGTGTTGAAATGCTTATTTGCAGCAGTAACATACAAATAAATTATTTAAAAATCATACATTGTGATTTCCAGATTTTTTTTTAGATTATGTCTCTCACAGTGGACATGCACCTAAGATGAAAATTTCAGACCCCTCCATGATTTCTAAGTAGGAGAACTTGCAAAATCGCAGGGTGTTCAAATACTTATTTTCCTCACTGTATGGTACCATCACGACACAACCAAACTATTTGAATACATTTGAATATTCAGATAGAGGTGTGGCCAGGGCGGAGTTTGGTGCGTGTGCACGTGTACTAAATTCCATGTTCAGTGGGACGTACAAATCGAATGTGCCTACGCACACTTTGATACATCTGAATATATTCGTGCTCACACCTGATTCAGGGTTTTGGTGCACACGAGGACCCTGCACAGTAATAAGGTTGGTCTCGTTCTGTTAAAACGTTATAAAAAGCGAACTCACGATCTCCGGCATGAGAGTCGGACTCTCTAACCAGAAGGCTAAAACCCAGGACTCTGGACTTGTGACCAGAGAATCCTTTTGAGCTGTTGGGAGTGAAGTTTACTAACTACATCTGCACAGCGACACCTGCTGGCCTCCGTTACATATGGTGCCATGGTCGTCTTATTATTATTCTTCTTATTCTACTAGAGGCAGAGGATTAGTTTTACTTATTGTAAGCAGCAAATTTACCAGAGTCAACGTTCTGCAACAGGAATCGGTTTCCTAATATGTGGAACCTGTTTGATCACACTATCAGAACTTAAACAGTAAGACAACATCACTCTCAATGACTGACAGAGTACAATCTGAGGAATATCCGAGTGGAGCAGCAGCTTGGCATTCTTTACAAACGACCTGCGTCTTCTCAAGCTCCCCATCTTTTTAAAACAGCCAAAGTATCTCCAAACACCTGATTTTAATGATTTAGGTGCATCACAAACCTCCAGCCGCTCACAGACCTCCATGTTTGTTGTGGTAGAAATGTCCTTTCTGGCTTCCGTCCGTCTTCAAAACAAAACGCAAAGCAGCGATGGTGCATTCAATGTGCCTCGGAAAAAAATTGTTGCAAGCAGGCAGCGAGCGATACGTCCCAATTTCACCCATCAGTTGAATGAGAGTAAATTTTAACTGTGCACTATATGCCTACCAAAACCCTTCTTTTAATTTTGGTCATGTTAATAATAACATATTAAAGAACTACAACCCCAATTCCAATGAAGTTGGTACGTTGTGTAAAATATAAATAAAAACAGAATACAATGATTTGCAAATCCTCTTCAACCTATATTCAATTGAACACATTACAAAGACAAGATATTTAATGTTAATGTTAGTCCCATTAACATCGGGCATCTTTTCTGGATGCCCCTTGGACGCCTCGCTGGAGAGGTGTTCCGGGCACGTCCCATCGGGAGGAGGCCCCGGGGAAGACCCAGGACACGCTGGAGGGACTATGTCTCTTGGCTGGCTTGGGAACGCCTCGGGGTTCCCCTAGAGGAGCTGGGGGAGGTGTGTGTGGATCGGGAGGTCTGGGCGGCTTTGCTTGAGCTGCTGCCCCCGCGACCCGACTCCGGATAAAGCGGAAGAAAATGGATGGATGGATGGACTTTTCTTTTTCTTTTGTTTAATTTTCTGTTTTTCTGGAGTTGGGGTTTTTGCTGTCAGTCTTCTTAGGTTCAGGTACCTGCTTCCTTCCTGAGTTGTTGCACCTGCTGCTGATTAGAGAGTTTGTGCATTTAAGCCCTCACTTGTCCAAGGTTCTTTGCCCGTTGATTATCTCATTCTCTGTGATCTCTGTGGCTCTCAGATCTCCATGCTTGTGAGTACTTAGTGCAATTATTGTAATTCCAGCCCTCGTGAGGTTTTTGGCTTTGTTTCACCACTGTAGCATCCCTCTGTTGTTGTTGAACTCTGTTTTTCGCTATGAGGATTTTGGTAACCTGAAATACACGTGTAAATAAATCACCTTGGATTGGAACGTAACTTTTGAGTTTGGCTTCTGGCATTCAGGGGCTTGTTTCTGACTATTTACAACCATAACAGGATTCTGTGACATATGTTACCCTATAACATGATAACTAACCATGACACATGGTGCAAACTATTCCTTTCGAAAATACTTCTAACTCAACCAGTAATTTACATCTCTTTTTACCAAAATTGGAGCAATATAACTTTTGACCCCTGTACAAACTGAAACTGACCTTTGTCACCATTCTTGCTGTTTATACCCCATAACTCCATAACATTCAGTCACAGACAGTCCAAACTATACCTTTTTGGAATCTCTATGTTCAGACAGATAATGTGGTGTAGTTTTCAATATGATTGGAGCATCTTTAACTTTGACCCCTCTGTAATTTTTCAACTGACCCCTACCTGGCTGCCTAATTGAAGTGGCCAGTCAGTTTTTTGTTTGTTTGTTTTTTCCAAAAGAGCAATGTCTAAGGAGTATTTGTGCCAAATGTGGTGCTTGCATCACCATTGGTAGGATTCTTCTGTAAATATTCTGTTATCTGCTTCACTACATGTTCTGGCTCCACTCCATATATATTTATAAGACAGTGTTTGGAAAGAGGCTGGTAAAATGAGATACAAGTTTTAGAAACTGAAATGATACAAACCATTGTTCACGGTTTATTCAATTTCAATTTATTTTCATTTATATAGCACCAAATCACAACAAAGTTGCCTCAAGGCGAATCACACAAGTAAGGTCTAACCTTATTAACCCCCCAGAACAAGAACACAGGTGACAGTGGTAAGAAAAAACTCCCACTGATGATTTGAGGAAGAAACCTCAAGCAGACCAGACTCAAAGGGGCGACCCTCTGCTTGGGCCATTCTACCAACACAATTAACAAAACGAATATACAGGAAATGTTGGGTGTCCATGCTGGTGTACAGGATAGGAGGCTGCAGAAGAAGACACCACCCCCATCTCTGGATGTCACTGCACCTCAAACAGAATCAGACGGCAGAAAGACAACAAATACAGTATAATTTGTCAGCATTAAACAACAAGAAAAACAGAAGAAATACTAAGGTCATCGCCGGCCACTAGCCCTAAACTTCACTAAAAGACCCAGAATTTAGGTAAAGTTGAGGCCACGGCACGCTCCAATTACTAATAAAGTGAATTAAAACAGTAAAAAGCATAGTAACATATTATACCAGTATGCTAGCCATACGAAAGGGAAAATAAGTGCATCTTAAGTCTGGACTTGAAAGTCTCCACAGAATCTGACTGTTTTATTGATGCAGGGAGATCATTCCACAGAACAGGTTTATGCCACTTCTGTTCTGTTTGAGGGCATGACACGACTGGAAGGACCACAGTCATGCCACATTCAGAGTAAAGTGTGTATTACAAAGTGCATTACAATACACACCACATTCAACATTCATTTCACCCTGAATTCTCATTCAGTTGCACCTAAAATTGACAGATGTCACATGTATTCGTTTATAATTTATTCCCATTGAAGTTCACACTGCACATGAACATTATACCAATTCTCAGATCATGAGCACTTTCAGTACATGAGTTCGATTCCCACCTGCGTCCTTTCTGTGTGGAGTTTGCGTGTTCTCCCCGTGTTTGTGTGAGTTCTCTCCGGGTGTTCCAGCTTCCTCCCACATCCAAAGATCCAGGTCGGTCGTGGCTCACTAGAGGCTGATACCTGGCACATGTGAGGTACAGAGAGGCACATAGAGGCGCCTTAGTGGCTGATACGTGATACCTTAAAACGTGCATCATTCTTTGAATAATCTCTGACACACCCATGCGTGGCTAGTTATTCCTGGCTTATTATTCGGTGAGGCAGAGGCTTTACTCATGTGACGCGCCTTCAGGCAGCTTTGTTGTGATTTAGCACTGTATAAATCAAATGAATTGAATTAAGTAAATTGTTTTCTGTTTCATTTGCATTAAAAATGATGGCGCCTCACATCACCTGCAGTCTGCAGAAGGCAGGCATTCTGCCATGATGGCTTTTCTGCCACTAACATGTGAATGCAGCATCAGTGTTTGGATGTTAGACGCTCTCACAATTAGAGAGACACTGTGACTGACAGAACTGACAGGAAGTTAACTGCTGTTAAGCTCCAATAAATGTTCTGGGCTGTGGTCTGTGATATGCAAGTGGAGGACATCGAAAGCATTACGGACTGGAGACCAGATTACATCAACTTCTGTACAGGCAATATCATCCCAACCAAGACTGTGTGACATTACCGCAACAACCAGTCTTGTATAAAGTACCTCATAGTGACTCTTGAGTGAAAGTACAGATACCTTACCATAAATTTACTTTGGCAAAAGTTAAAGTCTCCTTTAAAAATTTTACTAGAGTAAAAGCCTTAAAGTAGTAAAGTAGTACTGACATTTACTGTACTTAAGTATCAAAAGTAAATTTCTCATATAAAACAACGACAGGAAAAGAAAGCCAATGTGGTGTCTGGAGAAACCAGGAGGGGGCCTCAGCCCCTATAAAAGGCTGGATCCGCTTCTGGCAGAGCAGTTGGTGTTGGTGACAGGATGAGTGAGCAACAGGTGGATGTATACAGCTGTAAATAAAGTTACCGTTCTTTTTCTGAAGACGCACACACACATTTCTGTTAAACACAACAGCCAGGCTCTTGTGAAACAGAACAGTCATTTATAGGCACACAGACAGTTGTGCCAAATTTAAGGAAAAAAAAACAAAAAAACAAGTATAACACCACCAACCACTGCAAAGTAGGGCTGGGTATTGATTCCAGTTCTTAAGATTCAGAATTGATTATTTCGATTAGAGCCGATCCAATATTGATTTGGATTTTTTGAAGAAACATTTTTGAGTTGTTACTTGATTGTCTAGTTATGCAACATATTAATACTACTTCACAAAATTTGGCTCAAAATGCAGGAAATAGTGTTTCAGAGAGTTCTAAATTTAAATATTTTCGGAAGGGAAATGTTCCCGGTCTCCCTTACAAAATTCGAGCCTGCAGCATGCTGTGTGGCCCACTGCAGGAACAGCAGAGAGAAAGTTCTCTGAAATTCTACTGCTGCAGGAGAACTTAAGAGAACTTTTCTCCCGCAGCAGGAGAATGTGGCTATGGGAAAAGTTCTCCAACGTGCACGGCCCCACGGAAATGGTTCGTTATGAGGAACAAAAAACAAAAAAACAAAACTGGTCCGTGTGTGTCTGTGCGTCACTGTGTACATGTTTGGAGTTCAATCAATCAATCAATCAATTTTTTTTTTATATAGCGCTAAATCACAACAAACAGTTGCCCCAAGGCGCTTTATATTGTAAGGCAAGGCCATACAATAATGATGTAAAACCCCAACGGTCAAAACGACCCCCTGTGAGCAAGCACTTGGCTACAGTGGGAAGGAAAAACTCCCTTTTAACAGGAAGAAACCTCCAGCAGAACCAGGCTCAGGGAGGGGCAGTCTTCTGCTGGGACTGGTTGGGGCTGAGGGAGAGAACCAGGAAAAAGACATGCTGTGGAGTTCAAAGCGCTTATGGTTTTCACCCTCCACAGTCTTCCTCAGCAGAGGGACAGCCAGACATCTTTTATATTATTTGTCTTGCGCCAGCTTGGGGCGAACGGGGACTTGCCGCAGCTAAAAAACGCGCAGCCCCCGCAGGGGAAAGGGGTGGCGTGAGCGGTGGCCGGGATGGGGTGTGTGATGGGGGGGGCAGGACGGGAGGTCAAGGGAAAAATGGAGCATGCTTCAGTCTTTGTCCATGTGTAAGTCTGTCAGTTTATTGTCTTTGTGGGTTGAGATAAGAAGGAGCCGAATAATCTCACCAAGGCCTGAATAAATTCTTCTGGAGGTAAACAGTCGGCAATTTGTCCTTCAGGCTCGATAAGCCTGGAGTGTTGTGGTTGAGCAGTGAAAAACACTTTTTAACAGTTCCACTTAAACAACCAAATCCCAATTATGAATTAAGAATATTCACCGGCCTCTGAAACCTTCAACTTCAACTGTAAGGCACACATCTGCTCCAAGATGTCATCCAGTTTGCGTCTAAGTTCAAGAGTCATCGCAGTCTGAGAATGCACTGCCTTGCCAACCTCGTTAATCATCACAAGCGAGGGGCCGTGGTTCTTGATTCCGCCATCTTGCCAATTTTCCGGTAGATCAGGGCAGCACGTAAGCCAGAAAGTACCAGCCCTGCTACCATAAGACCAAAAATGAATAAATCCTCCTCAACGGAGAAAGGCGCCAAGTATGCCACACGCCAAGAGCCCCAGGAGTCGAGAACATAGCCCACAGGATACGTTCCATCTGGGCAGGTAGGATCCCCCGGTCCTGACCTTCTTGTAGAAAAAATGGTGTCAATAGCGTTCAGAGACCAGCTGATCAATTCCATGGAAAATCCAGTAGTAGTCCAATAGATCCAGAATCCAATATAATTTGAGGAATTCACAGTCTGGTGAAGAAGGGACTTGAAGGTTTAAAGCAGAAAGCAGAGATAAGGGAGAGTGGAGGAGATGCGACCGCCCCCGTCAGAGTCCCAAGCTCCAAGCCAATACTTATCCACTTGACAAATAGCAACAAGAATGAATAGAATGGATCCCCATACCAAAACATTTCTGCTACTTTTTTTTCCCTACTTTTCTGATTTAAGCGGTAAACACGTTATTACAATTTCCTTGCACAAGATGGCAGCCCGCTATTTTTACACGACATGCGCTCTCTGGTACAGTAGGTGGCGGTAACAGCGGACAAGCATCTGACCAAACCGAAGAAGAAGACGAGGCGGCTGTGTTTTTGCCGCCATGTCGCCGAGTGATAAACGTTTATTTCTGCTTTTTGCTGCCGTTGTCGTCAGTCTGACTCTTTTTTACACTCAGCATTTTATTTACGCTGCTTTTATTTTTATTTGTTGTAGTTTATGTTACTGCCACTGTGAAGAACCGTTTCCCGCCAGATTTGGCCTGAATCCTCGGTCTGGACTGAAGAACGCCGCCGGTCACCAGCGCTGGTTTTGGGGATGGGGAGCAGGAGGAGGGTCGGTGTCCAGCCGGTCCAAAACTAAGGTTGCCAGAGCCGAGGGTCCGCAGAGACGGAGTGACACTCAGGCTTTGTTCAGCAGCTCTATCATGTTCAGCCCGCAGGATTTTCTCATGGGGAGTTACATCAGTAAAACCCACCGAGCCGGGACAAATCCACGAGACCAGCTGAGGGACAGACTGTCCAGACCCAATCACGCTGTGTGCACCCCGAACAGGAGGCTGTCCTTCACCGGGTAGGTTCTGTTTATAACCCCGACCAGGAGGCTGTCCTTCACCGTGTAGGTTTTGTTTATAAACCCCACAGGAGGCTGTCCTTCACGGGGTAGGTTCTGTTTATAACCCTGACAGGAGGCTGTCCTTCACCGGGTAGGTTCTGTTTATAACCCTGACAGGAGGCTGTCCTTCACCGGGTAGGTTTTGTTTATAACCCTGACAGGAGGCTGTCCTTCACCGTGTAGGTTCTGTTTATAACCCTGACAGGAGGCTGTCCTTCACCGGGTAGGTTCTGTTTATAACCCTGACAGGAGGCTGTCCTTCACCGGGTAGGTTTTGTTTATAACCCTGACAGGAGGCTGTCCTTCACCGTGTAGGTTCTGTTTATAAACCCCACAGGAGGCTGTCCTTCACCGGGTAGGTTCTGTTTATAAACCCCACAGGAGGCTGTCCTTCACCGTGTAGATTCTGTTTATAACCCTGACAGGAGGCTGTCCTTCACCGTGTAGGTTCTGTTTATAACCCCGACAGGAGGCTGTCCTTCACCGTGTAGGTTCTGTTTATAAACCCCACAGGAGGCTGTCCTTCACCGGGTAGGTTCTGTTTATAAACCCCACAGGAGGCTGTCCTTCACTGGGTAGGTTCTGTTTATAACCCCGACAGGAGGCTGTCCTTCACCGGGTAGGTTCTGTTTATAACCCTGACCAGGAGGCTGTCCTTCACCGTGTAGGTTCTGTTTATAACCCCGACAGGAGGCTGTCCTTCACCGGGTAGGTTCTGTTTATAAACCCCACAGGAGGCTGTCCTTCACCGGGTAGGTTCTGTTTATAAACCCCACAGGAGGCTGTCCTTCACCGGGTAGGTTTTGTTTATAACCCCACAGGAGGCTGTCCTTCACCGGGTAGGTTCTGTTTATAACCCTGACAGGAGGCTGTCCTTCACCGGGTAGGTTTTGTTTATAAGCGTGACAGGAGGCTGTCCTTCACCGTGTAGGTTCTGTTTATAACCCTAACAGGAGGCTGTCCTTCACCGTGTAGGTTCTGTTTATAACCCCGACAGGAGGCTGTCCTTCACCGTGTAGGTTCTGTTTATAAACCCCGACAGGAGGCTGTCCTTCACCGGGTAGGTTCTGTTTATAAACCCCACAGGAGGCTGTCCTTCACCGGGTAGGTTCTGTTTATAAACCCCACAGGAGGCTGTCCTTCACCGGGTAGGTTCTGTTTATAACCCTGACAGGAGGCTGTCCTTCACCGGGTAGGTTCTGTTTATAACCCTGACAGGAGGCTGTCCTTTACCGGGTAGGTTCTGTTTATAACCCTGACAGGAGGCTGTCCTTCACCGTGTAGGTTCTGTTTATAACCCCACAGGAGGCTGTCCTTCACCGGGTAGGTTCTGTTTATAAACCCCACAGGAGGCTGTCCTTCACCGGGTAGGTTCTGTTTATAAACCCCACAGGAGGCTGTCCTTCACCGTGTAGGTTCTGTTTATAAACCCCACAGGAGGCTGTCCTTCACCGTGTAGGTTCTGTTTATAAACCCCACAGGAGGCTGTCCTTCACCGTGTAGGTTCTGTTTATAAACCCCGACAGGAGGCTGTCCTTCACCGTGTAGGTTCTGTTTATAAACCCCACAGGAGGCTGTCCTTCACCGTGTAGGTTCTGTTTATAAACCCCGACAGGAGGCTGTCCTTCACCGGGTAGGTTCTGTTTATAAACCCCACAGGAGGCTGTCCTTCACCGGGTAGGTTTTGTTTATAAACCCCACAGGAGGCTGTCCTTCACCGGGTAGGTTCTGTTTATAACCCTGACAGGAGGCTGTCCTTCACCGTGTAGGTTCTGTTTATAAACCCCGACAGGAGGCTGTCCTTCACCGGGTAGGTTCTGTTTATAAACACCACAGGAGGCTGTCCTTCACCGGGTAGGTTCTGTTTATAAACCCCACAGGAGGCTGTCCTTCACCCGGGTAGGTTCTGTTTATAACCCCACAGGAGGCTGTCCTTCACCGGGTAGGTTCTGTTTATAACCCTGACAGGAGGCTGTCCTTCACCGGGTAGGTTCTGTTTATAACCCTGACAGGAGGCTGTCCTTCACCGGGTAGGTTCTGTTTATAACCCTGACAGGAGGCTGTCCTTCACCGGGTAGGTTTTGTTTATAACCCTGACAGGAGGCTGTCCTTCACCGTGTAGGTTCTGTTTATAAACCCCACAGGAGGCTGTCCTTCACCGGGTAGGTTCTGTTTATAAACCCCACAGGAGGCTGTCCTTCACCGGGTAGGTCCTGTTTATAACCCTGACAGGAGGCTGTCCTTCACCGTGTAGGTTCTGTTTATAACCCTAACAGGAGGCTGTCCTTCACCGTGTAGGTTCTGTTTATAAACCCCGACAGGAGGCTGTCCTTCACCGGGTAGGTTCTGTTTATAAACCCCGACAGGAGGCTGTCCTTCACCGGGTAGGTTCTGTTTATAAACCCCGACAGGAGGCTGTCCTTCACCGGGTAGGTTCTGTTTATAAACCCCGACAGGAGGCTGTCCTTCACCGGGTAGGTTCTGTTTATAAACCCCGACAGGAGGCTGTCCTTCACCGGGTAGGTTCTGTTTATAAACCCCACAGGAGGCTGTCCTTCACCGGGTAGGTT
This sequence comes from Thalassophryne amazonica, assembly GCF_902500255.1. Taxonomy (NCBI): domain Eukaryota; kingdom Metazoa; phylum Chordata; class Actinopteri; order Batrachoidiformes; family Batrachoididae; genus Thalassophryne; species Thalassophryne amazonica. Next base: position 96,887,140 of record NC_047115.1, read on the forward strand.
TTGTTTATAAACCCCACAGGAGGCTGTCCTTCACCGGGTAGGTTTTGTTTATAAACCCCACAGGAGGCTGTCCTTCACCGTGTAGATTCTGTTTATAACCCCGACAGGAGGCTGTCCTTCACCGTGTAGGTTGTGTTTATAAACCCCACAGGAGGCTGTCCTTCACCGTGTAGGTTCTGTTTATAAACCCCACAGGAGGCTGTCCTTCACCGGGTAGGTTTTGTTTATAACCCTATCAGGAGGCTGACCTTCACCGGGTAGGTTCTGTTTATAACCCTGACAGGAGGCTGTCCTTCACCGGGTAGGTTCTGTTTATAAACCCCACAGGAGGCTGTCCTTCACCGGGTAGGTTCTGTTTATAAACCCCACAGGAGGCTGTCCTACACCGGGTAGGTTCTGTTTATAACCCCGACAGGAGGCTGTCCTTCACCGTGTAGGTTCTGTTTATAACCCCGACAGGAGGCTGTCCTTCACCGGGTAGCTTCTGTTTATAAACCCGACATGAGGCTGTCCTTCACCGGGTAGCTTCTGTTTATAAACCCGACATGAGGCTGTCCTTCACCGGGTAGCTTCTGTTTATAAACCCCGACAGGAGGCTGTCCTTCACCGTGTAGGTTCTGTTTATAAACACCGACAGGAGGCTGTCCTTCACCGGGTAGGTTCTGTTTATAAACCCCGACAGGAGGCTGTCCTTCACCGCATAGGTTCTGTTTATAACGCCTGACAGTAGGCTTGAACAGACTTGAATAAAGACCCGAAGGTCCTCAGGAAGTTATGGGTGGGAGAAGGTTGCCACTTTCAGACTGTTATAAACCCACCAAGATATCAAGAAATGTGTTGAGGAAGGTCAGCAGCTACATTGCGTTGCTAGCCCAGGCCAGACAAAAGGAACCCAAAGCCAGCTCACAAACTACAGTGCAGAAGGTTCTGGTGTTGCTGAAGGCAGGCAGCTGGAAGAAGGAGGATAAAGAGTGGGGAGTGATTGCTACTGTGAGACCAACCCCAGAACATCAGTGATGTCTTTTGTAGCTTTTAGATGTTCTTTTAGAAATTAATGTCAGTAATGCAGCCGTGTTGATATATGAAAGCATTTTGTTTTGTGACCTTGCAGACTGGACTGTTTGAACAGCTGTAAGAGTTCCAGTGAACCACATAATGTAATTTCCCCACAGGGACTCACCGGGGGCAGGATCCGTGGGCCGGTTCACCCTAACACCACAGCGGCACTACCCCCTGCAGCAACGAGGTGTGGCACCAGTAGGAGTTCTACCTCTTTCAACGTGGAATGGCTTTTCTAAGAAAAATGTCCTCAGTCCTCGAAGCTGTGCTGCGGCACTCAGCCCCGTGACAGTGAAGATCGCCCGGCCTGATCACTGCACTAGCAGGTCTCCACACCAACGCTTACACTTATTTTCTAAGTTTTGTACCAGTGGGCCTCAAAGAGGAACGTTTTCCAAAACGTCTCTAATTTGGTAAGATAGACTTGTACAAACTTTCTTTTGCCAGATATATGATATACTTGTAATTTCAGATCAATTTTGAAATTATAGATCCTGACTGATACAGATTTTTTTGGTGGAAGGGCTGATATGATACAGATATTAGGGAGTAAAAAAAACTTCTAATACACATGTATTTGCATATATATATATATATATATATATATATATATATATATATATATGGCAGTTACTCTGAATATTTCATGATCAAACCCTTGCAACAAAGAAATCTAATGGAGGTTTGATGTTTCACAGTTTTTAAATGTGAACTTTTGTATACAGTGCATCCAGGAATTATTTACAGCACTTTTTCCACATTTCGTTATGTAATGGCCTTATTGCAAATGGGTGAAATTCATTTTTCCCTTAAAAGTCTACTCACAACACCCCATAATGACAACATAAAAATATTTTTTTTTTATTATTATTATTTATTTTTAAATTTATTAAAAATAAAACACTAAAAAATGTAGTCTGTTGATGCAGCTTTGGCAGGCTCAGGTCTTCTTGAATTTGATGCCACAAGCTTGGTGCACCTGTCTTTGGGCAGTTTGGTCCATTCCTCTTTCAGCGCCTCTCAAGCTCCATCAGGTTGGATGGGGAGAGTTGGTGCACAGACATTTTCAGATCTCTCCAGAGATGTTCAGTCAGATTCAGGTCTGGGCTCTGGCTGGGCCACTCAAGGACATTCACAGAGTTGTCCTGAAGCCACTCCTTTGATATCTTGGCTGTGTGCTTAGGGTCATTGTCCTGCTGAAAGATGGACCGTTGCCCCTGTCTGAGGTCAAGAGCGCTCTGGAGCAGGTTTTCATCCAGCATGTCTCTTTACATTGCTGCATTCATTTTTCGCTCAATCCTTTTGCTAAGGAGTGGCTTCCGTCTGGACACTCTACCATACAGGCCTGATTGGTCAATTGCTGCAGAGATGGTTGTCCTTCTGGAAGGTTCTCCTCTCCACAGAGGAATGCTGGAGCTCTGACCATCGGGTTCTTGGTCACCTCCCTGACTAAGGTCCTTCTCAGTTCAATTTATATTGTTTTATATAGCACCAAATCACAACAAAGCTGTCTCAAGGCGCTTCATACAAGTAAGGTCTAACCTAGAGCCTGACCGATATGGATTTTTTGAGGCCGATGCCGATAAATCGGCTGATTTGTCGGCTATCGGCAAATCAGCCGATAGCCGATTATTTATTTATTTATTTTTTTGAATGAATAAAATGTTCTCTTTTTTTGGACCTTTAACAAAAAGGTATGAGCTAAAAGCTGAAGCTTTGTCCTCATATTGATTAACTTTATAACAGAGAAGAATTTTCAAGTTCAAAAAATGCAGTTGGAGCAGTTAGGGGACTATTCCAACGGGCCAACTAGTAAGATATCACTCCTGAAAACGATCTTTGCCATATCACGTGAGGTAAATCTGCCCTACGATTGGATTTTGGAAAACCATGTGATGGAGAACCAATTCCAATTGGGCATTCGCATTGCGCACGTCATCACACATCTTCTGTGAAGAGTACCAAGATGGCCAATGGTGGATCGAAAGTCTGCGGAGTTAATTTTTCAGCAAAAAAAAAAAAAAAAAAAGTTTCTATCTCATATCATTAAAAAGTTATTTACAATTTAATAAAGCTTGGTCCCAGCCATCGTATACGACGGCGTTGGCCCCAGAGGGTTAATGGCGAACGACAGTCATTCCCAGAACCCTTCCGGACAACCAGTGAATCTGAATGTTTCAACCTCTTAGCAGTAAACAAAACTTTTTCATGCTAGAAATAAGGTCTACACAACGTGGGCTTAATAAAAAGTGTGACCGATGCAATGAAGCACATTTGATACATTACTACATAAACTGAGTTAATCAAACTGAGTTGAACTGAAATGGGAGAAATGTGGGGTGAATGTAATCACAAAGTTATTACAAACAACATCCTTATAAACTTACTTGTATGCTTTTGTCAGCCGATCAGTGCAGTGTGACTGCGAACTATGGGCCAGTGATGAACACACTTAAGCAGGGGTGTATGCAGCTCTCAGTTGAATGGAGTCAGAGCTCCATTTACTAGACAAACGGTGCAAGGAGATTTTACATTGCAGACACAAACATTATTTCAGTAACTGTTCTGTTTAAGAGAAATTATCTGCATTCTATCGGCAAAATTTTGGCCGATAGTGAGTACTTTGAAAAGGGCTTATATCGGCCGATAATATCGGCCGGCCGATATATCGGTCGGGCTCTGGTCTAACCTTACTTACCCTTAGAGCAGACTGCGGTAAACCAGAAAATAGAACATTTCAGCAATCCAATCTAGAAGAGATAAATGCATGGATTAGGGTCTCAGCATCAGCCATACGAATCTTCGCTATATTTCGCAGGTGGAAGAAAGCAGTATTTCTAATTTGGAGGCCAAAGGATAGAGAAGGATCAAAAATTACCCCAAGGTTCCTCACTTTGTCGGTGTGATCTATGACTCACGAGCCGAGGCTGAGCGTTAACTGGTCAAATTGATGCCGATGTCTCACTGGACCAAGAACCATCATTTCAGTCTTATCAGAGTTTAAAAGTAGGAAGTTTCTAGACATCCACCTTCTCACTGCTGCAAGGCAATCTTCTAAGTATTTTATGTGATCAAGATTACCAGCAGTTATTGGCATGTATCATCTGCATAGCAGTAAAAGGTAATCCCAAAACGCCGCAGTATGTGCCCAAGGGGTGCTATATAAAGGGAGAAAAGCAGGGGGCCTAAGACAGACCCCTGTGGAACCCCAAATTTCATGTCACTAAGGTTAGAGGTAGTGTTACTGTACAAAACACAGTGAGAACGACTGGTCAAGTATGATGTCAGCCATGCAAGGGCACTCCCAGTAATCCCAAAATGATTTTCCAGCCTATCAAGTAGAATATGATGATCCACTGTATCAAATGCAGCACTGAGATCTAACAGCAGCAGAACCGTAGTGGTGTCCGAATCCATTGTAAGCAGAAGATCATTCACCACTTTAGTGAGAGCTGTCTCTGTGGAATGATATTTTCTAAAAGCAGACTGCAGTGGCTCAAAGAGATTATTCTCAGTAAGATAGTCTACAAGCTGCCGTGAAACCACTTTTTCCAGAATTTTAGAGAAAATGATAGATTTGATATCGGCCGATAGTTTGTCAATACACTAGGGTCAAGATTAGGTTTCTTAAGTAATGGTTTAATCACTGCAGATTTGAAACATTTAGGAACAGATCCAGAAGTTAAAGAAAGATTAATAATTTCCAGCACAGTCGGCCCAAGAGTGGGCCACAGGTCCTTAAACAGTTTTGTTGGTATAGGATCAAATAAACAGGTTGTGCTTTTTGTTGACATTACGAGTTTTGTCAGCATGCCTAGTGAGATACTGTCAAATTCTGTAAATCTAGGTAATACCTCAGTAGTGACGCCCACATCAATAGCAGGGTGTAGTGGCTGGATTAAGGCATGCCGGGATATGTTTAACCTGATGTCTTCTATTTTCTTCCCAAAGTAATCCAGGAAATCTTGTGCTGTAAAAGGAGAGTGAACTACAGGTGGTTGTCCATGCAAAAGTGTTGTCACTGTGTCAGACAAGAACTTTTAGTTATGCTTGTTTTTGTTGATCAGAGTAGTAAGTCCGCTTTGTAACCAATAATGCATGCTTATAGTCTAAGATAGCATCACTCCATGCAAGGTGAAATACTTCTAATTTTGAACTACGCCATTTCCGTTCTAGACCTCTTGCTTTATGCTTGAGGTCACGCAGATATTCATTGAACCAAGGTGACTGTGATTTGGGGGAGCGCGGTTTTAACACAGGTGGTGCAATCATGTCGAGTGTAGTTTTGAGCACTGAGTTTAAACTCTCCACAAGTCTGTCTACTGACTGGGTGTTTGTCAAATGTGAAGCTAAGACATCAGGCAGTCTAGCTTCGAGTTCAGTCTTAGTTGAGGAGTTGATGCATCGCCGTAAAGATATATAAGGTTGTTGTTCCACTAAACATGGCAGCGAAACTGTAAACTTAATAAGTGAGTGATCAGACACCACTGATGTAAGAGGCATGATGTCAATATTCATGACAGCAATACCACGTGCGAGAACCAGATCCAAGGTATTTCCACTAATGTGCGTCGAATCCCGAATGCATTGCTGAAATCCTAGTGCATCCACAATTTTCCATAAATAATTTGAAGGCTTATTTATATGAATGTTAAAGTCACCAATGATCAGAATGTTATCTACACTAGTTGACAAGTTAGAGATGAACACACCAAATTCATCTAAGAATTCAGAATATGGGCCAGGAGGCCTATATACAGTGACAAAGTAATATGTGTGTAATATAGTGAATACTTTCTGGAAGCTCTGTAAATATGACAAACAACTAACATGCAGCAGACTGCTGTCACTCAGACTGGCACTTGTGGTGTCATACCACTCATTTGCATAAAATAGACTACTTGTCTCTTTTGGCTCCACCCAGCTGCCATCATACGTAGCTGCCACTTCTGTCTTGTTGCTGTGAAGCTCCCCCACTGATTGAAAATGCGTGGTCACTGGCTGCTTGCTTCTGTCTGTCTCTTGGAGCTAATGTGATTTAGAGGTGATGAGGTTCCCATCCATGTTTGACAACATTGCAGACAATGCTGTTGGAGTACCCTCTACTGGACAAACTATGTAAAGACAGAATTTCCACCTGCCTAAGTGTTTATCTGTAGTGTTTATTTGGTAAAATTAAAGTTTTCATTATATCAGCGAACGTAACGCTGATATTGATATGTTGGTGAAACAGGCTTCGCGCTGATGCTGTCCTCGGCTGGACGCAAGCTGTAAAATGTACTGCATCCCTGGGACACATGCACATCCCGGGAGTGATGAGCGAGACATCTCTTGCATTCAGAACATTAACAAATCAATTTTTAGAGTAATGTTCTCTGTTATTTTTGATTCTTCATGCTGTGTTCAGCAAGTCTCTGTGTGTTCCTCCGTGTCCTGTCTGCAGGGCGGGGGCTGCTCAGTGTTTGAGCATAGATCTAAAATAAATCAAATAGAATTTGTTAACTTACATTTTTCTTACAAACTCTGAACCTTAAACTCAACACATACTGAGGCACATTTGTGTGCGAGTGTGCATTTAATAAAGCTATGGCACTAATTATATTACATGTCGCGTGACTAGTCAAAAAATAAATAAATACAACCCCTGGCAAAAATTATGGAATCACCGGCCTCGGAGGATGTTCATTCAGTTGTTTAATTTTGTAGAAAAAAAGCAGATCACAGACATGACACAAAACTAAAGTCATTTCAAATGGCAACTTTCTGGCTTTAAGAAACACTATAAGAAATCAAGAAAAAAAGATTGTGGCAGTCAGTAACAGTTACTTTTTTAGACCAAGCAGAGGAAAAAAAATATGGTATCACCCAATTCTGAGGAAAAAATTATGGAATCACCCTGTAAATTTTCATCCCCAAAACTAACACCTGCATCATATCAGATCTGCTCGTTAGTCTGCATCTAAAAAGGAGTGAACACACCTTGGAGAGATGTTGCACCAAGTGGACTGACATGAATCATGGCTCCAACACGAGCGATGTCAATTGAAACAAAGGAGAGGATTATCAAACTCTTAAAAGAGAGTAAATCATCACGCAATGTTGTAGTAAGCGTGGTGCTGAGTAAATTCATGCAACATGAATGACAATTAATCATTTAATGAAAAAAGTTTACATTTATAATTGTCTGATGTAACTCACAGCTTAAAAATACTGTATGTAGATTTTGAACACAGCAGCAAATGTCACATCCATCCAATATTAATGTGTTTTTAACTTAAACATTATTTATAACTAATATATAACAACAGATAACATGAAATATAACGAAGTAATAAAATATGTGTTGGGTATTTTCTCCTCCAAACATTTTTAAAACCTTTAACAAGACAAACAGAGTCAAGAAACACCAGTGAGACAGAAAGTCAAATTTTACGCGCGGAGTGCAGTCAGGCTGTACACCAAGGCTACACTAAAGTCTGGCCTGCTTTTCCGCTCTTTTTATTAAGAGACGCCCTCATCACATAAACAAAAAACTTGTCCTAAGGGTGGGGGTGATGACGCAAGACAAGTTTCTTCCCGTAACATAAACGCATACGTCAATAAGTGCAGCTGTAAGGAAGAACACTTTCTGTAACACAGGTCAGCACATCTTGATCGTCTGTTGCAGTTATCAGCTGTTCTGCATCTGCCTGAAGTGTCCTGTCCTTCACACTCCTTCACACTAAGCACCACATCACAACAGTCAAAACGTTCTCTTACTCCCAGTCGTTAGAGGCTGCGAAAACAAAGTTATATTATAATAATAAGTACATCCAGCCCTTCATTCCCAGCTCAGCTTGACCCCAGAGTGCTAAAACAAAATTGAATTCTCAGGATTGCGTTAAGACAGGTGCAAAACAGCACAACACCGTTCTCATGAGAAAGAAGACAAAGCTAAAACAAGGTTGAATAACACGTACATTCTCAGGGTGAAGTGCAAAACAGCACAACACCGTTCTCATGAGAAAGAAGACAAATGTACAAATGTTTAACAGTGATAACATATATACAAAATCTTTAACATTCCCCTCCTGTTTATCGCCTGTTAAACATACAGTAGGCATCACTCAGCTTAGCACTTCTTTTTGAGATTTTCACTAAGAGGTTCATCATGGTATGTTCTCTCTATAGGCTTACACCCCAGAGGTGATGTCATCATTGTCACCATCATCGGTGTCTGGGTCATCATACTTCCATTGGTCTGGGTACAGGTCAGGAGAGCCATCGTCCTCCTCGTCGTCGTCTGTCCCCAGAAGTGGATATGATGCCGGACCCCCTCCTGGTCCTGGACTTATTGCTGTGGTTATCATTCTATTTACAAGGCCTCGGAGACATGGAATACAACAACATCCACACAATGTTAGAATTGCAGCAAATACTGCTATAGACACTAATAGTGAAGAAATCAAAGACCTCCATTTTCCCATCCCTTCCAGCCACCAATCCCAGCCTTCGGTGTTTACTCCACTGTGCTCTTTCGTCTTCCTGTTCAACGTCCTCAGCCCGTCAATGGCTTGAGTGAGACTGCCGTCTGCAGCCGTGTTGTTGGGAATGAATGTGCAGCATTGTTCTCCGAACATGGCACAAACACCTCCTTTCTCTGCCAACAACATATCCAGAGCAATACGATTCTGGAAGGCCATAAGGGACGTGGCTTCTAACTGTGAATGGACAGCCTTAAATCCTTCCTCAGTCCAATTTCCTAATTTCTGTACATTGTAGTGGATGTAGTTTATTCTGTCCACGTTTTTATTAATTGAACACCACCAACAGATGGAAGATTCGAATCCAGCTGCTATTTGATCAACCAGTTTATACTCGTCAGGCACTCCCCTGGGGACTCCTATTGCGTCAATATATGTTGGATTTCCCACTCCTTTCCAATCTCTTTTTACTCTATGTCTGGCTATGCCTTTCTGCCAATCTTCAGGAATAAGAGAGGCTGCATATGTCGTAACGTCTTCAGGGGTCATGGGTATGGCTTCAACTGGTAACAATAATGATATTAATGCACAATAACCTGACACATTTCGTGGCAGTCTGTCAAAGATTCTGTTATCCCCACACCACCACCATACGTCACTCCTCCCGACAGGTTTGAATGTGGGAGTACTATGGACCACATTCTTACACCAGGCGGTGTGGTTTAAGCTACCCAAAGTCTTACTTGTCCCTGTCAAGTGTACACATGTATGGTTAGCATGCCCAACTTTGCTTGAGAATAAAGGTTTAATCTTAGTCAATTTGGTCACTGGATAGATCTTGTCCCACTCAGAACAATTGTTGTTTGCCGCAATGTATGTCTGTGTCATAGCAGTCAGTAGACAGTCTTTGGGTAATGCTGCCGGTATTACCTGTAATATAGGTCTGGGTCCCATACATACAACACAGTCCTTCTTTGCTGCTAGTCCTGCTTGTTCTGCCATTAAAAGCCAATTATTATTTTGTCCACTAATTCCTGTAGTTACTAGGAACCAGTCATCTGCCTTCATGTCTTTTGTGCCTTGTACGGACACCCCCTTTGCTTGTATGGGCACCCCCTTTGCTTGTATGGACACCCCCTTTGACGTACTTAATTCGGTCAATATTGGTTGCTGTACTCTATCTGTTTCACAGAGGAAAAAATGGAAATACGGATCTTTTCCTTGTTTGTATACCCAAAGGAGGAACAACCAACAGTCTCCCTCTATATCAGGTGGGAATATGGTTCCTTTTTCTGTGGTATTCACCACTATAGACAGCTTATCATCTGTTTGATACATTTTGAGAATTTGACTCTGGTACTTAGCCCACTCGGTTTGTGCCCATCTTGGTGTCCATCTACTCCATTCATCGGCTACCAACGTTTCCCATCTCCTATCTTGTTGATCGTTGGTCATATACCATGAGAAACTATTTCCGTAATTAGTCCCTCTGTCACCATCCGGCATTCCATGGGTAAGAGCACTATATGGTACAGAGATGATCACAGAAGTATTTCTAGGAATGCAGGCTTGTACACCAAATCGGTACGCATTATTCCCATCACAGCTATGTACTGTGGCATTTATTATCGGACTGGGGTCTTCGTTACTTCTTTTTGGTCTCTGCAATCTGCGGATGTGATCCTTACTATCATGTCCCGTGCTCATGGCTTTTAATAATAATCCCAATTCAAAAAAGAAAAGTAGCATAACAAGGACTGTCCGTGGGGTCCAGAAACCCTCGTTCTTTTTCTTTTTTTCTTTCGCCATTTCTGCACACTACAGCACACCTATGTTCAGAACAGTGGCTTCTTAACGTCTTCTGCTAGCTTTCGTGTCTAACCTGGATCTTAACACCAAGCTCACACACTATTACTAGTCTTGTCCTACTGTTCTTACTTTTTGTCTGTGTCTGCAGAAATGACTTTCTTACAGTGAGTTAAATGAATCCATGTACTTCTTTCCCCAATTTTCAAAGCTGTGGGTGTTGTGAGTAGTACTTGATAGGGCCCTTCCCATTTAGGTGAATGCCAGTGTTTTCTCTTGATGCTTCTTATCAACACCCAGTCTCCAGGTACCACTTTAGGGTCCTCCTGTGGAGAAATGGGATCATCAGTGTTTGGAACTCTCCCTCGTTGTCCTTCTAACATTTTTCTCATGTAATCCGCCAAATTGGCTTCCTCAGGTACATCCCAAATTTGTCCATAATATGGCAATCGATATTTTCTGCCAAACAATGTTTCATACGGTGTCAACCCCATGGTACTAGTTATGTTTATATACATTTTTACCAAATCTACACAATGCGTCCATGGTCTGCCTGTTTCCTCCATTGTCTTTCTAAGTCTGTTTTTTACTGTTCCATTCATCCTTTCCACTAATCCGGCGCTTTGTGGATGATAAGCACAATGATTTTTGAGATTAACCTGTAGCGCTTCTCCTACGTATTGCACTATTGTATTAACAAAATGCGCTCCATTATCTGAATAGACTGTTTCTGGTATTCCAAATCGTGGGATGATGTCTTTGCATAATGCTTTAGCCACTGTAAGTGAATCTGCATGTTTTGTAGGGAACAATTCTACCCATTTTGAGAAGGCATCAATTATGACTAAACAAAATTCCTTCCCTTCATGTTTACTCAGCTGTATATAATCCATATGAATCACTTGAAAGGGATATTGTGGTGTTGGAAATTTACCTCTTTGGGGTCTCAAATTGCCTTGTGAGTTGTGTTTTGCACATATCATGCATGCTCTACAATGCTGTTTTGCATATGCATCGAACCCATAAAGACAAAAAATAGATTGCAATTGCGATATCATACCCCCTGATGAGACATGCGTCACGCCATGGCTCATAATAGCTGCCCATGTAAACATATTTTTTGGCAATATGGGTTTCTTTTGTGGTCATACGTACAAGTCATTTGCATACGTAGCTCCTTTAGCTATCCACATTTCGTTCCATGAGAACGAAATTGGCTAAACATGCTGACATGACTTGAGAATAAATAGTTGGGCTCTCTGCGTAACCCTGCGGTAATCTGGTGAATGTATATCGTTGTCCTTTAAAGGTAAAAGCAAACCAGAATTGACTATCTGGATGTACTGGCACAGAGAAAAATGCATTACTTATGTCAATTACTGAGAAACTATTAGAATTTGGTCTCAGCAAATTTAACAAGGTGTGTGGATCTGGGACACATGGTGCTCTTTTAATCACAGCAGCATTTACTGCCTGCAGATCTTGAATCATTCTCCACCCCACTGAGGGCAGAGCCTTTTTTACAGGAAATATGGGTGTGTTACATGGTGAATCTGGACATGGCACTATTACTCCTGCTGTTAATAAATCCTCTATTACTGGCCTGATTCCGTCAATTGCATCAGGTTTCAATGGATACTGTCTTACACATGGTCTGTATTCTGTTTTTGGCCTTATAACTACAGGTTGTGCATTTTTAATCAGTCCTACGTCTGAAGGACCTGTTGTCCACAATCCTGATGGTACTGAAGAGAGAAGAGCATCTTCTTCAGGACTCAACTGAAACACTCAGGATTGTGAAGTGGACACATCAATGTGTGTTCCAGCTGTCAGCACCAATGAGACATTAACTGGCACTTTATACAACTTGGTTGATGGACTGAACTCCGTTCGTGGTCCAACTCTGCTCCAATCAGAGGCTGACAAAGCTGTTATGACTGTCAGTCCCAATTCTTGCCATTCTGTCAAATATGGCTTACAAAGTGACATATGTAATGGCATGCCTGTGAATCTCAATTTTGATACATCTTCAGTGGCGCCTGTTACTGTTATGACAGCTGTTGAGTTGCCATCATGAATCAAATCGGTCATTGTCAGCTTCACAGGTGAAACATTTTTCAATTTAGTTTCATAGTCACCATCCGGACCTGGAGGATCTTTATGCCACATTGTGACATGCAGGTCAGGTGGTGACATCTGTTGTTCAGGATTTTTTAGTAGGGCTGTCGCTTGCAAGACGACATCTTTACCCCATCCTGCAGCATCTTCTTCTGAAATGTCAAATGTATAGTAATAGTGGAATGTGGGGTCATCGCTTTCTTCTCTTACCATGTTAACGCCTCCTGTGCGTTCAACAACTAATTTCCCTTGTTCCACAATTATGGACAAGCCCAATGCAGTCAATCCGTCTCGTCCTAGGAGGTTAACTGGACATTGTGGCATGCTCAACACTGACATAGTACACGTCAGGCCAAATGGATCTGTCAACGTTATGGGTTTGGTGATAGGGACGTCTGATGTTTGTCCATTTGCAGAGCGAACCCTAAAGATTTCGTTGCTTAATTGATGGACAGGTATGTTGTCATTACATGTGGTTCTACATGCTCCTGTATCACAAAGGAATGTCACTGGTCGTCCATTTACCAACAAAGTCACTTCTGGTTTTGGTACCGGATTTCCCAGCAAGGCACACAGATCCATATCACAATCAGACTGCCTATCTGATGTGGAATCATGGATTATGGATTCTAGTCATTGTGGATACTGTGGCTGCGGAGGATTATTCCGTTGTGGAATTCTCCCTGCTGCTCCCTCAGTAGGTGGATTCGGACAATTTCTATACATATGTCCCTCTCTTCCACAGTTCCAACAAATCAGGGGACCACGTGGTGGCCCTCCCTGTCTGTGCTGCTGTTGTGGTTGCCAGGGTCCTTGATGTTGTGGCTGTCCACCTTGTCTATTTTGCCATGGCTTTTTGGGGCATTTGCACTGCTTCTGCTGTCTTAAGTTACCCTGCTGGTAATATATTTCATCATCTCCATGTGCTACATACACTCCTTTGTCGCTGTTTCTTGTCTTTTTCTGCTTTAAGACTTCTTCTGCATGACAGCAGTGTGTATGTGTTTCTTCCAATGTGCCTGTAGGCAATCCAATCCAATGTTTCTGTATCCAAGCTTTTATATCCTTATTGGAATGTTGGATCAGAGCGTTTTTCAATTGTTGTTCATACACAGGTGTTCCTGGCAATATGCCACTATGGACCCTAAATACATTCTCAAATCTGCATCTAAACTCTGTCCATGGCTCTCCTTCTTTCTGAGTTGTCCTGGTAATTTCAGTATAATTTATCTTTGGTCCTAACACTCCTTTTGCACGTGTAATCATAGCTTCCACTCTTGTTTCTAAGACTAGATCATCATGTGTCAGTGGTACGCCTTGTTGATCTGCAGGATTCCAGTCTCCGCGTACCTGACTCCATTTAGGGCCACATGCTTTCATCCACACCTGTTGGACTTCAGGTCCATTAAGGTGGTAAGATGTTCTAATGTTTTCTATATCCTGCAGAAAGCCCTCGATATCGACATGTGGCGATGGTATCATGTCGACTGCTGCTTTGATATCATCAGCATTCCATGTCCGATAAACGAGCATGGTTGATAGCTGGCCTGCTGTTCCTGCACGAGGATTTGGTACTTCTATCATAGGATAGGCACCTCCCTGATCACTATGTTCCACCATGGGAGGGGCTGTAGGCACTTTCGCTTGACTGCGTGTTTGTGGTTTTTCTGGTTTTTCTCTTTTTACCTTAGGTTTTACTGCCAAATCATACTGTGGTGGCGGTACATCGTCATCCTCTGGTAGAGGAGATAAAGGTCTCTTTGTCACCGACGATCCAGCCGGCGGTGATTGTTGAGGCTGTTCTGGCTCTCTGTGCTGAATTATCACATCTTCTTCTGCCTTACCTACAGCTTTCTTTTTCCTTGCTTTCTCTAATCGTCGCTTCTCTGCTCCTTTCTGTCTGTTCTCTGCTTCTTCCTCCCAAAATGCCACTAAATCTGCCCCTACTTTCTGCATCTTTTTCTCATCACCTTTATGTTCCCGTTCTAACTCCTTCTTCAGCTTTTGTATGCTGATCAGGTTCAGTCGTCCGTCAAAGTCATGTTTATTTATCCAGGTCTCCAATTTCTTTGTTGCTTTTGGATTTTTTGCCTCCATAAATTTCCAGTCGTCAGTTGATAAATTTTCCTTATTTTTAGACGTCTTACCCCCCATTTTTATTATATTTTTTATCCCTTGTTATAATTTGGACTTCAGACGGGGGCACACCTAGGGTGTTCTAAATCTGAAGTTTTCACACTTTCTTTGGACGTGACAATTAATTTGCCGTCGTGTGGTTGATTCCTTTCACCTCCCCGTAGGAAGCGGAATCACTTGCCTCTGCTTCCACACGCACGGTTGTCACTAACGTTGTCCAAAGTATTACACTTTCACACAGTTATTTACACTTACACAATACACTATGTACACATAGAAACACTTTTAATAATCGTACGCGTATTCTTATGCCAGGGGAGCTCGCCCTCCCGTGAAATTTAACTAATGTCCTGCATTAGGGGACTCCGCCGTCCCTGCCAGATTTAACTGCTTTTTTACAGTGCACGTATTTCTACCCGGGATTTCCTTTACGTATTAAAACAGAGGAGTCCGTATCCTCCTTCCGGAATTTAACTACGTGCGTCCCTCGCAACCGTAGAGGAGTCCGCCCTCCTTACAGAGTTTAACTGTGTTTCATTAACAGACGATTCTGTATCATCGCTTGCGGAATTTAACTGTTTTATGCGATCTGATCACCACTCACTCAGTACTGTTTACAAAGAAATTTTACTCACTGACTCGACTTCCTGTCTGTCTTCTTCGGGAAAATCTCGTCAACCAGACGATGCCAACGGTGGTCGACAATTGCAGACACGATCAATCGATCGATCGGACCTTGGCCAAGGATTTACGTCTGGACTTGACGACCTCCGCCGGACACCTCCGGTGTTGTTGAGATCCCGGACGAGCCCCCAGTCAATGTTGGGTATTTTCTCCTCCAAACATTTTTAAAACCTTTAACAAGACAAACAGAGTCAAGAAACACCAGTGAGACAGAAAGTCAAATTTTACGCGCGGAGTGCAGTCAGGCTGTACACCAAGGCTACACTAAAGTCTGGCCTGCTTTTCCGCTCTTTTTATTAAGAGACGCCCTCATCACATAAACAAAAAACTTGTCCTAAGGGTGGGGGTGATGACGCAAGACAAGTTTCTTCCCGTAACATAAACGCATACGTCAATAAGTGCAGCTGTAAGGAAGAACACTTTCTTTTACACAGGTCAGCACATCTCGTTCGTCTGTTGCAGTTATCAGCTGTTCTGCATCTGCCTGAAGTGTCCTGTCCTTCACACTCCTTCACACTAAGCACCACATCACAACAGTCAAAACGTTCTCTTACTCCCAGTCAATAGAGGCTGCGAAAACAAAGTTATATTATAATAATAAGTACATCCAGCCCTTCATTCCCAGCTCAGATTGACCCCAGAGTGCTAAAACAAAATTGAATTCTCAGGATTGCGTTAAGACAGGTGCAAAACAGCACAACACCGTTCTCATGAGAAAGAAGACAAAGCTAAAACAAGGTTGAATAACACGTACATTCTCAGGGTGAAGTGCAAAACAGCACAACACCGTTCTCATGAGAAAGAAGACAAATGTACAAATGTTTAACAGTGATAACATATATACAAAATCTTTAACAATATGAGATGTGCATCATATTTCAGTCAAATTGGCTCTATTTGTCATACAATAGATAAAAAAAACATTAATGTTGAATTATTTTAGTTTATTCTACTTCACTTTAACAAATTTCCATTCCATTCTGCATGTGCAAAAAGAATAACTACACCCAAAACCTGTTTCATTTCAATGAGCTGGCAAAGCCGCAAGACATGAAAACACATAAAACATTCAACATAAAATAATTTTAAAACTAGTGTGTGGTCTGCAACAATGTTCATTTGGTCTCCCTCTGATTTAAAAGTGCAATGGAGTGTGGCACAAATGAGTTCTTGTATCTCTTCCTCCTGTAACGATGCACTCTAAAGGGCTTCCCAGAAGGAAGCAGCTCATATTCACGGTTCAGAACATGGGTTGAGTCTGTAGAGATTTTATCCGCAAGTCGTAAGGCTCGTTTCCTGCACAGCTCTGTGAATTTGTTCTCCACCGAGTGGCCCACAATTTTGGAGCAGATGTTAAGGATCCTCAGTATCCTGTTCTTCAGCTGCACTGAGAGGCCACAGAACCACACAAAGCTGCCATACAGCAACACACACTGAATGGTAGCTGTGTAGAACACGTCCAGAATGATTGGACTGGCTCCAAAGGTTCAGAGTCTCCTTAGAAAGTATATTCTCCGCTGCAGCTTGTTGCACAGATAGACTGTGTGAACACTCCAGGAGAGGGCGCTGTCCACATACACTCCTAAATATTTGAAAGAATCAGACTGTTTAATGATCTCCTGATGTATAACCACAGGAGCAATGGTGAGTTGAGTTTGGCCAAAGATGACTTCCTCAGTCTTGGCTGAGTTTATAATAAGTACGTTCTGGTCACACCACTCAACCAGGCTTTTGACACAGTCATGGTACAGACCTGGTTGTTCTTTTGCTGAGAGTAGTGCCACCAGTGCTGCGTCATCTGAAAATTGAATTAGATGATGGTTAAACTCTTTTATGATGCAGTCATTGGTGTAGATGGTAAACAGTACAGGGGAACTGACACAGCCCTGAGGAACCCCGCAGTTTGTACTGATCAGGGGAGATAGTGTGTTGTTTATTTTGACCAGCTGTAATCGGTCTGTGAGGAAGGAGTGATACCAGTGGATAAGGTACAGTGAGGAAATTAATATTTGAACACCCTGCGGTTTTGCAAGTTCTCCCACTTAGAAATCATGGAGGGGTCTGAAATTTTCATCTTAGGTGCATGTCCACTGTGAGAGACATAATCTAACAAAAAAAAAAAATCCAGAAATCACAATGTATGATTTTTTTTTTTTTAAGTAATTTATTTGTATGTTACTGCTGCAAATAAGTATTTGATCACCTACCAACCAGCAAGAATTCTGGCTCACACAGACCTGTTAATTTTTCTTTAAGAAGCCCTCTTATCCTGCACTCTTACACTCAATCAGTCACACTCCAACCTGTCCACCATAGCCAAGACCAAAGAGCTGTCTAAGGACACCAGGGACAAAACTGTAGACCTGCACAAGGCTGGGATGGACTACAGGACAACAGGCAAGCAGCTTGGTAGAAGACAACTGATTATTTATTAGAAAGTGGAAGAAACACAAGATGACTGTCAGTCTCCCTCGGTCTGAGATTCCATGCAAGATCTCACTTTGTGGGGTAAGGATGATTCTGAGAAAGCTCAGAACTACACAGGAGGACCTGGTCAATGACCTGAAGAGAGCTGGGACCACAGTCACAAAGATTACATTAGTAACACATGATGCTGTCATGGTTTAAAATCCTGCAGGGCAGCAAGGTCCCCCTGCTCAAGCCAGCACATGTCCAGGCCCGTTTGAAGTTCACCAGTGACCATCTGGATGATCCAGAGGAGGCATGGGAGAAGGTCATGTGGTCAGATGAGACTTCACTTTAAATGTGTAATAAGTCCGTTTCAGACGATCAGCACAGACCCTTTCTCTTAAAAGGCTTTATTTTATTCAGCATGTGGCTTTGTAAACTTGTAGCATCGCCTGCTACATTGATTAGCGCTTACATTAGTCATGGGCATGCTCTATGGTCTTCTCGTTTTTTTGTGGGAGTGTTACAGTGCCACCTACAGGCCTGGCACATGTACTACAGCTTTAAACGAAGCCTCGAGGCAATGAATTTGCCTTGAACATTTTTTGTAATCGAATTACTCAATTGTTTCAGCCCTAAATGGATGGGGGTCATGTATTGCGAGATTTTGGCAAAGATTTGATGAGTTTTTATCAGCAGACTGTAGAGTTAATTTATCAGTGCAGCTGTTGTGGAAATGTTGCACTCCACAGCCGTTTTTTTTCAAAGGCTTTGCTATTTGCCAAGTATCCACAGAAAACAAGGAATTTGATGTCGGTTTGAGCTGCTCTGTACAGCATGTAGAAATATACACTAAACACTGAATAAATCACAGCAATAAACCGTGCAAATGAAATGTGCAATAAGAAAAAAAAAAGAATGTCCTGTCCGCAGACTGAAGATTTCACAGAGCGCCTGGGCTTATGGTTTGGCAAAACTCTTAATGTGAAAAAATAAATAATTACCTAAACAGAGAGAGAGGGAACATCCTAAACTTAAAAATCTGCATGATGGCACAGCAACATTGTGCCATTGCTTCCGGAGAGCCCTGCCACTACTGATATTGTCTAAAAATACAAAAGTACTTTTTTATCCGATTAATCGATAAAATAATCAATAGAATATTCGATAGCTGCAGCCCTAGCACTGATGTTTGTGCCGGAGGACTTACGTGCATTCAGATGTTGAAATGTGGTGGCCACTTGTGACACTGAGATTACCACTTTGTCTTCAGGCTGTACTGGGACTGGGCTCAGAGCCTCCCTGCAGCTCTCCTCACTTCCAACAGTCTCAAAAACGTGTGAAAAAGGTGTTCAGTTCACCTGCAGTAGCACTCGCATCCTCCACAGGAAATGACAGTGGTCTGTCTACCATCCCAGCCATGGTTTTCTTAGTCCTGCATGGTCTCCTGGAATCATTTGTTCTGAACAACTCCTCTAGATGTTTTCTCTGGGCTTGACTTCTTTATTTGTCTCCTCAGCTCCCTGTCCATCTTCTTGAGCTGCGTGTCTAATAATCTTAGACAGGCTTTGCTTTCATGACATATTTCTTAGCACACTGCAGCACACTTGAGTAGCTCCTGAAATTAGCATCTCTATACACAATACAAGTTGTGTGAAAAGACGGACAAAAAATTTTGGGGGAGGGGGGAGATTTTTTTGGTGGGCAAATACACCTGAAAATGCAGAAGAATGCATCTTGAGATTTCATATTTTTCTGGGGGAGGAACCCCCAGATCCTCCACCAGGGCTTCCGGCCTTCAGACCTTGCCAAAAAACTTCAGTCCCCCACCACCACCCTCGGCCCACTTTCATCACAGTAAATGGAGTAAGCTGTTGAAGATGAGTGGGTGTGTGTATAATTTCTTTTAATGTCTTAGTTTTGTGTGCACGTTGACTTGAATTGCAGATGCTGACCACTCCGGTTCTTCTGCTTTTCAGCTTGGACCCTGCGAGGTGTACCAGACTACCCAGTGAACTAGCTGACCCTTGTTCCAGAGAAGCCATACTTAAAGTGCTCAGGGAAAGCCGCAAGAGAGACATGAATCACATTGACGACGATGATGGCAGAACCTGCAGAGCTGAACAGAAAAGCAAAAGAAGGTAGAGATTTTTTTAATACAATAAAACTCGCCTAAACTGTCATCGTATAAACCGGATATTTGGACTCACCGAACAAAATTAAAAGTCCCAATGTTTTTGTATGGGTTTCTATGTAATAAACACAGCATATAATGGGTTTTATCTGTTTTATACATAAAGCGGATTTTGTCCATTTTATAAATATAGCAGATTTTGATACAAGATAATTTATTGATCATATGCAGGTTAACACAGAGTCAACAGTGCAATGAAATGCTTAGGATGAGAAGGACTGTTCAAATTCGCAGGAAGTACTAATAGCATGCAAAATAAATACTGAAAATATAAGCATATATAAAAAAATAAAATAATAATAATAGTCAGCAGTAGTCAGGTTGTAGTATTCACAGGTTGTAGTATTGTTCATATTGCACATAGTATTATTGCACATGATATATTGCACAGTTGTGTAGCAAGTTATTGCACAGGTAATAATAAATAGTAAAAACTGAGATGAGTTATGGTTAAAGGTAAGGTGGTGACATACAAGATAGTCACATTGACAACAGCAATAGACATATAGTGTTAAAGAAGTGGCTTAGTGCAGTTATTATCATAGTTCTGTGTTATTTAGAGTTCAGTAGTCTGACAGCCTGTGGATAGTAACTGTTCCTGAGTCTTTTGGTACGGGCTGGCAGACTCCTATACCTCCTGCCAGAGGGTAACAGTTCGAATAGTCCTTTTGCGGGGTGAGTGTGATCCTTAATGATGCTGCGTGCCTTACGCTGGTACCAACTGTGGTAAATGTCCTGGATGGTGGGAAGACTGCTGCCAGTGAGGTCCTCAGCCATGCATACCACCCTCTGCAGTGCTTTCTGACTCTGGCTGGTGCAGCTCCCGTACCACACTATGAGGCAGCCCATCAGCACACTCTCGATGATGCACCTGTAGAAGATCGTGAGGATGGTGGTGTTCGTGCCAAACTTCTTCAGCCTTCTCAGGAAGTAGATTCTCTCCCGGGCTTTCTTAACCACAGTGCCTGCATGTAAGGTCCAGGATAAGTCCTCGGTGATGTGGACGCCGAGGAACTTGAAGCTGCTGACCTGCTCCACCTCGATGTTGTTGATGTGGATGGGGGAGTGCTGACCTCCGCGCTGTCTCCTGAAGTCCACTATCATCTCCTTAGTTTTGCTGACGTTCAGATAGAGGTTATTCTCCTGGCACCAGCTGGTCAGTGATTTCACCTCATCTGTGTAGGCAGTCTCGTCGTTGTCAGTGATGAGGCCCAAGATGGTGGTGTCGTCAGCAAACTTGAGGATCACGTTAGAGCAGTGCTTGGCTGTACAGTCATACGTGAAGAGGGAGTAGAGAAGTGGACTGAGAACACAGCCCTGAGGAGCACCTGTGCTGAGGACAAGTGTGGAGGAGAGGTGTCTGCCGTTTCTCACCGCCTGTGGTCTGTTAGTGAGGAAGTCCAAGATCCAGCAGCATATGGACTTCTCCAGGCCTAGGGCAGGGAGCTTGGTGACCAGTTTGGAGGGGATTGTGGTGTTGAATGCTGAGCTGTAATCAATGAAGAGCATTCTCACATACATATTCCCCTTCTCCAGATGGCTGAGGGAGGTATGAACTGCCAGAGCAATGGCATCCTCTGTCGACCTGTTTGCTCTGTATGCTAACTGCAGGGCATCTAGGGTGTCGGGGAGGGAGGCACAGACATGTTTCTTAATGATCCGCTCAAAGCACTTCATGATGACAGATGTGAGTGCTATGGGCCGAAAGTCATTTAGGCAGGTTGCTGTGGGGGTCT
Organism: Thalassophryne amazonica; assembly: GCF_902500255.1. Classification (NCBI taxonomy): domain Eukaryota; kingdom Metazoa; phylum Chordata; class Actinopteri; order Batrachoidiformes; family Batrachoididae; genus Thalassophryne; species Thalassophryne amazonica. The sequence continues at coordinate 96,908,745 of NC_047115.1, forward strand.
TTGGGATAGGAACAACAGTGGAGGTCTTGAAGGTGGTGGGCACAAAAGACAAGCTCAGTGACAGATTGAAGATGTTGGTAAACACCTCGGTGAGTTGGTCAGCGCAGACTTTCAGCACCCGCCCTGGGATGCCGTCGGGCCCAGGAGCCTTACAAGGGTTTACTCTCTTGAACGCCCGTCTCACTGTAGCTGTGTCTATGTGGAGTGTGTGTCCACATGTGGTTTGGTGACAGGTGTGGTGTTGTCTGCATCAAACCGGGCGTAGAAGGTGTTGAGCTCATCCGGGAATGATGCGCTGGACATCTCCACAGACCTGTTCCTCCCCTTGTAGTCTGTCATGCAGTGGCCATACCACACCTGCCGCACGTCGTTGCTCTGTTGGGCAGATTCGACCCTCTTCCTATACTCCTGCTGTGATGTTCGTACAGTCTTTCTGAGGTCGTACTTAGCTGCTTTGTAGGCCTCAGGGTCTCCAGAATTAAAGGCAGCGGTGCGTGCTTTGAGTTTGGCACGTACCTCTAGCCCGACCCATGGTTTCTGGTTAGGGTAGGTGCAGATGGTGGTTTTTGGTACAATATCCTCAATGCACTTCCCTATATAACCAATGACAGAGTCTGTGTATTCGTTGAGGTCTCCCTCTGCTGAGTCTGCAAACATCTGCCAGTCGGTTATCTCGAAGCAGTCCTGGAGAGCTTCGTCTGCTGCAGTGTCCCATTTGAATATTTCCCTAGGAACCGGTTTTTCCTGTTTCAGTCTCTGTCTGTAGGCAGGAAGGAGGAGGACCATGTTGTGGTCCGACTTGCCTAGAGCGGGGCGGAGGAGGGGTTTGTAGCTGTCCTTAAAGGGTGTATAGCAGTGGTCTAGGGTCTGATCTCCCCTGGTGGCCATAGTAATATGCTGATAGTATTTGGGCAATACTTTTTTCATGTTTGTTCGATTAAAGTCTCCCAAAACAATGAAAGGGGTGTGTGTTTTCAAGTCCATTTATAATCCCATACAGCTCGTCCAGGGCTTGGGTTTTAATAGCCTCGGATGTAGTAGGTGGAATATACACTACACTTAGTATCACTGAGCTGAATTCTCTGGGCAGATAAAAGGGCCTTACTTTAATGGTGAGTAACTCTAGGACTTGTGTACAATGAGACGCTAGGATACGAACGTCATAAAGCACACACCCCCTCCGCCCAGCTTGCCTGAGTTTTTGGTCCGGTCCAGCCGATGAATGGTGAAGTTATCTGGTGTTAACAAGCCGTCAGGCACGTCCGGCTCCAGCCAGGTCTCGCTAAAAGCGTAAACACAACAGCTTCTAGTGTCCCGTTCACAGCTAATCCGTGCACGTAAATCGTCCATTTTATTCCTCAAAGACTGCATGTTGGCGAGGAGGATAGAGGGAAGCGGAGATTTATTAAGTCTCTGTCGAGTTCTGCACAGAATACCGGCTCTTTTTTCTGTCCATGTCTTTTTCTTTGTACCGCGGCGTCGTGAAGAACAAAGAAACAGGAACGTGTTTAGGACCAGGGGCAGCACGTCCGCTGTGCCGTCCTCGAAGAGCGGCTCCTCTCCCGCTGAGGAATATAAATCCAAAAGTGTTGCACGGTTTATGATTATCCATTATATGCGGTTTATGATTATCCATTATATGTGAGTTTTACTGTATATATTTTATGTTTCAGTCACTGTATGTTGATCTCTCTGCACCTTAGCCAAGAGGTTCCAGAACCTATTTTGTTTAACTTTACACATTTCATTGTACTGAGTCATGTTGTCACTCTTCATTTTCATGTTTTCATTCACTGTTATGTTTAAGAGACACATTTTTTTCAGCTTTCATTGTCCTATGTCACACTTGGAGTGGGAAGAGCAGAGAGCTCAGTGGGATATTGTGCTCCAGTGTTGGTGTGGAGTTCCAGCTATATTAGTAATATAGAGGAACATTGAATATGGAAACATGGGTTTGATTCCCTGGATCTCTACATGATGTTCTGCAGTGGTGGCAGCAAACCGAATCACAGAGTCTAAATACCGAAGCTGCCTTATTGTGTTATTGTGACAAAAATGCCTTTTCCTCCATTGCTGCTTAGACACTCTGTATACATGTCACAGATGGGAGTGGCTACTGCCAACAGCCATCAGGGGGAAAAAAGTTGTCAGACTTCTGCCCTTTCTCAGCTCTGTGACAGAACCACTTTTTCTCTGTGGTCACTTCCTGATGTCTACCTTTTAGCCTGTCTGTTGGCATCATTTTCAATTTCAATTTATTTTCATTTATATAGTGCCAAATCACAACAGAGTTGCCTCAAAGCGCTTCACACAGGTAATGTCTAAACTTACCAACCCCCAGAGCAACAGTGGTAAGGAAAAACTCCCTCTGAGGAAGAAACCTCAAGCAGACCAGACTCAAAGGGGTGACCCTCTGCTTGGGCCATGATACAACCATAAATTACAGAACAATTCACGGACGAATATACAAGAAATGCAATTGGCGCACAGGACAGGAGGATCGCCAACACAAACACAGCTCCCATCTCTGGATGGAGCTGCACCTTAAACAGAGAGAAAAAGCAGAATCAGGCATCAGAAAGACAAAAAAATACTGTATAATTTACCAGCATTAAACAACAAGAAAAACAGAAATACTAAGGTGATCGCCGGCCACTAGCCCTAAACTTCACTAAAAGACCCAGAATTTAGGTAAAGTTGAGGCCGGAACTCGCTCCAATTACTAATAAAGGATTTAAAAGAGTAAAAAGCATAAAACAAAACTGTACCAGTATGCTAGCCATATGAAAGGGAAAATAAGTGCATCTTAAGTCTGGACTTGAAAGTCTCCACAGAATCTGACTGTTTTATTGACGCAGGGAGATCATTCCACAGAACAGGGGCACGATAAGAGAAAGCTCTGTGACCTGCAGACTTCTTATTCACCCTAGGGACACAAAGTAGTCCTGCACCCTGAGAACGTAAAGCCCGGGCCGGTACGTAAGGTTTAATTAGGTCAGCTAGGTAGGAGGGTGCCAGTCCATGAATAATTTTATAGGTTAGTAGCAGAACCTTAAAATCTGATCTCACTGGGACAGGAAGCCAGTGAAGGGATGCCAAATGGGTGTAATGTGGTTGAACTTTCTGCTTCGTGTCAAAAGTCTGGCTGCAGCATTTTGAACCACTTGGAGACCCCTAATGCTAGACTGCGGTAAACCAGAAAATAGAACATTTCAGCAATCCAATCTAGAAGAGATAAATGCATGGATTAGGGTCTCAGCATCAGCCATACGAATCTTCGCTATATTGTGCAGGTGGAAGAAAGCAGTATTTCTAATGTGGAGGCCAAAGGACAGCGAAGGATAAAAAACGAGCCGAGGCTGAGCGTTAACTGGTCAAATTGATGCCGATGTCTCACTGGACCAAGAACCATCATTTCAGTCTTATCAGAGTTTAAAAGTAGGAAGTTTCTAGACATCCACCTTCTCACTGCTGCAAGGCAATCTTCTAAGGATTTTATGTGATCAAGATTACCAGCAGTTATTGGCATGTATAACTGAGTATCATCTGCATAGCAGTGAAAGGTAATCCCAAAACGCCGCAATATGTGCCCAAGGGGTGCTATATAAAGGGAGAAAAGCAGGGGGCCTAAGACAGACTCCTGTGGAACCCCAAATTTCATGTCACTAAGGTTAGAGGTCAAGTATGATGTCAGCCATGCAAGGGCACTCCCAGTAATCCCAAAATGATTTTCCAGCCTGTCAAGTAGAATATGATGATCCACTGTATCAAATGCAGCACTGAGATCTAACAGCAACAGAACCGTAGTGGTGTCCGAATCCATTGTAAGCAGAAGATCATTCACCACTTTAGTGAGAGCCGTCTCTGTGGAATGATATTTTCTAAAAGCAGACTGCAGTGGCTCAAAGAGATTATTTTCAGTAAGATAGTCTATGAGCTGCCGTGACACCACTTTTTTCAGAAGTTTAGAGAAAAATGACAGATTTGATATCAGCCGATAGTTTGTCAATACACTAGGGTCAAGATTAGGTTTCTTAAGTAATGGTTTAATCACTGCAGATTTGAAACATTTAGGAACAGATCCAGAAGTTAAAGAAAGATTAATAATTTCCAGTACAGTCGGCCCAAGAGTGGGCCACAGGTCCTTAAACAGTTTTGTTGGTATAGGATCAAATAAACAGGTTGTGCTTTTTGTTGACATTACGAGTTTTGTCAGCATGCCTAGTGAGATACTATCAAATTCTGTAAATCTAGGTAATACCTCAGTAGTGGCGCCCACCTCAGTAGCAGGGTGTAGTGGCTGGGTTAAGGCATGCCGGGATATGTTTAACCTGATGTTTTCTATTTTCTTCCCAGACTAATCCAGGAAATCTTGTGCTGTAAAAGGAGAGTGAAGTTTTGAGCACCGAGTTTAAACTATCCACAAGTCTGTCTCCTGACTGGGTATTTGTCAAATGTGAAGCTAAGACATCAGGCAGTCCAGCTTTTCATTCTTTTCTTTTATTTTCTGGGCATGTTGATTGCAGAGTATGAGGCTGTTCTACACAGTTCCCATCATTCATTCATTTTCTGCCACTTGTCCTGGTCGCGGTGACAGCAGACCAAGCAGCCCCACCCACTCTTCACTATCCTCAACCAAGTCCTGGAATTCTTCCCGGTGCATCCCCAAGCCCGCTGGGAAATATAATCCCTCCAGCGTGTCCTGGCAGTGTCAGATTTCCAAAGATGACATTGCAGGTGTGCGTACTCACGCTTTTACAAATCTGATTTATGTATTTGTTGCACCCACTGTTTTCAGTTTTTCTTCCCATTTCATAAATGGTGCCCCTGACCTTTATCGAGCAACACACTAATGCACTATTTGAAGGTAAAGTCTGTGTTCGGCTCACCACAGTTTGACACACATCAGAAAAGGCCCGTTTTCAATGTGTTAACAATTTCAGACTCCCAACCACGTTCTCTGCCTGTTCTTAGCTCAGGATCAGGGCAAGACCAGTGCAGGCTTTAGACATTTTCATGCCAATCATGGAAAGAGTTCCTTGGATGCGCAGGTCTAGTCCAAAGTTTGGACACATTTTTCCATTTAATTGAATGGGAAATTGTGTCCAAACCTTTGCCGACTTGTGCCAAGTAATGTGCCTGCTCCGGAGGACGTAGTGCCAAACAAGGACAGGGGGAGCTGCCTGGGGAAGTTTGTCAAGGTTCACCAAACTGTAATTATGCAAGAAACTAGTTGATGGTTACCAAAAGTGTCTGGGACTGGAAACAGTAGGACTAGGGATAGGTATCAAAAACCAGTTCCTTTTAAGAATCGATAAGAAATTCTGCAGTCCACCGACATCAATAGCCTTTTTGCTTAACGTTTCCCTTATCGGTGCTTCAGTTCCCATTACGCCGGAGCAGCGTAAAAATGGCCAACACAGACAACCATAAAAATGTTGAACATCGGTGACGATAATCTGTGGCCCTTGACCGTGAAAGCGCATAGTAAGTAAAATATTGTCAGCCAGGAAATTAAAACCTCTGAGTGTTCTGTGGCCTTCTTGTGGCCTTCAGTGTTCTGAAGCCTTCTTTTCAACAATACTCACTGGTTCCATATCTTCTCCATTAAGAAATCAATAACAATTGTGATATCCTGATGTCTTTTTTTTTTTTTTAAGTACAGTAAAACTCGCCTAAACTGTCATCATGTAAACTGGATACTCGCAATCAACAGACAAAAGCAAAAGTCCCAATATTTTTGAATGGTTTTCCATGTAATAAACACTGTAAAATAATGGATTTTGTATAACGGATTTTTGCTCACATCGGATAAAATGTCCCGCCCCATGGCATGTACCACAGAGAGCAGTTTGGGTGTGTCCAGGCACAACAGAAGTTCTGCACTGTAACATGTTGTTAAGTTTCAAACAGATATCCCTGGGTGTGACGAACCAAAGACAACTTAAGATCAGAGCCCTCTGCATGGCTGCGAACCCTCTCCATAGCCTGGTTGAAACGACAGGGACCACAAGGGCTGTGATTGATCACTTTTCTGGTTTCACTAAAGGTTTTGCAGTGCGCACACTGATCACATTTTAATCATGGTTCAAATACGTTTGGCAAAAAAGTCCGCAAATATAACCAACTTTACAACACAGAGTCAGAAAAAGATGTTCAAATGACATATCATTGGTTTGGAGGTTGATGATTGTATAAAGAAGTGGAGCTCATTGAGGGACAAATTAATCCAGAAAAAGCCACTGTTCCACCAATGTGACACAGAACTTTAAAAGGGTCACACACACGTCAACATCATTGCATTGTCACAGACTTGTAGAAGCATAAATCAGGCTTTAGGATTTTAAGGTACCACTTAGCAACAGACTTAGAAAAAACAGTGACTTGAACAAATGTAATCCTTTTAATGCACGTAATGCCCTGCGCTTATTTAAGGCAGGCGTTTATTTTTTTTAGACAAAGTTTTGACACGGTCATTAAATGAGGCAGGTGCTGGGGATTCCGCGTAGATCATTTGGTGCCTCCTGGCTGTAACTAATCCGTTTTATACATATTCAGGGATGACATTTTTCGGCGGATTCGCGGATCTCCGCGGATTTGACAGTCCCGGGAGTTGATTTTGTGAAACGTCCAAATCTGTTGAGAAAATTTTAGGGGTGGGGGGAAGAATGCAAAAAAAAAAATTTATGCCAGGAGTACCTTCGTTTAATAAAATTGTCGTCTATTCAGAACACTGAGTGGTCTTTGTTTGTTATTGCCGACGCAGCGAGTTTGATCAGTCCGTCAGTCACCCGAACGCGGAAGTAATGCTGTGTTGATCAGTGACCGGTATGAAGTAGGTGCACAATGAGCATGTAGTGTAAGGGAGGTAACTGTGTAGTCTTTCAACTTCCAATATTCAGTAGTTTTCCCTCCAACAAATCATAAAAACCGAGACGGTATCGAAGCGCAGTCGAAGTTATTACTTACGCACGTTTTCATTGGTTATTACAAAGCTTATGACCAATCAGCGCAAAGGTTATATATGCGTTTCTCCCGCCCTTTCTTCGGTGTTGCAAATGCAAAATGGCGAAATTAATTCCAAGAGGCGAAGAATCCGCGGTCCTAGAAATTGATAAAGAGGTGAAGAACAAGTTCCGATGGGCATGGCTGGACAAAACAGTGACATTAACTGTGAAAATAGGCAGGAAAGAGGAGAGCATAACAGAGAAAGTGGGTGATTACATAGGCAAATGTGACCTTCCCGGGAAAGCACAATGGGGCCTGCGGCCCCTGGACCCTGGCTTATTTTCCTCTGAAAATCGAATTTGCCAATCTCATCCCTGCATATTAGCGGATTTCTATGATAATGGAAAAAAAAATCTGGTCCACCTGAATCCACTGTATGTGAGTTTTACTGCTGAGGAACACTTTGCTCTTAGCCTCATTACTCTGTTCTTTTTGTCAGTCAGTGTGTTTGGATGGTATTTTTGTAGGTGATAAAACAGGTTTGTTGTATTATAAGGTCCCAAGAAACAGACTTCATCGTTGTTTGATCTGAACAGAAACAAAGAAACATTTTGATGGCCTGTGCCCTTTCTTTGGTTTTACCTCCTCTGCTTCCCTCACTGGAACGTCCTCATTGTCCAACATCTTTTCTTTTACAATGTACAGCTACATGCATCTTCACAGTGTGCGTCTTCATGGGGAATGGACAAATTTGTAATGTTGAGGCTGATGGGCTGTTGTGCTGGTGTTATGTTAAGCTTTAGGCTGCAGGCGGTTCCAGTCTTAGCACGCACTGAAAACATGCTTGACTGAATGTATTTATCATTGTCATCTAACGCCCCCGCTCCCCGCCTTTTTTGATATATAATCACAATTGTTTTATTGCCCAACCAGCAAACCATTGTGAATACTACTTCCCGGGGCTGGGCCTCGTCCCTGGTTGACTGTGGCTTTAAGGGGTTAAAGCCTTGCACTTTGCTTGACTAGCTCTTGATGATGGTAATGTTTGGGATGTGTTGTATTCAGTCAGTGTTATGAGTGTTATCCTTCTGTTTTTATCCACCTAGGCGCAACAACAGTGTTGGCAGTGCACACACAGCTTCTGAGTCACTTTTACCCACTGGAGCATCATCACAACAAGGATCTGAGTAAGTTCTAAACAGCATCTGAGGTTTAGTCTCAGTTGAGTTTTGACTGCCTTTGGTTTGGTTCTGTTGAGCTCATGGGGTTTCCTTTCTTGTTCAGAACAGGGAGACTGAAACGAGGCATGCCGCCAGTGACAGAGGACTTCAACATGAAGAGGTCTCGCACGTCCTCAATAAGCTCTGGCAGTGGAATCCATGTATCTACAAGAGGCTCGGGCACTAGCAGAAATGCCATCTACAGTTCCTACAGTTCATCACAAGGTCTGAGCCAGGTAACATTCATCTGCTGCATTACAGTGCATGTAGGCCCTAAGAGACAGAATGCACTCTTTAAGTTTCCTCTCCATCTTTAACAGTGGAAGAAACAGTCTGCGTCGAGCTCTCCCCTGTCCAGCCTGGAATCCTCTCGTGCTGAGACTCCAGAAAGAACCATTATAAGGCCTAGGTATGTCTCAACCACATCATCTGTGACCCAGCATTAATGCCGTTCACAGCATGTAATCTGATTTTACAACAGACCATCCTATATGAGTAACATTTAATGGGGTCCCCACAGTCTGTCCTCATTTTAACAAGGGCCCATCAAAGATGACCGAGTATTAAAGTGGAGATGACACTTAAAGACAGCATAGTCTTATTACATGTAACAAAGGTTATATAATTCGGTCAACCTAAACGTTTTAGGAAAGTGTATGCGGTTCTCCCGTTACATATAACATTTGAACGTCCCGCCACCGAAAAATGTGCATGCCCCGTTATCAGCTTCCCGCTGAGCACTAAAGCCTAAAATACGTCACTACATGTAGACCGTATCGGCTTGCGCGCCTGGCAGCCGTTGTTTACACTTTGTTTAGCGGCAGAAACTTTGATTAAACACAGCTCTCAGGGACTTGTTTGTCGATATGCCTGACCAGTGTGTCGCAGCATATTTCACAAACACAAGGGCGAAAGGTTTTAGCCTTTTCAAGTCCAGGCAGATTGATCGAAAGCCGCGGTGTTGTGCGATGCACGAAATGTCAGGCTGCCCCTCACTCCGCTCGCACACACGCATTTGCTCCCGACAGCAGACTCTTTCCTCTACCGTCTCCATGTTCTCACCGCTCACAGGAACACATAAAATGTCAACCCCAAATAATATGTTCACAGTAATCTTGAAATGGTCAAGGAACTTACGTAGTAAACACGGCGCCGGCACATAAACACGGCGCCGGCACATAAACACAGCGCCGGCACGTTCGCTGTTGTTTTCGGCGATCTTTTTCTAAACTTTCGCCATTTATTTCCTATTCTTTCATGAAAATAACGTAACTAAACACGGATGAATGCAATGCCAGGCACTCAAACGGCAAAAACCCGAAGGTAATGACGGTGGTCCGCAAGTAACAGGTACACTATCACGGCTCCGGAACAGTAACAAAGGCAGTAAACAGACGCTCGAATCGAAAATGCTATACAGTAATTAGAGTGTTACAAACAGCAGCAACAAAAATCAAAGCCTCCCTTACGATTCCATATTCTGCAGCCTTTCAAAATCCATCGGAATTGGCACGTCTCTTGCCTCTGCTTCAGCTCCACCATAAACACCGTCGGCATTATTTTCGCTGCCAGAATGCTCCTTGTTTGAATGTTCGTCCGAAAAATACGGCTCCAATCTGTAGGGTCTAATCACTGCTGCGACAATCTCAGGATCCGAGTCAGAAATAATCCACACTTGAAGAGGAGTCAGAAAAGTTCTTGATCTCGTCACTGTCCATGCTGAGGTCCATCTGTTCCTGTTGTCGATCGAACAAAGACGGGATTCTCCATTCTGTGATGTCACGGCATCACGTGACCGCTGAAGGAGCGCTGCAAGCGCGCTTTCCAATAAACACACTTTTGAGAAGCTGTACAAACTTTATTTTTCAGTGATAATGAATAAAAACACTTTCAACTTACTATACTGTATGTATATTTTGCTATTTTTATCAGTTTTGCCCTAATTTTTGAAGTGTCATCTCCACTTTAATGGATTTCATTAACTTTATTTTCAAAGTGCTTTCATGTAAACTGAGAATGAAAACACATGCAGAGAATATCTCACAATGTCAAACATGGAACGGACTCTGCCGCAGGAACAGGCCAGTGAAGGTCATCAGCACTGCTGGGCGACTCCTGCCTGTGGACTGGACGTCTCATCAAATGCATCTTCTTTTGTTGTGTTATGTTCTGCTTTGTAAAACTTTGCAAAGCCTTGTAACTGTTAGAATGGCCTAAGCAGAGGGTCACCCTTCTGAGTCTGGTTTGCTTGAGGTTTCTTCTTCAGAGGGAGTTTTTCTCACCACTGTCTCCTGTGTTCTTGCTCTGGGGGTTGGTAAGGTTAGACTTGTGTGAAGCTCTTTGAGACAGCTTTGTTGTGATTTGGCGCTATATAAACTAAATAAATTGAAATTAAATTGAAATTGTGTGTTATGTTTCGGACGCGGTCGGAGCACCGACCCAGCGTTTGAAAGGACCCAGCATAAAATAAGCAGAGCACGGTTCAAAAGATAACAGAATTTAATAAACATAACAGTGTGCAGTGCTAAACAACTAAAAAGTCCGCGGTCTGGTGAGGTGGAAACACGGCGCGCTCTCAACAGCGCAAACGGTCCGGAGCCACAGCAGTTCGGACCCAGGGACCCCGCCGACACCCCCCAGGTGGCCGCGACAAACCAAGTCTGTGAAGAAAGAAAACATGAGGTGAGTCCAACTCCACACAGAGAGACACAACTCAAAGGTGCACGCAATCAGCAAACACTTCCTGGCTTAAATCTATACATCAGCTTCTCACCCGGCAGGCACGGAACAACTCAGTTCAAATCTCCACTGCAGCAGAAGCTGATTAGACAATTAGCATAACGTGACAGCTCACTAACACAAGGTGTGAGGGACACCAAATCCACTGTCATTACTTCATAAAAGTCACCAAAACCAAATTACCTCAGGAAGTGTGCTGAAGAGCGTGAGACCTCACCCAATCCTCCTTCACAGACTGTGGCGTCAAACCTGGAGCGGTCTGTGCGTCCGTGATGGTGAGATTGTTCTCCTGACGTCGATCTCACACGTCTGCTCACAAGGTCGAGTCTCTGGCAATCACACACTGTGCATTCAAGGTTTAAATGCAGCAATCTCTGATTAAGACAAAATACACCACAGCTGTGAGTCCTGATGACCTGCACGTGAAAACAAGCCTCAGGTGTTCAGGGTGAGGTCCTAATGCTCAGCCACTCAGTCCTGAATGCATACCACCTGGAAACAGAAAACAAAAACCAAGCCAGCCAAACACCCCAGCACACAACATTGTGTTTACAAAGTCTTCTAATCTCACCTGTTCTGTGGCTTCATCACCAAAGCCGAAAACCATTAACCACATGACTAGGCTTGGGTATCGACAACCGGTTATTTTCAGGTATCATTAAGAAATGATTTGATAAACCGACATCAATAATCTTTTTGCTTAACGATTCCCTTATCGGTCCTTCAGAGCGGCCGTTGTTTTTGAGGGTGTTTGTCGGGAAGACGATCATTTGGAGTGGCTCTGTAATCAACCGTTTCTGCAGCGTGACTCCCCTTTGCTATGAGTAATATTTACCTTTTTATGTTAAACCAACCTGTTATGGTCTTCTGAAACAGTTGATAGATATATTTTATATTTTAAAAACAGGACCGATGCTAACGCGTTAGCATGTCTATGGTGTTTTCAGTGTTAAAGTTAGCATTAGCTGTTCGCATCTCAGCACATTTGTGCATTTGTTTTCTGTATAATAATGGCTCAGCGTTTGTTGTCGGAAAAGAGTCGAATGTATTAAAAATTGCAATATTTTTTTTATTTATTTTTATTTATATATTAATAATAATAGTAGCAACAACAACAGCAACTCTTCAGAAGTGGCAAGTCCGCTTCTTAACCCCTCTCAAAGCCATTAAAATATGTTAATCGTGAGTCACTTTTGTGCGGATTAAAGACACTAACTGGGACTCTTGCCTTGTTGCAGTCAAGAAATGAGAAACGTCCTCCGTTCCATTGGCACAGCCCCAAATGCTGCGCAGCTCTCTGTCGAGACAGAGTCTGGTCAGAATTAATAACTTCAAAACGAATCACCGTGTACTGCTATCACTATGTGTTAGATACACCATGTATGTTAACGCAGATCAACAGCAAGCCAAACCCGCATCTCATGAGCCAGGAAGCTGAGCGTCTTGCTCCTTTATTACGGCCCTCTTCACAGCTTACAATTTTCAGAATTGTGTCTTGAGAAGCTCAATGGAAAAAGCTGCATCAGCTCTTTGCTAAGAAAATAAAGCATCAAAAAGTTGCCAGAACATTAATGCAAAGTCAACCTTAGCTGCCACCAATAACAAACAGCAATTTTCACTATCTGTTCATGTTGATTAGAACATTAGCAGCATTGCTACGCTAAAACTCAGTGCTCTAAGCTTAACAAGCTGGGATATGGCTAATTCCTGGTAACAACACATTCACAAAACGATTTCTAAATGAGAGCCTATAAAACGTATAAAGTAACCAAAACACACATTGAACTTACTTGCTTTGGAAGGTGTATTTAACGTTTAGTACTCAGGAGGTAATGTTTGAGCATGGACAGGCAGGCTTTCTGTGACTTTTTCCTTTTGAATAGCTGCCGCTCCTGCTACCCATAATGCATTGCGACTACTGACTACACCTTCAAAATAAAATAGAGGTAAACCAATGCTGAAGTGAATGTAAATATTTTCTGTTTTTAACCAAATTACCTTTTTAACATGAATCATGACATATTTATCACTAAATTATGAAGAACCATTTTAACCCTTCATAAAACACATTTTTACTGCGGACAGAACACACCGCTTTAAATAAAATGACACCTCTTTCCAAACACTATAATACAGACAATAAACTACATTAGACTAAAATGTCTCCCCCTCTACCTGCCACCTTATCGTGGTGGGGGAGTTTGCATACCCGGATGATCCTAGGAGCTATGTTGTCGGGGGCTTTGTGCTCCCTGTAGGGTCTCCCAAGGCAAACAGGTCCTAGGTGATGGGTCAGACTAAGGGCAGTTCAGAACCTCTATGACCAGTAAAAAATTAAGGACCGAGACGTCGCCCCAGCTCAGTCACCATGTGTTGGGGTTCACTCCGGTGAACGAGAGGGTCGCGTCCCTACGCGTTCGGGTTGGGGACAGGTCTCTCACCGTTGTCTCGGACTACGGGCCGAGCAGCAGTGCAGAGTATCCGACCTTCCAGGAGTCCCTGGGAGGGGTACTAGATAGCGCTCCGACCGTGGAATCCATTGTTTTCCTGGGGGATTTCAACGCCCACGTGGACAGCGACAGTGAGACCTGGAGGGGGGTGATCAGGAAGCACGGCCTCCCCAATCTGAACCCGAGTGGTGTTCAGTTATTGGACTTCTGTGCTAGTCACAGTTTGTCCATCACGAACACCATGTTCGAGCACAAGGGTGTCCATAAGTGCACATGGCACCAGGACACCCTGAGCCGGAGGTCGATGATTGACTTTGTAGTCGTATCATCTGACCTTCGGCCACGTGTCTCGGACACTCGAGTGAAGAGAGGGGCAGAGCTGTCGACCGATCACCACCTGGTGGTGAGTTGGATCCGCTGGGAGGGGAGGAAGCCGGTCAGACCTGGCAGGCCCAAACATATCGTGAGGGTCTGATGGGAACGACTGGCGGAACCCTCTGTCAGCGAGGTCTTCAACTCCCACTTCTGGGAGAGCTTCTCCCAGATCCCGGGGGAGGTTGGAGACATGGAGTCCGAGTGGACCTTGTTCTCCACCTCCATTGTCGATGCGGCTGCTCGTAGCTGTGGTCACAAGGTTTCTGGAGCCTGTCGCGGCGGCAATCCCCGAACCCGGTGGTGGACACCGGAAGTAAGGGATGCCGTCAAGCTGAAGAAGGAGTCCTACTTATCTTTGTTGGTAGGTGGGACCCCAGAGGCAGCTGACAGGTACCGGCAGGCCAAGCGTGCCGCAGCCCGTGTGGTCGCAGAGGCAAAAACTCGGGTCTGGGAGGAGTTCGGGGAGGCCATGGAGGAGGACTATCGGTCGGCCTCGAAGAGATTCTGGCAAACCATCCGACGCCTCAGGAGGGGGAAGCAGCTCTCCACCAGCACTGTTTATGGTGCGGGTGGGGAGCTGTTGACCCTGACTGGGGATGTTGTCGGGCGGTGGAAGGAGTACTTCGAGGATCTCCTCAATCCCATCGTCATGTCTCCCAGAGAGAAAGCAGAGACTGGGGACTCAGAGGCGGACTCATCCATTATCCAGACCGAAGTCACCGAGGTGGTTAGAAAGCTCCTCGGTGGCAAGGCTCCTGGGGTGGATGAAATCCATCCTGAGTACCTTAGGTCTCTGGATGTTGTGGGACTGTCTTGGCTGACACGCCTCTGCAGCATCGCGTGGTGATCGGGGACAGTGCCTCTGGATTGGCAGACCGGGGTGGTGGTCCCTCTGTTTAAGAAGGGGGACCGGAGGGTGTGTTCCAACTATAGGGGGATCACACTCCTCAGCCTCCCCGGTAAGGTCTATTCCAGAGTACTGGAGAGGAGACTTCGACTGATGGTCGAACCTCGGATTCAGGAGGAGCAGTGTGGTTTTTGTCCTGGTCGCGGCACACTGGACCAGCTCTACACGCTCCATCGGGTGCTTGAGGGTTCATGGGAGTTCGCCCAACCAGTCCACATGTGTTTTGTGGATCTGGAGAAGGCGTTTGACTGTGTCCCTTGGGGCACCCTGTGGGGAGTGCTCCAGGAGTACGGGGTCCGGGTCCTTTGCTAAGGGCTATCCGGTCCCTGTACGACCGCAGCAGGAGCTTGGTTCGCATTGCCAGTAGTAAGTCAAACCTGTTTCCAGTGCACGTTGGCCTCCGCCAGGGCTGCCCTTTGTCACCGGTTCTGTTCATTATTTTTATGGACAGAATTTCTAGACGCAGCCAGGGTGTAGAGGGGGTCTGGTTTGGGAACCACAGAATCTCGTCTCTGCTGTTTGCGGACGATGTGGTTCTGTTGGCTTTGTCAAATCAGGACCTTCAGCGTGCACTGGGGTGGTTTGCAGCCGAGTGTGAAGTGTCCGGGATGAAAATCAGCACCTCCAAATCCGAGGCCATGGTTTTCAACCAGAAAAAGGTGCTTTGCCCTCTTCATGTCGGTGGAGTGTCCTTGCCTCAAGTGGAGGAGTTTAAGTATCTCGGGGTCTTGTTCACGAGTGAAGGACGGATGGAGCGTGAGATCGATAGACGGATCAGTGCAGCATCTGCAGTGATGCGGTCGCTGTATCGGACCGTCGTGGTGAAGAGAGAGCTGAGTAGGGGGGCAAAGCTCTCGATTTACCGATCGATCTACGTTCCGATCCTCCCCTATGGTCATGAGATTTGGCTCATGACCGAAAGAATGAGATTGCGAGTACAAGCGGCCGAGATGAGTTTCCTCCGCAGGGTGGCTGGGCGCTCCCTTAGAGATAGGGTGAGGAGCTCGGTCACTCGGGAGGAGCTCGGAGTCGAGCCGCTGCTCCTCCATGTCGAAAGGAGTCAGTTGAGGTGGCTCGGGCATCTTTTCCGGATGCCCCCTGGACGCCTCGCTGGAGAGGTGTTCCGGGCATGTCCCATTGGGAGGAGGCCCCGGGGAAGACCCAGGACACGCTGGAGGGACTACGTCTCTCAGCTGGCTTGGGAACGCCTTGGGGTTCCCCCGGAGGAGCGGGGGGAGGTGTGTGTGGATTGGGAGGTCTGGGCAGCTTTGCTTGAGCTGCTGCCCCCGCGACCCGACTCCAGATAAAGCGGAAGAAAATGGATGGATGGATGGATGGATGGATAGACTAAAACGTGTTTTTTTTTTTTCCCCTCCCAAAATGAGACGTCCTGCATTCTTTCTGAATTACATCCTGACATGCAGCACAGCCAGCTGCAAGAGCTCAGCTCAGATGTATAGAAAGACATTCATGCCAATAATGTCTGAAGGAAATGCTTTTGACAAGAACTACAGATTTTATTTCTGTTTATGTTCACGTATCAAGGATCCACCATGTAGTTTTTTTTTCTTCAATATTTATTTTATTCATTTAAAAGAAAAGCAGAAATGAGTACATTACAAGACACTGAATGAAAAGGAGCCGAGAGAAGAACAAGTCTTATATTTTCTGCCCGTTTTTACAATACAATCTTTCAGTTTTAAGCATCATTATTCAACATTATTTAACAAATTACATTTTTTTGACTTTGTTACATACCACTGACTTATTTCATAATTTTAGCCATTATTTAAAAGATTACATTTTTAACAGGTTACATGTTAGACTTAAAACATTTTAAACATTATTAACAGATTACATTTTAGACTGTCACAACCCACTGACTTATTTCATAGTTTCATACTTACTTAATACATCTAGTTTAATACGTTTTTTTAAATAATTTAAGTGACCTTGATTCTTTGATTTCTTTGTTGAGGTTGTTCCATAATTTTACACTATTCACTGCAATACTCCGTTCCTTTACTTTGATTCTGAATCTTGTTTTTTTAAAGACTTCTATTCCTTTCAAATTGTAACTACTTACTCTTTTTTCAAACATATTTTGAATGTTTATTGGTAAGGTATTTTTGTTAGCTTGATACATTGTTTGTAATATTTTCAAATCAACTAAATCATGACATTTAAGTACCCTATACTTAATGAATAATGGATTAGATGGATCTCTAAAACAACTATTACTAATCATTTTTAAAGCTCTTTTCTGCAGAATAAATAATGGTTGTGTATAGGTTGTACATGTTGATCCCTAGATTTCTACACAATACGTTAAATATGGGACAATCAATGAATTGTACAATGTTAATAAACCATAACTATTTAATGAAAATTTTACTTTATGCAAAACAGCAATGGCTTTCGCTATTTTTCCTTTTATGTAATTTATGTGTGACTTCCATGTAAGATCTTCATCAATCATGACTCCTAGAAATTTTGTTTCTTTTACCCTTTGTATGTCCATTCCATCTATTTCTAATGACACATCATTATTTCCCACTCTGTCATTAAATAATATGAAATTTGTCTTATTAAGATTTAGTGACAGTCTGTTTATATCAAACCAATGTTTAACTTTTTCCAACTCTGTATTTATCACTTGTACTACTTCCTGTATGTCTGATCCAGGGTAAAATAATGTTGTATCATCAGCAAATAATATGCTGCCAAGTACTTTAGATACATTCACAAAGTCATTGATATACAAAATAAACAGTTTGGGTCCAAGTACCGACCCTTGTGGTACTCCATAAATAGTGTTACACAGTTCTGATTTAGTATTAGCTGAACAAACTGTTTTCTTTATTCTAAGTAGCTTTTTACCCACTGATGTGCAATACCTCTAATTCCATATTGTTGTAATTTGTAAAGCAATCTTGAGTGGTCGATAACATCAAAAGCTTTTTTCAGGTCGATAAAAATACTTACAAAATAATCCTTATCTATTGTTGTTGATATTTTCTCTGTTAATTCCATAATTGCCATAGCTGTCGAATGTTTTGTTCTGAATCCATACTGAGCATTATTTAAAATATGATGTTTCTCAATGAATTTGTCCAACATTGTCACAGAAACTTTTACCATAATTTTAGAAAACTGTGGAAGCAATGACACTGGCCTGTAATTTGAAAAATTGTGTTTGTCTCCATTTTTATGTAATGGGACTACCTTGGCAATTTTCATTTCGTCTGGGAAAATTCGTGTTGACAGAGACAGATTACAAATGTAAGTGAATGGTTCAATAACAGTTTCTATTATACTTTTTACAGTCATCATGTCTAAATCTTCATAGTCTAAATCTTCATAGTCAGTTGATCTTTTGCTTACACAGTTTTTTACAATATTTCTTATTTCATCTTTTTCCACATTGTCAAGGAAAATACTATTGACTGTATTTACAAGTGTATTTAATTTATCTTCTATTAGTTTATTTCCCACCAGACTTGATCCCACATTTGAAAAATAATCATTAAGCTCATTTGCAACTTCTTTTATGTCATATATCTCTTTATTTTCCTTGCCAAAGTAATTTGGAAAAGTTGATTTCGCGCCATCACTTTTAATCACACTATTTATAATTCCCCATGTTGCCTTTATATTATCTTTACTCTTATTTAATTGTTCACTATAATAATCTTTTTTGTTTCCTAATTATTGTCAATAGTTTATTTTTATATTTTTGTATCTGTGTTCTGTTTCCTTTGTTTGCATTTTTAAGAAGCACCTATATAAATAGTTTTTCTTTACATAAGCATTTTTATTCCCTTAGTCAGCCATGGTTTATTTACTCTTTTCTTACTCATTTTTATTAATTTACAGTTTTTATTATATGATTTCATCAGTATTTTCATAAATGAATTATATGCTACGTTAACGTCGCTGACATAAACTTCTTCCCAATTTTGTTTTTTTTTTTTTACATATATTTATTAATTTTCTTTTTACACAAACACAAAACAAAGACGGAACCAAATATATAACAACAACAACACCCCAGCTCAAAATAAAAAAAAGAAACCAAACTCCTAAAAAAAAAAAAAAAAAAGATACAGTTTAAAAAAAGAATCATGGGCATTCCACTATTGGTAAAATAACCTTTGTACATCACAGAAAGCCCCGCGAAAAAATAGCTGCCAGATCCAGACCAACATACCGCAAATAAGGGTCCCATATTTTATAGAACGCATCTTCCCTATTATGTAGCTTACTCGTTAGGAAGTCCAATGAAATGTATTCAAGAACAGTCCGCTGCCACTGTGTTCTTGATGGGGCTTTGTCTATAATCCAGTTCGAGAGGACACATTTCCTAGCACAAAAAGTAAGCATGTAAAGTTGTCTTTCACATTTCTTCTTAATGTTATTTGTCATTCCCAGCAACATATACAATGGGTTACATTCAGTAATAATAGAAAGGATCTTGTACAATTCACCTTTTATACTAAACCAAAATTGTTGTATTTTCCTACAGGACCAAAGACAGTGAGTGAGGTTACCCACCTCTGTTTTACACTTAGGGCAGAGCGGAGAAAGGTCTGAATTAAATCTGTGACGCTGAGAAGGAGATATATGAACACGATGCAAAATCTTAAGTTGCATTGCTTTTACCCTATTACAAACACTCAAAGACCCTGCGTTCTCCCAAGTTTCATTCCAGGCCTCGTCACTGATCACCAAAGCTAACTCCCTCTCCCATGTCCCCTTCAAATGAGCCAAATCTGAGCCTTCATATTCTCTCAATAAACCATAGCAAATCTTAACAGAGCATTTAAGTTTAGGCTGAAATAGTTGTTTTTCACAATCAGTGACAGTTTGGTTGGTAAGTATAGTTGTGTTCTTTAGGATATAATCTCTCACTTGCAGGTACCGAAAAAAAGTCAGGTCTGTGAATTCCGTATTTATTTACTAACTGATTGAAGGACATTAGGTTTGATCTGTCCATCAAATCAGAAAGGCTAGAGATACCTTTTTCCGCCCACACAGAAAAACCAGAGTCCAAAGTCCCAGGCCGGAAAAGGGGATTGCCACATAACGGAGTGAAGAGAGATGTTAAGTGAGACCTACCCTCCATCTTTTGAATTATTTGCCAAGCTCTGACAGTACATAAAGTGAGAGGGTTACTACAGAATATTTTTAGAAGTTTACCTTTTTTCAGGAATAGTAAATTTTTCAGAGGGAGGTTGGACATGGAACTTTCTATATCAAGCCAGAGAGAAATAGGTTCTTCCACCCAGTCCGCCGCTACACACATATGGGCACTATTCCTCCTCCGCACATTTCAGTTTACTTTCTAAAATCGTCCTCTGTTCAACCTGTCTACACCTTTTATTCTTTGTATATGAAGTAATGAGCCCTCTTGAATAAGCCTTTGATGTCTCCCAAAGTAATGAAGAATTATCTGTGGAGGGTATATTAATTAATAAAACCTGTTTGAATTCTTCAGTAAAGTAAGTTATGAATTTGTGATCATACAAAATGGAGGAGTCGAAGTCAGTCTATTCTGAGGGGACGAGCTCCCGATATTACAATTAATGAAAAATGCAGCGTGGTCAGATATGACTATGTTACCAATCGAGCTGGACAAGATTGATGGTAATATACGGTTCGGAACAAAAAAATAATCTATTCTCATATAACACGAGTGCACTCTGGAGAAAAAAGTGAATTCTTTGTCTACTAAATGTTGTGTCCTCCACACAGTCCAGCTCCTCACATAAAGTGGAGAGAGCTTTGGCTTGGGGTAGAAGATATAACTTACCCTGAGGAGATTTATCCATAATTGGGTTTAGATGACAATTGAAATCACCTCCAACAAAACAGTTCCTGACGTTTAGTTCTTCCCAATTTTGATTTTTAAGGTCATAATTTAGTGCCTCTAAGGCTTTTACAACCCCTGGCAAAAATTATGGAATCACTGGCCTCGGAGGATGTTCATTCAGTTGTTTAATTTTGTAGGGAAAAAAAGCAGATCACAGACATGACACAAAACTAGTCATTTCAAATGGCAACTTTCTGGCTTTAAGAAACACTATAAGAAATCAGGAAAAAAAATTGTTGCAGTCAGTAACGGTTACTTTTTTAGACCAAGCAGAGGGGAAAAAATATGGAATCACTCAATTCTGAGGAAAAAATTATGGAATCATGAAAAACACAAGAACGCTCCAACACATCACTAGTATTTTGTTGCACCACCTCTGGCTTTTATAACAGCTTGCAGTCTCTGAGGCATGGACTTAATGAGTGACAAACAGTACTCTTCATCAATCTGGCTCCAACTTTCTCTGATTGCTGTTGCCAGATCAGCTTTGCAGGTTGGAGCCTTGTCATGGACCATTTTCTTCAACTTCCACCAAAGATTTTCAATTGGATTAAGATCCGGACTATTTGCAGGCCATGACATTGACCCTATGTGTCTTTTTGCAAGGAATGTTTTCACAGTTTTTGCTCTATAGTAAGATGCATTATCATCTTGAAAAATGATTTCATCATCCCCAAACATCCTTTCAATTGATGGGATAAGAAAAGTGTCCAAAATATCAATGTAAACTTGTGCATTTATTGATGATGTAACGACAGCCATCTCCCCAGTGCCTTTAACTGACATGTAGCCCCATATCATCAATGACTGTGGAAATTTACATGTTCTCTTCAGGCAGTCATCTTTATAAATCTCATTGGAATGGCACCAAACAAAAGTTCCAGCATCATCACCTTGCCCAATGCAGATTCGAGATTCATCACTGAATATGACTTTCATCCAGTCATCCACAGTCCACGATTGCTTTTCCTTAGCCCATTGTAACCCCTTGTTTTTTTCTGTTTAGGTGTTAATGATGGCTTTTGTTTAGCTTTTCTGTATGTAAATCCCATTTCCTTTAGGCGGTTTCTTACAGATTGGTCACAGACGTTGACTCCAGTTTCCTCCCATTCGTTCCTCATTTGTTGTGCATTTTTGATTTTTCAGACATATTGCTTTAAGTTTTCTGTCGACGCTTTGATGTCTTCCTTGGTCTATCAGTATATTTGCCTTTAACAACCTTCCCATGTTGTTTGTATTTGGTCCAGAGTTTAGACACAGCTGACTATGAACAACCAACATCTTTTGCAACATTGCGTGATGATTTACCCTCTTTTAAGAGTTTGATAATCCTCTCCTTTGTTTCAATTGACATCTCTTGTGTTGGAGCCAGGATTCATGTCAGTCCACTTGGTGCAACAGCTCTCCAAGGTGTGATCATTCCTTTTTAGATGCAGACTAATGAGCAGATCTGATTTGATCCAGGTGTTAGTTTTGGGGATGAAAATTTACAGGGTGATTCCATAATTTATTCCTCAGAATTGAGTGAGACCATATTTTTTTTCCTCTGCTTGGTCTAAAAAAGTAACCGTTACTGACTGCCACAGTTATTTTTCCTGATTTCTTATAGTGTTTCTTAAAGCCAGAAAATTGCCTTTTGAAATGACTTTAGTTTTGTATCATGTCTGTGATCTGCTTTTTTTTCCTACAAAATTAAACAACTGAATGAACATCCTCCGAGGCCGGTGATTCCATAATTATTGCCAGGGTTTGTACTGATTTATCTCTTTTAAAATTTACAAGTTTTTTTCTTGTACCAATTTTTGTATTTAAATATTGAAAAAACTGGTAAATGATCACTAAGATCTATCATCAAGATCCCATTCTTAATAATTTCATCTGTTCTATTTGTGAATATATTGTCAATTACAGTTGCACTTTGCGATGCAATTCTGGTTGATTTTGTTATCAAGGGGAATAAACCCAAACTATACATTGAATTCACAAAATCACTTGTTCTTTGGCAACTGGAGCTTTCTATATTAATGTTAATGTCTCCACACATAAAAAGCGTTTTGTTTTTGATTTGATGGAATAATTCTATTATTTTATCTGTAAATTTCACAACGCAAGACTCTGGTGCTCTGTATACACAGATAATTAGAATATTCTTAGATGTTTCATGTACAATTTCCACTGTTACAATTTCTATGACATCATCTATAATTGTCATTTCTTCTACAGTTGTACATGTCAGATCTGTTTTTTATCTCTTCTGATTACAAAATACAGCTCATATCCCTCCATTTGAACATCAGCCATGAGGTCATCTTTAAGCCAAGATTCTGTGATTGCAATAATGCTGAATCTATTTTTAAACTGATTTAAATAATCTTTTATTTTTGACATTTTACAATACAAGCTTCGGCTGTTTATATGTATGAGTGACAGGGTATCTTCCGCAGTTTTTTCACTATTTAGCTCTTCTTCCATGTAATACTCACAACCAATTGTTTTTAAGTCAGATATACTTTCATCAGTGTTGGTGTCTATGTCATATATTTTATCATCTATTTTCATATTTGATCTGATTTTTGTTGGTCAAATTACCAACTGGCGTCATACTTGATTGTCTATTCAGGTCTGTATTTTGTAAGGTCATCCATGTTTTTGATTTGTATACCATTTGTTCCTTCTTTCACTCTAATCTACACCCTACAGTTCCAGACCCATGTAGCAACAATGTGTTTGTTTTTTTAGTAGTCTTGCTTCCCTAGCAATATCTGCATTTTTTTGTTAGATGCTCATTTATATAGACACTTGTTCCTTTGCCTGTCTTAATAATTCATTTTTGTATTTTCTGCTTGTAAATCGTATAACAATGTTAGATAGTTTATTTTTACTATCTTTGGATGGAATAGTATGACAGTCTGATATAGTGTCTTGATGGATGACAACACCTTTTTGATATAAAAAATTTGTGACTTCTTGTTCCAATGTTTGAAGTTCTTCAGGTGGTGCATCCTCCCCATTGGCTCCACTAGAATCCACTACCCTTGCATAAGACCGATGTTTTGTTTCTAAACCAGATATTATAACAACATATTTTCTAGAGTATTGTTCAAGTTCATCCACACGTTGTTCAAGCTTCTTAATAATCCTGTCTTTCTCTTTAACAAGTTTTTTGAGCTCTTTAATCTCCTCCGTCAACTTGTCTAGATTAGACATGGCTTTTGATATACGGTTTAATGAGGTCTTTATCTCCTCTATGTCTTCCTGAAGTTTATCCGTTTTCTTAGGTGGTGCCATGCTGACTATTGTGATTTAGTACTGGCCACTATAAATTGTAAAACAATTCTCACTTATAGTCTCTATCACCACAGGTCCGGTCGCCGCACACCAACCCGCCCCGATGTTAGCCTCGGTCGTAGCCGCCGTTAGCCTCGGTCGTAGCCGCCGCCAACCTCGGTCGTAGCCGCCGCCAGCCTCGGATGCAGCCGCCGCCGTTAGCCTCGGATGCAGCCGCCGCCGTTAGCCTCGGATGCAGCCGCCGCCGTTAGCCTCGGATGCAGCCGCCGCCGTTAGCCTCGGATGCAGCCGCCGTTAGCCTCGGTTGTAGCCGCCGCCGTTAGCCTCGGATGTAGCCGCCGCCGTTAGCCTCGGATGCAGCCGCCGCCGTTAGCCTCGGATGCAGCCGCCGCCGTTAGCCTCGGATGCAGCCGCCGTTAGCCTCGGATGCAGCCGCCGCCGTTAGCCTCGGATGCAGCCGCCGCCGTTAGCCTCGGATGCAGCCGCCGTTAGCCTCGGATGCAGCCGCCGTTAGCCTCGGATGCAGCCGCCGCCGTTAGCCTCGGATGCAGCCGCCGTTAGCCTCGGATGTAGCCGCCGCCAGCCTCGGTTGTAGCCGCCGTTAGCCTCGGATGTAGTCGCCGCTAGCCAAAGTCACCAGTATGCAGGTATCCTGGTAGAGGAATGGTCTTTAGTGCGAGTCGTCCGGAGTTCGATCCAACCGCCGTCCCGGCAACAAAGGTCGTTTGAAGTGGCGTGTTTTGGCTCAGTAGTCTCCAGATGTCTATAACCTTTCTGCAGTAGCCATCATATGATGAAGGGAGAGAGGGGAAGAAAGGCCCGGTGTGTTAAGTGCAGGAATTGTGAGGGACCTGGCAGTTGGGCCGAGGACATGCAGGCGCTAATCAGTGCAACCATTGACGTGAAGGCCATTATTTATGTCCAGAAGTTCATATTTATTTATTTACTTTAAGCCGCGCAGCGTTTGGAGCTGTGTGAACAGAACGGAGGATGATTCTTGTTTTTTCTCCCAACAAGACAGGAGTCCCAGTTAGTGACTTTAATCTGCACAAACGTGACTCGCAATTGACATATTCAGGGATGAAAGTGGTGAAAAAAAAAAAAAAAAAGCTGAAACCCAAAATTACCCCCCAACACCACCTGCATGAAAATGTTTGAATTCTAGAAGCTCTGAAATACAATCTGGGGCTATTCCAGACAATAAACTGCAGTGAGTGCAGCATCCATTTAGTGAAGGAAAAACCCAACTTTCCTTATTCAAATTCATTCCAGTAGTATTCTGCTCTTACTAGGATGCAGCAGTTTTCTAACTTGGCAGGTAGTTCTGGAGGAAATCACTGAAGAAATTAACACATTGAAAATATGGTTTGACCGAAACAAATTGCCATTAAACTTAAAACAGGGATGAAGTGGAGGTGTAAGAGTCACTAGGTGTTCACAGAAAACACTTATTTACTTATATATTTATTTATGTTCATTGTTAGTCGGTTTTATCTTTTCTGTTGTTTTGTTTTATCAGGTTCTTTTTGTCTGTTTCTCTAAAATTGTATTGTAGCATTATTAGTTATTATGAGTTATTATTACTGTTGTTGTTGCTATTATTATTAATATACTATGAATAAAAATAAATAACAAAAATTACAATTTGACTCTTTTCTGACAACGAACTCCGAGCCATTATTACACAGAAAACAAATGCACACAAACATGCCAAGATGTGAACAGCTAATGCTAACTTTAACATTTAAATGCCATAGACATGCTAACGCCTTAGCATCGGTCCGTTTTTAAGTTATAAAATACATCTATCAGCTGTTTCAGGAGACCATAACAGGTCGGTTTAACATAGAAAAGGTAAATAATACTCACAGACATATGCTCTTTAGGGTTTTAGCAGGGAAAAATTAAGATAAAACGAAATAAAACTAGAAGCACTCAGAGTGCAAACCTCCGCCAAGGCCATGGGGTCACTGACGCCATAACATCTACATGCCGTGGAATCATTGAACCTAAAAAAGTCTAACAATGATGTTTGCTCAGTAAAAAAAAAGTTTCATCTGCTGTGGCTAGATAGCATGTATCCTTAGCGCTTGGCATCACAGTTTATTACAACTTGCACCTTTCCCAAAAGCTACTGTCATCTGAGCACTGATATTGATATTGCATGTGCTTATAGACAAAAACAAATAAGAGACAAAATTCAATTTATTATTCAACTAAACTGCAAATATATTAATTTTTTATTAACATTTATGAAACACTTCTCTAAACAAGGCCATAGAGTCACTGACCCTAAAGAGATTCCCTCCTTGTCACAGTGATCTTTTCAACAATTCAGTGTTGCAACCAAAACTGATACATACACTTTTCTTTCCTTTATATTTGACGTCCTTGACCATGAAAACATACCACTAGAACTTGGAATCACTTTTATGTCTTTATTAGTTCAAAAGTTACTGTATTTCTTCTGGATCTAGCTCCATAACATTTGAAGCTACATCAAATCTGATGACACCTTAGTGAATCAGTACAGATTCAGCTACAGTTTGGTGTTAGTTGTGCATCTCTAGCTTCATTTGTCACCTCACACTGACACATTTTCTATTTTCCCTATATTTTTGCATATTCTGGATCACCAGATCCAGAATCCGGATCCGATCATCACCAAACTTTGTTGTTTGATAGAACATTTGACTATGTTACACCCTAATTTTTTTCAAGCCTTTCTGCCTTGTTTTTGTGGAGTTAGAAACTAGAATGTCAAAATTCCCCCTATCCTGCAATGGTGAAGAATCCTTTAAAAAATTCCTAGATGAATTTTAGTGGTGATCCGGATCACCACTAAAATTTAATCACTTGTTCCTCTTGTCATTTCCAACCACTCCACAAAACCTCATCAAAATCCGTTCAAAACTTTTTGAGTTATCCTGCTGACAGACAGACAAACAAACGCGACAGAAAACATAACCTCCTTGACGGAGGTAACAATGAATCAACGAAGCAGCAGATCGAAGCATTGTTTCGATCTACGAATCACTGCTTTGATTGGTTCAAGGTTCAAAGCAAAGCAGCGCTGCAGAAACGTTGATTACAGACCCACTGCAGGTTCTGTAATCAGTGTAGAGAAATGATCATTTTTCTGACAAACACCCCCAAAAACAACGGCCACTCTGAAGGACCGATAAGGGAATCGTTAAGCAGAAAGGTTATTGATGTCGGTGGATCGAATAATTTCTTAACGGTACCCGAAAGGAACCGGTTCTCGATACCCATCCCTATTTAAGACTCAATAAAATGTTGTTCACATAGAAAACCTGTAAAGCCTACTTTTAGTACACAGAAAATTCACAAGAGGTATCAATAATGGTATTGATATCGATAAAATCTTATTAATACCCATCCCTACACATGACGCCCTTGTTTTGGAAGACAGTGTCTGGAAATACTTTAATTCCTTATCATGGAAATTACTTGTGAATAAACAGGTTTTTAAAAACGTTCCTCTGTTTGACGGCTCCAGCTGCATTTCTTAGCCTGAACCAGAGGATGCCCACTTTGTCCCACCAGATGAACAAAAATAACATTTTAAAAGCCAAAAGTCCTTTCTGCAGTTATTAACATCAAGCACTCCATTTATTCATGATTATTGTTCACCAGAGGCATTCTTTGTCTGTTTAGCACTCTGTTAGTGATGAAAATAAATCCTATTTATGATCCACCAAGACAAAAAAAAAAGTTAAATGAATCTGTTAACAACAACATGTCATTCATAATGAGTGGCTGAGTGTAGAGAGGTGGGGCTATGACATTACAACAACATGTCATTCATAATGAGTGGCTGAGCGTAGAGAGGTGGGGCTATGACATTACAACAACATGTCATTCATAATGAGTGGCTGAGCGTAGAGAGATGGGGCTATGACATTACAACAACATGTCATTCATAATGAGTGGCTGAGCGTAGAGAGGTGGGGCTATGACATCATTGTTTCAGAAAAGTTTTGTATTGCTTGTTCACATGAAGATGTGAATCTGCCGTTTTCAGATTTATCCACTCTAGGACCTGCCACAAAAACGCCAGTTCCATGTGGATGAAACGCCAAAAGGATACAAAACTTTTCCACATATGCCTGAACTCATCTCCATGTGGACAGGGCCTAAAAGTATAATTCAAGGGGTGCTCTGAATACCTGTACCTTGTTGCATCAGGCCCTTTGTCCCATGTGGTTTGTTTGGTTTTTGTTTTTTGGGCTTGTGTACTTGTTGTGACAAACTGCTGAAAATGCTGAATAAAATGCTGAACGTTTTTTAAAAATAAAAACTGGTGTGTATGTTTGTGAGTGAGAAACACCTTGTATAGTGATGAAAGCTGTCAAATGCATGCGTGGTTCAGAAAGTCATCATCACATCACGTCTTTGTGGTTTTCTGTGCAGTGTGGACGAGGGCCAGTGTCCCACCTCAGCGTCCTCGGTCCAGCAAGACCAGCATGTGGCTGTGGAGACCACTGCGATGGGTAAATCTCACTCAGCCTTTCCATCCAAGTCAGGCTCATATCAGCACCACCGTCATCCTCTGGAATCATCTCACGTCACTCGCTTTGTACCAGTGCACCGCCGCAGAGGTGCTGCACAAAAGAGAATTATGGGTAAAATGATGTGCAGTGTTTTTGTTGATGAAGCCAGAACAACAACAAAGACGACACTGGCATTGAAACACAGATATTGGGGAAAATTAAAATGGAAAATAAACATATTTAATTTGGAAGATTTATTTTTGATTGTTTACTGATGTTTTACAATCACAGTCTTCAAAAACTATTTAATTTTCATATATTTTTGAGTACTAACAAGTTTTACGGTTGCATGTTTTCTGTCTTATTATGCTGACAGTCTTTCTAAGGGTTTACAAGGTCTATTAGAAAAGTATCCAACCTTATTATTTTTTTCAAAAACCATATGGATTTGAATCACGTGTGATTGCGTCAGACAAGCTTGAACCCTCGTGTGCATGCGTGAGTTTTTCCACGCCTGTCAGTTGCGTCATTCGCCTGTGAGCAGGCTTTGAGTGAGGAGTGGTCCACCCCCTCGGCGGATTTTCATTGTCAGGAAATGGCGGAATGATTTGGGCTTTTTTTCCATCAGAATTTTTTCAGAAACTGTTAGAGACTGGCAGCTGGAAACCATTAGAAAAATTTATCTGGCTTTCGATGAAAATTTTATGGGCTTCACAGAGAATAAGGACTGTTACTACAGCTTTAAGGACGGCTTTAAGGACGCTCGGTGCGCCGCGCTCCGTGCTGCCATCGAGAGCCACAAACCACCGGATCATTTCTAAACGGATGGCTCTGTGGAGCCGGACCATCGTGTGCACTTTCTCTGGTTATCACAAGAGCTGGACATCAACCATTTTCCAGCAGATTTCACTTTTAACAAGAGATTTTGTCATGGAAAGCTGAGCAGAGGCTTCGTGTGTAACGACCGATTTGCTGATGGAGCGAGACAAAGGAACACCTCCGTTTTGGTCTCACAGGACGGCTTTGGGATGGCGTTCAGACAGCTGTTGTTGGTTTTTCCATCTAGTGATTATCTGAGAAATTGTGGATGTGACTGGACATGCCAGAACATGTCCCGTGAGGTTTCATCACGGCGTTGCTGTGCGCCATGCAGCACCGCACGAAGCCTCCGCTCCTCTTTCCATGACAAAAACTCCTGTAACAGTGGAATGTGCCGTTCATTTCCAAACTGGACGCTGTGTTTTATCCGGGACGCCGTCTGACTAGCACAGGAATTGTGAAAAGACGAGGACATCAGCACTTTTTCGGCACATTGAGACAGACGTGCGGAGGAATTCCGCGCGTTGCGGCGGTGCCGCATGGCGCAAAGCAACACCGTGATGAAGCCACACATAATCACTCGATGGAAAAACCACCGACAGCTGTCTGAACGCCATCTCAAAGCCGTCCTGTGAGACCACACCTCGTAGTGTGAATTCTCTGTCAGCTTTTTCTGTTTTGGGGTTGCATGTTTACATCAGGGCTGTGCAAAATTTAGAATCTTAGGGCCCAGTCACCAAGCACACAATGCGAAAAAACAAAAGGAAAAAAGTCACAAATCGTCGAGAAAAAGTGGACGAATGAGCCGGTACTTCTCCCATCACCTAAAAGCCTGTGAGTCCAGAGTGCATAAAAGAATGAAACAAAACCGAAACTAATAAAAGAAAAACAAAGCAAACGGCGACTTTGATGCTTTAAACAAAATAAAAAATGAAACATTCATGATGACGTGACTGACAGCAGGTATCAGACTGAGCGCCTGCCTGTGCTCTCCACAGCACCTGCAGCTGCGAGATCTGGTTGTCTTGACAACAGGTTTGTCTTTACTACAACAACATGTGCACGCACACGCATGTTCCAGCCAGAGACGGCTGCAG
This sequence comes from Thalassophryne amazonica, assembly GCF_902500255.1. Taxonomy (NCBI): domain Eukaryota; kingdom Metazoa; phylum Chordata; class Actinopteri; order Batrachoidiformes; family Batrachoididae; genus Thalassophryne; species Thalassophryne amazonica. The sequence continues at coordinate 96,938,974 of NC_047115.1, forward strand.
TGTGCATAAATAGTTAAAGTAGTTGATCAAACGTTCTTGCTGCTATTGTTTCTGTATGACAACATTGCTTTTCGTCCCACACATGGACGAGTCACGTTCAATGTTTGTGCAAAACGTCGGACTTGGGAGGTTGGACGACAATGAAACAGAACGCTGACAGTACGGGAACTACACAAATGGTGAGGAACTGTCCAGACAGAAAGCAAAAGGGGTTACAGATGAATTGAAGTTGTCGTCAGGATTCATTCACATTTTTCAGCAGTTTGAAAATTCTGACGAAGCGCCAGCTACAGGAACGAAGCTGGACAATGGTTAAACGATGTCTCTGAAAGTCAACATAAGATTTCATTTCATTTAATTTCGGATCCAGATTTCATGTTTCGTTTTGGCTTCGGTGTCCTTCGTTAGTGTTGTGTGACCGCAGCTTTACAGTTGTTAGTCAGCATCCAGACGGCACAGTGGCTTTGTGGTTAGAACTGTTGCCTCACAGTAAGAGGGTCATGGGACAGTGCCAGACAGAGTGTGTGCCAACTACAGGGGCATCACACTACTCAGCCTCCCTGCCAAAGTCTACTCCAGGGTGCTGGAAAGAAGGGTTCGGCCGATTGTCAAACCTCAGATTGAAGTGGAACACTGCGGTTTCCGACCTGGTCGTGGAACAACCGACCAACTCTTTACTCTCACAAGGATCCTGGAGGGGGCCTGGGAGTATGCCCCTCCAGTCTACACGTGTTTCGTGTACTTGGAAAAGGCGTATGATCGGGTACCCCGGGAGATACTGTGGGAGGTGTTGCTGGAGTATGCAGTGAGGGGGGGGTCCCTTCTCAGGGTCTTCCAATCTCTGTACTTACAAAGCGAGAGCTGTGTTTGGGTGCTGGGCAGTAATCAGACTTGTTTATGGTGGGGGTTGGCCTCCACCAGGGCTGTTTGTGATATTCATGGACAGGATACACTGGTCTCCAAATTTTAAGAAGTTGTCTGCTTCAGAAATATAATGTGCTATTTGTGATGGATTTTGGCATGCTGAATTTAAATATGACAATAAAAATGCCTGGTTGGCTACTGTTTCTAAGATATTTAAGTTTTTACATTTTAAGTCTACATAATTATATTGTGTTGATAGTAGAGTTTTCATGATAAATCATACACATAGGTCTTTTCATTTTCTCTGACTGTTCATATCATAATATTTTACCTGTTTTTTTTTTTTTTTTTGTACCACTTTAAAAATCATCAAAAGGTAACCCTTAGTAGCATAGTAGTAACATATCTTAAAACTAGAGCCAGTCAACCATTTCAAACATTATTTTCATTTTCAGTGGCCCAAAATAAGTAAAGTTCGACTACATTTATTTCATAAGCATTTCGACTGTAGACCAGTGATATCAAGGTGTAGTCGGGGGGGAGGAGGGTTTCTAGTTTGGTGGGCTCAGGGTCTCATCACTGCTTTTTGCAGATGATGTGGTCTTGTTTGCTTCATCAGCCTGTGACCTCCAACACTCACTGGATCAGTTTGCAGCGGAGTGTGAAGCGGCTGGAATGAGGATCAGCACCTCTAAATCTGAGGCCATGGTTCTCAGCAGGAAACCAATGGATTGCCTACTCCGGGTAGGGAATGAGGTGTTTCCCCAAGTGAAGGAGTTCAAGTACCTCTGGGTCTTGTTCATGAGTGAGGGGACAGTGGAGCGTGAGATGGGCCAGAGAATCAGCACCTCAGGGGAAGTGTTGCATTCACTTTACCGTACTGTTGTGACGAAAAGGGAGCTGAGCCAAAAGGTGAAGCTCTAGATCTACTGATATTCATGCTTACATTAAGTGAGCACTGGCAGAGCTGCGATGCAGTTAACAGTTCACTTCTTGGGTGCAAAGCCAACCTGTTCTGGTCACTGAGCTGGTAGTCACTTTAATTGAATCTCATTCAGAATAGCAATTTTCCTGGCACAGAGAAGTGTAATTCCCCTGTAGTTATAATCCTTTCCCTTCCTGATTTGGACAACAAGTCCTTTCTTCCAGTCTGAAGAGCTAATGCTAGTCTCCTAGACTGAACCAAAGATTGTTTATAATGCCAAGAGAACAGCATCTCTACCCACTTGGAGTAGCTCAGTTCTAGTGCCACAGATCTTTAGACCTTACCCAGCTCTCAGGTGTTGCATGGTCATTGTGACCTCACTAACGTTTCTGGTTCACAGCTCAGTAGAGAATAGGTCACAACATTCCAGCAGGAGGATCAGGCTAATGTAACTGCTCAGTGCAGCAAGCCCAGTGTGATGCTACAACACAGACATCTGTCAGGACCAAGCTGCTTTGATACAACCCCAATTTCAGTGAAGTTGGGACGTTGCGAAAAATGTAAATAATAACAGAATACAGTGATTTACGAATCCTCTTCAACCTATATTCAATTAACCTACAGCAGATACAGCGGCTAAAATAAGTGTTGAACATGTCACCATTTTCTCAGTAAATATATTTCCAAAGGTGCTGTTGACATGAAATTTTTGCCAGATGTAGCTAACACTTCAAGTAATCCACACAGACAACCCCAATTCCAGTGAAGTTGGGACGTTGTGTAAAATGTAAATAAAAACAGAATACAATGATTTACAAATCCTCTTCAACCTATATTCAGTTGAATACACCACAAAGACAAGATATTTAATGTTCACACTGATAAACGTTATTGTTTTTGTGCAAATAATTGCCCATTTTGAAATGGATTCCTGCAACTATGGGGTTAAAATTGTCTCATTATTATTTGTAAATGCACACAGGGTGATCTACAAATACTAATTTTTTGTTGTCCTAACTTAAGATAAGACTCAACTCGCTTGATTATGTTCCTTCTTGGCGAATCACGATAAAGTCAATTTTCCAAGAAGGAACATAATCAAGCGAGTCAAGTCTTATCTTAAGTTAGGACAACAAAAGTTGTTTGTATTTACATTAGATGATGGCGACTGCTCTCCTTGTCCGTCCATTTCCGTCCAGCTCATATCAGAAGTCAGAATGAATCAAATGGCTGAGATCTAAATAGACGGCTGTGTAATGAATGGAACCACACTGCCATCTAGTGGATATCCAGTGTGCATGAGTGTGTATTTGCGAATCAGTAGGCATTTGTTTGTGAATCTGTGTGGATTTCGCGAAAAGAATGTCTCAAAATTACGTCACAGAGGAAAGCGATGAATGCGTGTAATTGGTGATCCACAAATGCTGAAACTCAGCAAAGTATTCATAAATACACTTTCCAGTTTTACAAATGTAATTTTTTTTTACAAATTAAGTTTTATATTTGCAAATACAACATTATTTGCAAAGACCAATTTACAAGTTACAAATATGAAATTTGCATTTTTGGATTCTGAACACATTTGCAAATCAATGATTATTTGTAGATCACCCTGCGTGCATTTACAAATATTAATGAGACAATTTTAACCCCACATGCAACACGTTTCAAAAACGCTGGGACAGTGGTATGTTTACTGCTGTGTTACATCACCTTTCCTTCTAACAACACTCAATAAGTGTTTGGGAACTGAGGACACTAATTGTTGAAGCTTTGTAAATGGAATTCTTTCTCATTCTTGCTTGATGTACGACTTCAGTTGTTCAACAGTCCGGGGTCTCCGTTGTCGTATTTTGTGCTTCATAATGCGCCACACATTTTCAGTGGGCGACAGGTCTGGACTGCAGGCAGGCCAATCTAGTACCCGCACTCTTTTACTATGAAGCCACACTGTTGTAACACGTGCAGAATGTGGTTTGGCATTGTCTTGCTGAAATAAGCAGGGACGTCCCTGAAAAAGACGTTGCTTGGATGGCAGCATGTGTTGCTCCAAAACCTGGATGTACCTTTCAGCATTGATGGTGCCATCACAGATGTGTAAGTTGTCCATGCCATGGGCACTAACACACCCCCATACCATCACAGATGCTGGCTTTTTGAACTTTGCACTGGTAACAGTCTGGATGGTCTTTTTCCTCTTTTGTCCAGAGGACACGATGTCCATGATTTCCAAAAACAATTTGAAATGTGGACTCATCAGACCACAGCACACTTTTCCACTTTGTGTCTGTCCATTTCAAATGAGCTCGGGCCCAGAGAAGGCGGCAGCATTTCTGGATGTTGTTGATGTTTGGCTTTCTCTTTGCATGGTAGAGTTTTAACTTGCACTACGAACTGTGTTAACTGACAATGGTTTTCTGAAGTGTTCCTGATCCCACGCGGTAAGATCCTTTACACAATGATGTTGGTTTTTATTGCAGTGCCACCTGAGGGATCGAACATCACGGGCATTCAGTGTTGGTTTTCGGCCTTGCCGCTTACGTGTAGAAAGTTCTCCAGATTCTCTGAATCTTGATCCTTTTATACCCAGTCATGACACTCACCTGTTTCCAATTAGGTATTTTTTGAGCAGTCAACAACTGTCCCAGTCTTTTGTTGCCCAGTCCCAACTTTTTTGAAACATGTTGCAGGCATCCATTTCAAAATGAGCAAATATTTGCACAATAACAACAAAGTTTATCAGAATGAACATTAAATATCTGTCTTTATGGTGTATTCAATTGAATATTGGTTGAAGAGGATTTGAAAATCATTGTATTCTGTTTTTTTATTTACATTTTACACAACGTCCCAACTTCATTGGAATTGGGGTTGTATTAAAATCAGCCCTGATTTGCTTAAATGATTTAACAGAGTCGGAGACAAGCAGGTCTGTTATGCTTGACAAGTCCTTAGATGTCCATTCTATCAAACCATGAGGCAGTCAGAGTCCGTGGACATTTTTAAGTCAAGACTTAAAACCTATTTTTGTTCTCTTTCTTATGAATAGTTTTTATTTTATTTTTATCTGTTTCATTCTTTTACTTCTGTTTTTAATTATGTATTTGAATTTTTAAATTTTTATTTATTTGTTTAAAATTTTAGATTGAACTCTTCTGTGTGAGGCACCTTGAGACAGCTTTTGTTGTGATTTAGCGCTTTTTAAGTTGATTCAATTGAAATTGAAAACAACACTCCTAATCTGTGCTGGTAAATCTGGATTCAAAGCCAGGGGAGAACAGAGAGATAACAGGGGGCATATTTAGGTATTTATTCACATCTCGCCAATCCAGTAGTGTATTGTTGTTCTTGAGATGATTTACCTGATCTATTCACCTTATTCAGCCCCTCCCACTCTTACAGCAGAGGCATTTCTGTTTTGTCTTAGTACTTCCGCTGAGCGGTGTTTTCAGTCTAGAAAAATGGAAGATATTACATCGATAGAAACAAAAACCTTTTTGAAAAGCTCAAAGGGATCAACTCTGGCTCACCCACGGGTCATAAAAGAGTGGGAAGATAACATGAAAAAGTGGCCCTCGATTATGTATGCAGATATTTTTAACTACTTTGTGTAGACAGTTTGGCTATGAGGAACTATAAAAGCACCAAAGCCAATCAGTGTCTCCTTGAATCGAGTTAAAATTCTACCCGACAAGTTAAACTACTGACTGAACATCCTCCGAGGCCGGTGATTCCATAATTATTGCCAGGGGTTGTAGAACCACTGAAGTGGGGGGATCGGGGTGAGAAAATAAATAAATAAATTAAATTTTAAAAATCTTCAGAATGCATCCCTCGACATCAAAAACCCAAAATAACGTGTTTTTGAGAGCAATAACTGTGTTAGATGTCTGTACCTTTAAACAGCAGCACCAGATCAGAAGTACAATAAAACTCGCATATAATGGATACAGGGGGACCAGCTAATTTTGTCCGTTATAATCGAAATCTATGTATACTATGCACATTATTTATACATATGCACTATGTATAAATCCAGATCTGGATCACCTCCAAAATTCAATGGAGTCTTCTATGCCCTAATATCTATCTGTGGTGCAAATTTGGTTAGAATCCATGAAGAAGTTTTGATGTAAAGCCTTCAAAGCCTATATAAAGGGAAATCTTGATCCAGAATCTGGATCCATATCACCTCCAAAATATGGTGGAGTCTTCAATGGCCTAATATATGTGGTGAAAATTTTATCAAAATCCGTGCAGTAGGTTTGATGTAATCCTTCAGAGCCTATCTAAAGTGAAACTTGATCCAAAGTCTGGGTCCGGATCTGGATCACCCCCAAAATTTAATGGAGTCTTCAATGGCCTAATATCTATTCTAAAATCCTTGCAGTAGTTTTGATGTAATCCTGCTAACAGACAGACAGACAAATAAATAAATAAACACCAGTGATTTTATTACATCCTTGAAGCACGTAATGATAATAATATTAACGCAAACAGAGCTCTGGTATCTGAATAGTATCGGTATCGGCAGATATCCAAATTCAGAGATCAGATTGTCAGTGACAAAATGTGGATCGGTGCATCCCTATCTGTTAATTACATGGAAAACCACACAAAAACATTGGGACTTCTGCTTTTGTCCGGTGAGTGCGAATATCTGGTTTATCTTATGGCGCTTAAATGAGTTCTACTGTATATAATTTATTAGTTAGATAATCTGGTTAAACAGTCTCGCTAATGTTTCCTCCTGCTTAGTGAGGTAAAGTTCACGTTAAATACTTTATATACCAAAGTTAACTTGCTTTAATAACTGTCATTGTTTGTCATCTCTAATGTGGGAGTTTGTTCCTTTAACAGTCATTAATTAACAGCCTCACGGAGAGCCGACAGGCTTAAAACATGTTAAAAATGTTTGATTTATGATGTTATTAATGTTCAATGAACAGATTTAAAAATGAAATGGTCTTGAACTCAATAAGATTATTATTAAAGGGGTCTTATTGTGGAAAAATCACCTTTTACATAAAATCTTCAAAGTCCAAGAATTCTGTGAGTGTTTTCACAGATGCTCTCCTGATTTAAGATTAATTTATACCACAGCTTGTTTAACACCTCTGTGACATATGTAACAGGAATAACCCAGATCATCTCATTTTACCTGAGAGCACTTTGCACCTGTAAATCACTAAGGGTCATTGGGTAAGGTCCTTGACCCACTTGTGAATAAGTGGGCTCATTTATTCTGGGGTCACTTTATTTTGATGAGCATTTTGCTTGTGAACGTACCTGGATGCAAGTTTCTTCTGTAGCTTTCCATTTGTATTTTATGTAGCTAGAGGGGGAGTTTTTCTGTTGTATGCTGCCATCTAGTGGCAGTATTGGTGTGTGCAGCTTTACTTGTATCAAATTGTGTTTTTGTTCATGTTCAGACACTATCAGTTATAAAAACACAAATTGCTGAAGTCAGATGTTTTGATAAATGTAGAGGGAGAACAGTAACAGTCCGGTGTGGATGTGTGATTTTTATGGAATAGTAAACACACCGTGTTATAATCCGTGTGACAGACTGTGGATTATAGTTCTGTCATTTTGCCAATATGAGGAAATATGGTTTTATGACTAAAATGAGCAACAAAATGGGACTGAGAAATTGCTCTCATTTAGTTTATTATTTGCACCAAATTGTATGTATTTAAATGTATTCCTGGGGCCAGAGCTCCCGACATTGCATCTCATCTTAGGGTGCTGACGCTGCAGAAGGGAAGTCAGACGAAGGAACATGACATGAGATATAGCCACATAGTTATTCACGTTGGCACCAATGATATCAGGATGAAGCACTCAGAGGTCACTAAAATGGACATATAGAGGACTTGTGACCTTGCTAGAAAGATGTGTCGGCATCGATTAATCTCTGGTCCCCTCCCCTCCCGGGGTACTGATGAGGCGTTTAGCAGGCTGACATCATTAAATAGGTGGCTGGCGCAGTTTTGTAGACAGCAAGGCTTTAGCTTTATTGATAACTGGCCTTCGTTCTGGGGCCACCGTGGCCTGCTGATGCCGGACGGCCTCCACCCTACTGGGGAAGGCGCCGCCAGCTTGTCTGCGAACATAGATAGAGCTCTACAGGGAGGGTAACATTAGGAATCTACAGCAGGCCACGGAGCAGGTGATTAGAGACCCTGCAAGGCTTATGACAAATGTGGGTGTGGAATCCATTAGCTTAGCGGGGAAATTAGCGCAGAAAATCCACTATGGTGATAGTGCAGTTTATCTGCCAGGGAGGGAATTTCAACAAGTTGAGACTGTAGCCTGCTCCCGTAGACGTGTCCATAAAAATCATAGATTGATATGCTTTGCAAACTTAATACCCATTACTATATTGGATCATGATGAAATTGAGGATGGCCCAATGGTTGTTCCAGCAATATCAAAGATTTCATGTCTGCTACCTACAATGCGTGTGGAATGTCTCAAACCTAAACCTACTTCTAGGCATCTTATATATGCCACTCTGGAACCACCCCTAAACCCAAACAGCTCAACTGTCAACCCCACTGAGGTCCTTAGACTGGGTCTCATTAACATAAGATCACTGTCCTCAAAATCATTGTTGATTGATTTAATTATTGATCATCACTTAGATATGATTGGGTTATGTGAAACCTGGCTTAAACCTACAGCTGTCCTCCCCTTAAATGAGGCCTGCCCACCAGCTTATACATTTAGTCACGTCCCTCGTGATGCAAAGCAAGGCGGGGGTGTAGCTCTTATTTATAAATCTAGGTTTAGCTTATTAGCTGTTGGGGGTCACAAATATAACTCGTTTGAGCATCTGATTCTCCGCTGCGCTCAGGATATTACGCATTGCCAAGGTCAGAAGAATAAAAATCAGCCGTATTACTTTGTCACTGTATATAGGCCTCCTGGCCCATATTCTGAATTCTTAGATGAATTTGGTGCATTCCTTTCTAACTTGTCAACGAGAGCAGATAACATTCATCATTGGTGACTTTAACGTTCATATACGAGTAAATAAGCCTTCTGATCCCCTCTGCAAATAATTTATGGAAATTGTGGATGCATTAGGATTTCGGCAATGCATTCGGGATTCGACGCACATTAGTGGAAATACCCTGGATTTGGTTCTCGCATGTGGTATTGCTGTCACAAATATTGACATCATGCCTCTTACATCAGTGGTCTCTGATCACTCACTTATTAAGTTTACAGTTTCACTGCCATGATTAGTGGAACAACAACCTTATTTATCATTACGGCGATGCATCAACTCCTCAACTAAGACTGAACTAGAAGCTAGATTGCCTGATGTCTTAGCCTCACTTTTGACAAATACCCAGTCAGGAGACAGACTTGTGGATAGTTTAAACTCAGTGCTCAAAACGACACTCGACATGATTGCACCACCTGTGTTGAAACCGCGCTCCCCCAAATCGCAGTCACTTTGGTTCAGTGATTACCTGCGTGACCTCAAGCATAAAGCAAGAGGTCTAGAACGGAAATGGCGTCATTCAAAATTAGAAGTATTCCGCCTTGCATGGCGTGATGCTATCTTACAAAGCGGACCTATTACTCTGATTTGATCAGCAAAAACAAGCATAACTCAAAGTGCTTGTTCAACACGGTGGCAACACTTATTCATGGACAACCACCTGTAGTTCGCTCTCCTTTTACAGCACAAGATTTCCTGGATTACTTTGAGAAGAAAATAGATAACATTAGGTTGAACATATCCCAGCATGCCTTAATCCAGCCACTACACCCTGCTATTGAGGTGGGCACCACTTCTGAGGTATTACCTAGATTTACAGAATTTGATGGTATCTCTCTAGACATGCTGACGAAACTCGTAACGTCAACAAAAAGCACAACCTGTTTATTTGATCCTATACCAACAAAACTGTTTAAAGACCTGTGGCCCACTCTTGGGCCGACTGTACTGGAAATTATTAATCTTTCTTTAACTTCTGGATCTGTTCCTAAACGTTTCAAATATGCAGTGATTAAACCATTACTTAAGAAACCTAATTTTGACCCTAATGTATTGAAAAACTATCGGCCGATATCTATCAAATCAAATCTATCATTTTGCTCTAAAATTCTGGAAAAAGTGGTGTCACGGCAGCTTGTAGACTATCTTACTGAGAATAATCTCTTTGAGCCACTGCAGTCTGCTTTTAGAAAATATCATTCCACAGAGACGGCTCTCACTAAAGTGGTGAATGATCTTCTGCTTACAATGGATTCGGACACCACTACGGTTCTGTTGCTGTTAGATCTCAGTGCTGCATTTGATACAGTGGATCATCATATTCTACTTGATAGGCTGGAAAATCATTTTGGGATTACTGGGAGTGCCCTTGCATGGCTGACGTCATACCTGACCAGCCGTTCTCACTGTGTTTTGTACAGTAACACTACCTCTAACCTTAGTGACATGAAATTTGGGATTCCTCAGGGGTCTGTCTTAGGCCCCCTGCTTTTCTCCCTTTATATAGCACCCCTTGGGCACATATTGCGGCATTTTAGGATTACCTTTCACTGCTATGCAGATGATACTCAGTTATATATGCCGATAACTGCTGGTAATCTCGTTCACATAAAATCCTTAGAAGATTGCCTTGCATCAGTGAGAAGTTGGATGTCTAGAAACTTCCTACTTTTAAACTCTGAAAAGACTGAAATGATGGTTCTTGGTCCAGTGAGACATCTGCATCAATTTGACCAGTTAACACTCAGCCTAGGCTCATGTGTCATACATCACACTGACAAAGTGAGGAACCTTGGGGTAATTGCTTTCCTCCACCTGCGAAATATAGCGAAAATTCGTCCCATCCTGTCTATGGCTGATGCTGAGACCCTGATCCATGCGTTCATCTCTTCTAGATTGGACTACTGCAATGTTCTATTTTCTGGTTTACTGTAGTCTAGCATTAGGGGTCTCCAATTGGTTCAGAATGCTGCAGCCAGACTTTTGACATGAAGCAGAAAGTTTGACCAGATTTGATTTTAAGGTTCTGCTACTAACCTATAAATTTATTCATGGCCTGGCACCTCCCTACCTAGCTGACCTAATTAAACCTTACGTACCAGCCCGGGCTTTACGTTCTCAGGGTGCAGGACTACTTTGTGTCCCTAACGTGAATAAGAAGTCTGTGGGTCACAGAGCTTTCTCTTATTGTGCCCCTGTTCTGTGGAATGATCTCCCTGCGTCAATAAAACAATCAGATTCTGTGGAGACTTTCAAGTCCAGACTTAAGACGCACTTATTTTCCCTTTCATATGGCTAGCATATTGGTGCAGTTTTGTTTTACGCTTTTTACTCTTTTAATTCATGTTATTAGTAATTGAAGTGGGCCGCGGCCTCAACTTCACCTAAATTATGGGTCTTTTAGTGAAGCTTAGGGCTAGTGGCCGGCGATCACCTTAGTATTTCTCTGTTTTTCTTGTTGTTTAATGCTGGCAAATTATACTGTATTTTTGGTCTTTCTGATGCCTGATTCTGTTTTTTTCTCTGTTTAAGGTGCAGCTCCATCCAGAGATGGGAGTTGTGTTTGTGTTGGCGATCCTCCTGTCCTGTGCACCAACAGCAATTTTTGCATATTCGTCCGTGAATTGTTCTGTGAATTATTTCTGTAATTTATGTTTGTAGCATGGCCCAAGCAGAGGGTCACCCCTTTGCGTCTGGTCTGCTTGAGGTTTCTTCCTCAGAGGGAGTTTTTCCTCACCACTGTTGCTCTGGGGGTTGGTAAGGTTAGACCTTACCTGTGTGAAGCGCCTTGAGGCAACTCTGTTGTGATTTGGCGCTATATAAACAAAATAAATTGAAATTGAAATTGTATGTAGTATTTACCTCCAGACCCCCCAGGAGCTGCAGCAGCCCCAGCGTTATGAAAAAAAAAATTCAAGTTTTTATTTTTCAAGGGCCACTTTCATCACTGTCTATGAACTAATCAGCTAACAACAAATTGATACAGGTGTCTTGTTTAATGTATTTACAGAATGGGTCACCTTAACCCTCTGGGGCCGACGCCGTCGTATACGATGGCTAAGACCAAGCTTTACCAAATTATAAATAACTTTTGAATGATATGAGATAGAAACATACTTTTTTTTTTTTTTTTTTGCTGAAAAGTTAACTCCGTGGACTTTCGAGCCAGCCACCTGCCATCTTTGTACTCCTCATAGAAGCTGTGTGATGACGTGCGCAATGTGAGTGTCCAATCGGAATTGGTTCACTGTCACATGGTTTTCCAAACTCCAATCGTAGGGCAGATTTACCTCACGTGAAAGACCAAAGATCGTTTTCAGGAGTGATGTGTTACTAGTTGGCCCGTTTGAATAGCCCCCTGGGTGCTCCAATGAGTACATACTATTAGTACATACTCAGTGCGCTCTGCGCCATTACGCACAGCGATCAGTGAAAGTAGGTGTTGGGTATTTTCTCCTCCAAACATTCTTAAAACCTTTAACAAGACAAACAGAGTCAAGAAACACCAGTGAGACAGAAAGTCAAATTTAGCTCGCGAGGAGTGCAGACAGTCCGTACACGTAGTACCACTGAAAGCACTGGGGACTGCTGCGCATGCTCACTCTTTTTATTAGGAAAACCTACCCACATTGTGAAACTTGTCCTAAGGGGGGGGGGGGGGGTTCGCATGACAAGTTTCCTCCCGTAATACAAAACATCTCATGGCACGTATGCCAATGGTTGCAGCTGTGTGGAGAAACGGTTCCTTTTGTTTAATCATATCATTGAAGGTCAGCACATCCCGTTCTTGCAGGCTCCTCTGTTTGCACTTATCATCTGTTCTGCAAAAGCTTGGAGTGTCCTGTTCAAAACAGTAAGCATTTGCACAGCATAAGGTCAAAATAACCTCCATCTCTTCACTCCCAGTCGTTAGTAGCTACAAAAACAAAGTTGTGCTATCAGTGTAATAATAACAAGTACATTCTCAGGGTTACGTTAAGACAGGTGCAAAACAGCTCAATAACATTTCATCAAAACAAAGACAAAGGAACAAATGTTTAACAGTGATAAAATATATATATATATAAAATCTTTAACATTTCCCTCCTGTTATCGCTTGTTAAACATATAGTAGGCATCACCTAGCTTAGCACTTCTTTTGAGATTTTCACTAAGAGGTTCATCATGGTATGTTCTACAGGCTTACACCCCAGAGGTTATGTCATCATTGTCATCATCATCGGTGTCTGGGTCATCATACTTCCATTGGTCTGGGTACAGGTCATGAGAGTCATCTTCCTCCTCCTCGTCGTTTTGCCCCAAGAGTGGATATGAAGCGGGTCCCCCTCCTGGTCCTGGACCTATTGCTGTGGTTATCATTCTATTTACAAGGCCTCGAAGACATGGAATACAACAACATCCACACAATGTTAGAATCGCAGCAAACACTGCTATAGACACTAATAGTGAAGAAATCAAAGACCTCCATTTTCCCATCCCTTCCAGCCACCAATCCCAGCCTTCGGTGTTTACTCCACTGTGCTCTTTCATCTTCCTGTTCAACGTCCTCAGCCCGTCGATGGCTTGAGTGAGGCTGCCATCTGCAGCTGTGTTGTTGGGAATGAATGTGCAGCATTGTTCTCCGAACATGGCACAAACACCTCCTTTCTCTGCCAACAACATATCCAGAGCAATACGGTTCTGGAAGGCCATAAGGGACGTGGCTTCTAACTGTGAATGGACAGCCTTAAATCCTTCCTCAGTCCAATTTCCTAATTTCTGTACATTGTAGTGGATGTAGTTTATTCTGTCCACGTTCTTATTAATTGAACACCACCAACAGATGGAGGATTCGAATCCAGCTGCTATTTGATCAACCAGTTTATACTTGTCAGGCACTCCTCTGGGGACTCCTATCGCATCAATATATGTTGGATCTCCCACTCCTTTCCAATCTCTTTTTACTCTATGTCTGGCTATGCCTTTCTGCCAGTCTTCAGGAATAAGAGAGGCTGCATATGTCATAACGTCTTCAGGGGTCATGGGTATAGCTTTAACTGGTAACAATAATGATATTAATGCACAATAACCTGACACATTTCTTGGCAGTCTGTCAAAGATTCTGTTATCACCACACCACCACCATACATCACTCCTACTGACAGGTTTGAATGTGGAATTACTATGGACCACATCCTTACACCAGGCAGTGTGGTTTAAGCTACCCAAAGTCTTACTTGTCCCTGTCAAGTTTACACATGTATGGTTAGCATGCCCAACTTTGCTTGAAAATAAAGGTTTAATCTTAGTCAATTTGGTCAATGGATAGATCTTGTCCCACTTAGAACAATTGTTGTTTGCATCGATGCGCTACAGGTATAAGTGGATTGGGGCCTTTGTCCTCTCTTTTTGGCCTATTCAGTTTGTTGATATGTCCCTTATCTTGTCCTGTGCTTATGGCTTTCAATAATAAGCCCAATCCGAAAAAGAAAAGTAGCATAATAAGGACTGTCCATGGGGTCCAGGGACCCTCGTTCTTTTTGTTTTTTACTTTCGTCATTTCTACACACTACAGCACACCTATGTTCAGAACAGTGGTTTCTTAATGTCTTCTGCTAGCTTTCGTGTCTAACCTGGATCTTAACACCAAGCTCACACACTATTACTAGTCTTATCCTACTGTTCTTACTGTTTGTCCGTGTCTGCAGAAATGACTTTCTTACAGTGAGTTAAATGAATCCATGTACTTCTTTCCCCAATTTTCAAGGCTGTGGGTGTTGTGAGTAGTACTTGATGGGGCCCTTCCCACTTAGGTGAATGCCAGTGTTTTCTCTTGATGCTTCTTATCAACACCCAGTCTCCAGGTACCACTTTAGGGTCATCCTGTGGAGAAATGGGATCATCAGTGTTTGAAACTCTCCCTCGTTGTCTTTCTAACATCTTCCTCATGTAATCTGCCAAATTGGCTTCCTCGGGTACATCCCAAATTTGCCCATAATATGGCAATCGGTATTTTCTGCCAAACAATGTTTCATACGGTGTCAACCCCATGGTACTAGTTATGTTTATGTACATTTTTACCAAATCTACACAATGTGTCCATGGTCTGCCTGTTTCCTCCATTGTCTTCCTAAGTCTGTTTTTTACTGTCCCATTCATCCTTTCCACTAATCCGGCACTTTGTGGATGATAAGCACAGTGATTTTTAAGATTGATCTGTAGTGCTTCTCCCACATGTTGCACTATTGTATTAACAAAATGCGCTCCATTATCTGAATAGACTGTTTCTGGTATTCCAAATCGTGGAATGATGTCTTTGCACAGTGCTTTAGCCACTGTAAGTGCATCTGCATGTTTTGTGGGGAACAATTCTACCCATTTTGAGAAGGCATCAATTATGACTAAACAAAATTCCTTCCCTTCATGTTTACTCAACTGTATATAATCCATATGAATCACTTGAAAGGGATATTGTGGTGTGGGGAATTTGCCTCTTTGGGGTCTCAAATTGCCTTGTGAGTTGTGTTTTGCACATGTCATGCATGCTCTACAATGCTGTTTTGCATATGCATCAAACCCATAAAGACAAAAAATAGATTGTAATTGCGATATCATACCCCCTGATGAGACATGCGTCACGCCATGGCTCATGATAGCTGCCCATTTAAACATATTTTTTGGCAATATGGGTTTCTTTTGTGGTCATAAGTACAAATCATTTGCATATGTAGCTCCTTTATTTAACCACGTTTGTTTTTCTTTTTCAGTTGCCTGCTGTTGCATGTCAGCAAGCAGTGTATGACCTAAATGCAAATCCGGAGAGGTTTCGTGTAGGAGAAAAATAGAAAAAGCTGCTGCTGCCTTTGCGGTTTTGTCAGCGAAATCATTTCCTTTTGAAACACTGTCAGAGCCTTTGGTGTGAGCCGCACATTTGCATATAGCAATTTGTTTAGGCAATTTCACAGCTTTCAGTAGTGCAGTTAGGAGTGTGGCATGAGTCACTGGCTTTCCAGATGATGTCAGCATTCCACGCTCTTCCCACAGTTTTGCAAACACATGCACTGTGCTGAAAGCGTACTGGCTGTCTGTATAGATTGTTACAGCCTTTCCTTTAAATAAATGACAAGCTGCAGTTAGAGCTACTAATTCAGCTGCTTACGCTGAGAATGATGATGGCAACGAAGTAGAATCCAATACTTCTGAAGTTGTGACAACAGCATATCCAGATTGTGTTTGTCCATAAGCATTTTTAGTGGAGGATCCATCCACATACACAATTGTACTGTGTGGGATGGGCGTATCCAAAAGATCAACACGGGCCTTCATACAGACAGTTGCTACATCAAAACAATTGTGCGGCTCACCATCCTCAGGTAAAGGTATCAATGTGGATGGATTCAATGTTGTACATCGCTCTACCGTAAGGTGTGGTTGTGATAATAGCAAGGACATGCACGAAAGATGTCTTGCTGGGGACAAAAAGCTCATGTTTGTCTGCAACAGAAGTGCAGAAACTGCATGTGGAACTTTCAATGTCAGCTGATGGAATAGAACAACATTACTGCTACTTTGAACAGCCATAGAGGCTGCAACAACAGCTTGTACGCATGGTGGTAGAGCACTTGCCACTGCATCCAATTTAGATGAGTAGTAGGCAACTGGCCTTAATTTTGAGCCATACACTTGTACCAAAACACTAGTCATGAACTTATTCTTACAATCAACTGTTTGAATGAATGGTTTACTATAGTCTGGTAGTGCCAAAACTGTGGATGACACTAATGTTTGTTTGACTTTTACAAAAGCTTCCTCAGCATCTTTGTTCCATTCCAGCACAGTTGACATTGAAATATCATCTTTGTACATCAAATCAGAAAGTGGACTAGTCAATTCTGCATAGCAGGGAATCCATGCCCTGCAGTAATTTGTCAGTCCAAGAAATGACATCATCTGTTTTTTAGTTTGTGGTTTCGGAGCATGTAAAATCGCTTCCTTTCTGTCAGACAGGATCGTGCGCCCTGTGGCTGATAATTCATGTCCTAAATATTTTACTTTATCCCTACACAACTGAACTTTGTTTTTACTCACTTTGTGGCCATTATCAAATAAGAAACACAATAATGCTACTGTGTCAGTTATGCAGTTCTCTCGTGTGTCAGAGGCAATCAAAATGTCATCAACATACACTAATAGTTGGCTATCTGCCGGTGGAACGAAATTGGCTAAACATGCTGACATGACTTGAGAATAAATAGTTGGACTCTCTGCGTAACCCTGCGGTAATCTGGTAAATGTATATCGTTGTCCTTTAAAGGTAAAAGCAAACCAGAATTGACTATCTAGGTCCACTGGTACAGAGAAAAATGCATTACTGATATCTATTACAGAAAAACAACTAGAATTTGATCTCAATGAGTTTAACAGTGTGTGCGGATCTGGAACACATGGAGCTCTTTTTACTACAGCAGCATTTACAGCTTGGAGATCCTGTATCATTCTCCATCCTACTGAGGGCGGAGCCTTTTTTACAGGAAATATGGGTGTGTTACATGGTGAATCTGGACATGGTACTATTACTCCTGCTGTTAACAAATCCTCTATTACTGGTCTGATTCCTTCAATTGCATCAGGTTTCAATGGATACTGTCTTACACATGGTCTGTATTCTGTTTTTGGTCTTATAACTACAGGTTGTGCATTTTTAATCAGTCCTACGTCTGAAGGACCTGTTGTCCACAATCCTGATGGTACTGAAGAGAGAAGATCATCTTCTTCAGGACTCAACTGAAACACTCAGGATTGTGAAGTGGACACATCAATATGTGTTCCGGCTGTCAGCACCAATGAGACATTAACTGGCACTTTATACAATTTAGTTGATGGACTGAACTCCGTTCGTGGCCCAACTCTGCTCCAATCAGTGGCTGACAAAGCTGTCATGACTGTCAGTCCCAAATCTTGCCATTCTGTCAAATATGGTTTACAAAGTGACACATGTAATGGCATACCTGTGAATCTCAATTTTAAAACATCTTCAGTGGCACCTGTCACTGTTATGACAGCTGTTGAGTTGCCATCATGAATCAAATCTGTCATTGTCAGCTTCACAGGTGAACTGTCTTTCAATTTGTTTTCATAGTCACCATCCGGACCTGGAGGATCTTTATGCCACATTGTGACATGCAGGTCAGGTGGTGACATCTTTTGTTCAGGATGTTTCAGTAGGGCTGTCGCTTGCAAGACGACATCTTTACCCCATCCTGCAGCATCTTCTTCAGAAATGTCAAATGTATAGTAATAGTGGAATGTGGGGTCATCGCTTTCTTCTCTCACCATGTTAACACCTCCTGTGCGCTCAACAACTAATTTCCCTTGTTCCACAATTATGGACAAGCCCAATGCAGTCAATCCGTCTCGTCCTAAGAGGTTAACTGGACATTGTGGCATGTTCAACACTGACATAGTACATGTCAGGCCAAATGGATCTGTCAACGTTATGGGTTTAGTGAGAGGGACATTTGATGTTTGCCCATTTGCTGAGCGAACTTTGAATGTTTCGCTGCTCAATTTATGGACTGGTATATTATCATTGCATGTAGTTCTACATGCCCCTGTATCACAAAGAAACACTACGGGCCGCCCATTTACTAACAAGGTCACTTCTGATTTGGGTACTGGATTTCCCAGTAAGGCACACAGATCCATATCACAATCAGACTGCCTATCTGATGTGGAGTCATGGATTATGGATTCTAGTCATTGTGGATATTGTGGCTGCGGAGGAGTATTTCGCTGTGGAGCTCTTTCCGCATTCGGGGGTGGATTTGGACAATTCCTAGACATATGT
Source organism: Thalassophryne amazonica (assembly GCF_902500255.1). NCBI lineage: Eukaryota > Metazoa > Chordata > Actinopteri > Batrachoidiformes > Batrachoididae > Thalassophryne > Thalassophryne amazonica. The sequence continues at coordinate 96,957,604 of NC_047115.1, forward strand.
CCCTCTCTTCCACAGTTCCAACATATCAGGGGACCACGGGGTGATCCTCCCTGTCTGTTCAGTGGTGGCTGTGGCGGCCATGGTCCTTGACGTTGTGGTTGTCCACCTTGTCTATTCTGCCATGGTTTTTGGGGACGTTTCCATTGTTTTTGCTGTCTCATATTACTCTGCTGGTAATATATTTCATCATCCCCTTGTGCCACATACACTCCTTTGTCATTACTTCCTGTCTGCTTTTTCTGTTTCAGGACCTCCTCGGCATGACAACAGTGAGTGTGTGTTTCTTCTAATGTGCCAGTTGGCAAGCCAATCCAGTGTTTCTGTATCCAAGCTTTTATATCCTTATTGGAATGCTGGATCAGAGCGTTTTTTAATTGTTGTTCATACACCGGTGTTCCTGGCGATATGCCACTATGGACTTTAAAGACACTCTCAAATCTGCATCTAAACTCTGCCCATGGCTCTCCTTCTTTCTGAGTTGTCCTAGTAATTTCAGTATAATTTATCTTTGGGCCCAATACTCCTTTTGCTCGTGTAATCATAGCTTCCACTCTTGTCTGCAACACTGGATTATCATGCTCCAGTGGCTTTCTTTCCGCGTCTACAGGATTCCAGTCCCCACGTACCTGACTCCACTTTGGGCCACATGCTTTCATCCATACCTGTTGGACCTCAGTTCCATCTAGGTGATACGACTTTCTAATGTTTTCTATGTCTTGCATGAATCCCTCAATGTCAACATGAGGTGATGGTATCATGTCAACTGCTGCTTTGATATCATCAGCATTCCATGTTCGATATACGAGCATGGTTGATCGGTGCCCTGGAGTTCCTGCACGAGGATTTGGTACTTCTATCAAAGGATAGGTACCTTCCTGGTCACTGTGTTCCTCCATGGGAGGAGCTGTAGGCACTTTTGTTTGACTGCGTGTTTGTGGCTTTTCTTGTTTTTCACTTTTTACTTTAGGTCGCACCGCCATATCATACTGTGGTGGCGGCACATCATCATCCTCTGGTAGAGGAGGGTACAAATGCATTGTTGCCGACGGTCCAGCCGCCGGTGGTTTCTGAGGTTGTGGTTGTTGTTCAGGTTCTCTATGTGGTATTATCACATCTTCTTCTACCTTCCCTACACCCTTCTTTTTCCTGGCTTTTTCCAACCTACGTTTCTCTGCTCCTTTCTGTCTGTTCTCTGCTTCTTCCTCCCAAAATGCCACTAAGTCTGCCCCTAGTTTCTGCTTCTTTTTTTTATCAGCTTTATGTTCCTTTTCCAACCTTTCCTTCAGTTTTTGAATACTAGTCAGGTTCAGTCGTCCGTCAAAGTCATGTTTATTTATCCAGGTCTCCAATTTCTTTGTTGCTTTTGGATTTTTTGCTTCCATAAATTTCCAGTCGTCAGTTGATAAATTTTCCTTATTTTTAGACGTCTTTCCCCCCATTTTTATTATTATTCTTTGTTATAATTTGGACTTCAGACGGGGGCACACCTAGGGTGTTCTAAATCTGAAGTTTTCACTTTCTTTGGACGTGACAATTAATTTGCCGTCGTGTGGTTGATTCCTTTCACCTCCCCGTAGGAAGCGGAATCACTTGCCTCTGCTTCCACACACGGTTGTCACTTACGTTGCCCAAAGTATTACACTTTCACACAGTTATTTTATTTACACAAATACATAGAAACACTTTTAATAACCGTACGCGTATTCTTAGGCCAGGGGAGCTCGCCCTCCCGTGGAATTTAACTAATGTCCTGCATTAGGGGACTCCACCGTCCCTGCGAGATTTAACTGCCTTTTCACTGTGCACGTATTTCACTGTGCACGTATTTCTACCCGGTATTTCCTTTACGTATTAAAACAGAGGAGTCCGTACCCTCCTTCGGAATTTAACTACGTGCGTTCCTCGCTACCGTAGAGGAGTCCGCCCTCCTTGCGGAGTTTAACTGCTTTACATTAACAGACGATTCCACGCCATCGCTTACGGAGTTTAACTGTTTTATGTGATCTGATCACCACTCATTCAGTACTGTCACAAAGAAATTCTACTCACTGACTCGACCTCCTGTCTGTCTTCTTCGGGAAAATCTCGTCAACCAGACGATGCCAACGCCGGTCGACAACTGCAGACACGATCAATCGATCGGACCTTGGCCAAGGATTTTCGTCTGGACTTGACGACCCCCGCCGGACACCTCCGGTATTGTTGAGATCCCGGACGTAGCCTCCAGTCAATGTTGGGTATTTTCTCCTCCAAACATTCTTAAAACCTTTAACAAGACAAACAGAGTCAAGAAACACCAGTGAGACAGAAAGTCAAATTTAGCTCGCGAGGAGTGCAGACAGTCCGTACACGTAGTACCACTGAAAGCACTGGGGACTGCTGCGCATGCTCACTCTTTTTATTAGGAAAACCTACCCACATTGTGAAACTTGTCCTAAGGGGGGGGGGGGGGGGGGGGGTTCGCATGACAAGTTTCCTCCCGTAATACAAAACATCTCATGGCACGTATGCCAATGGTTGCAGCTGTGTGGAGAAACGGTTCCTTTTGTTTAATCATATCATTGAAGGTCAGCACATCCCGTTCTTGCAGGCTCCTCTGTTTGCACTTATCATCTGTTCTGCAAAAGCTTGGAGTGTCCTGTTCAAAACAGTAAGCATTTGCACAGCATAAGGTCAAAATAACCTCCATCTCTTCACTCCCAGTCGTTAGTAGCTACAAAAACAAAGTTGTGCTATCAGTGTAATAATAACAAGTACATTCTCAGGGTTACGTTAAGACAGGTGCAAAACAGCTCAATAACATTTCATCAAAACAAAGACAAAGGAACAAATGTTTAACAGTGATAAAATATATATATATATAAAATCTTTAACAGTAGGAGCAGACGGAGAGCCTCTGATGACAATCAGACAGTGTGTAACTATCAGGATTGCTCCACTAGTTTGCATGTGAATGTTACTGGATAACTCTGTTGCTTTCTCTGCGTTAAGCAGTTTACCATACAAATGGACAACAAAACGCATAGACCATTTTGTATATATTGTTCAAAATGTGCATTTGTGTTTATTGTTTGAACCTTTTTGTTGTAGAGTCTTTCACATAAGACCGCAAATTACCTTAATAAAGTGTCAGAACAGTTGTTTATTATAGTTTGCTGTGTTTTGAATAAATTTTTTGATTGTAAACCTTTTGTATTTTTGATTGTAAACCTTTATTACACTTATAAAACACAACAAAACATATATATTTTGAAAGCACAGGTTGTCCTGGAAAAAAAGAGACATAAAACTTGATTGTGGGATGCAGGGAAAGCTGTAAACAGCAATAATAAAACATTTATGCAGTAATAAAACATTTATGCCAGGCGAGTGAACTGTCCAAAAAAATGCCCTCAGACCCCAGAGGGTTAATCATGATCAGAAAAATTCCCCCTCCTGAAAATTTTCAGGAGCCGCCACTGCTTCAGGGAGTAAACGTCCTCCCAGATATTTGTTCCATCCTCCCTCTAAACCACCTGATTCTAAGGAGTTCAGCTCTTTAGGCAGGTCGACGAGCTCATCAGTGAAATCACCTGTTTTAGGTGCACAGGTAGAAACAGTACACAGTAGGACTTTTACTCACTGAAGCCGGGGTTTTACACCCCTGGTGGTGATGTGTGGCACCACTTCTGACCTGACACGGTACCAAAAACCCGAGAACCTCCCATCATGATCACAAATCCTGTTTTTAAAAGCAGGATTTTATTTTATTTTTTCCAGAGTCTATAACTTGTGACATGGTGTTAAACAGTGAGACTTGTTTGACCTGAAGTTGCAATGTCATTTTATTGTTTTATTTTTTTTCCCAGCCAAAAAGTCTCCAGTTCCTGTGGACCAGGTCAGTGCCTCAGCTCACTCTGCAGGTGGCAGTGGGAGGAGAAAACGCAAGATCCAGTTGGTGCCCAGCCACCGTGAAGACCACATCCCTCTGGTACGGTCTTTTGGGGGGAAAATTGTGTCGTTATCCTTTAAAATTGCTCATAATAATGCCAGTCCTTTTAAAAAGTACAGGTTAAATCTCTTAGTCATCTGTGACTGTCGGTTTTCTCTGAACTTCACCGCGAAGACAATATTTCTGTCAGTCCTGAAGACATTTGATCAAACACTTGGGTTTAACAGATATGAATGAGATATTTCATGTTTTGACAAATTGTATGCTGATAGACTGCGGTTACCTGCAGCATGTGAGGCCCGATGTGGGAGCACTGACTGTGATTCGGTGGATGTGCTGAAAAACTTGAAGCCTCAGTTAATAGTACTTCTCTTTAAACCAAGCTTTCCATGATTGGGCCATCACCTGTGTGGCTCATGTTCCTGCAGTTGGGCAGTGCAGTCTCGTTTGAGGGTAAGGGGCTAAAGGGGTAAAATATGACGCATATGACTTAATTTTGCTACACCGACACGACGTCTCATGTTTGCCTCGTCTTCCCTTTTCCACTGGGAACCGAAAAAAAACAGCACTTTTCACGACTGCTTTGGTGATTGTAGCCAAAAACAAAAGTTATGCTGTGTATATATTGCGGAATGGGAGCAGCTGTCCCCATAGGTGGTCACATTTGGTGATATCACTCAGGGTTCAAAGGAAACTGCAGTGCCCTATTGCGTCGACCTGAGTTGCATGGCACCGGCGGGGCTCTGGAGGCAGTCCACCTATGGGGCTTGAACCTGGTGTAGACGTGCTTTCAGGTCTACTTTACGTTGGAATACATTTGTTTTGGTGTGCTGATGATTTTGGATCCATTCTCACAGCTCATGGCCACACCCATCTCTGGCAGCCTGGAAGACATCTGGTCTAGAGAGTAACCTTAGTTTTCAGCCGTCACATGGCTTCATTGTGCTTGTTGCTTTTCAGCCTTCTTATCCGGAGCTGGACTGTACAGTGACTGTCGAAGCCCTGGATGGAGACAGAAGAGCCGCCATCAGCAGGATCCTGAAGGCTCTGGAGACGCCCTGTGAGTCGTGCTGGCACTGCTTGTACTTACCCCAACACAGTAGAGGTTGACGTTTTATTCACACTAAACTACACACGTCTTGCTGATGCTCTTCCTGCAAGACTGGAAAAGGAAATTAGGCAGGATGAGACAGTAACCCAATATGACTCGAAGACCAGTTTCTTATTTATTTATTTCTCTTCTCCCCCCCGCCCCCCCAATGTGAAAACTGCCATTCATCATGGGTGTGTTATGGCTCCTACACTGTTCAATGACTTCCATGCTTTTGTTAGTGAGGAAAGGTTTTCTAACCTTGACTTCATGACGATGCTGTGATCTTTGCAGAATCCGTGGATACTCTGATGGCAGGTCTTAAAGACAAATGCGCACAAATAACCACTAAAAATGAGAAATGAAAAATGTTGATATTTAAAAAAAAAACCCTGAACAATAAAAGTCGATAATAAGTGCGCAGGTGAAAGGTAAATCTTAATAACAACAGCTGTGTGAAGCCTGCGCTCTCGTGCAGGTGTCAGCCGCGGCCATGTTGTTGCTATGTCATCGGGAGAACAGGACCAGCCGATTCAGGCCCAAATCGATTGTAAACACATCGAGCTGTTTTCAGACTATTTTTTCTAGTGCGGAGCTTTTTTGTGAAGTCCAGTCTGAAGGTGTTTGTGAGGAAGCTGTGGGGGACACGCCCGTATCATTTGAGCCTCATTTAGATCACAGTGAAGGAGACAAAAGCTTGAAGGAAGATCTTCAGTCTGACAACCGTGATGATATTGACAGACTTCAAAACACAGAATGGTGATTATAACAAAAATAATAATAATAATAATTCATGTGGGCCGATTTCGGCATGCGAGCGGAGACGATAAACTAATATTTTGATGAGTGATGAGGATGTGCAAATTTTTATGTATGATTTTTTTTTTCTCTTAGAAACGGGTACATATTTCAAACCTGAAAAATGACACACATCATCTGTTAGGGACTGAAAATATCAAGTATTTGTAAAATAAATCTTATTTCCTTCAATACCATCAGTGTACTGCATGTTAGTAGGCAGTACTAAAAAAAAGTAGCAGGCCAAAAAAAAATGATGCGGACTGATTTTGGCATGCGGGCGGGGATGATAAACTGTTTTCTTAAGGGGGGGGGGGGGGGGGGGGGGGGGGGGGTAAAATGAGAAGGCCAGCTTGCGATCTACTTACTGCGTGTTTCAGCCCGCTGGTCCACAGCTGTCAAACTTCTGCTTCCAGCTGAAGTCTCACCCTGTTGAGTCCCCGGACGAGGGTGCAGAAAAGTTCTTGGCACAGCTGTTGGCAGCAGTATTTTGGGATGCTGAACATTGAAACAGTGAAACAGTGTCAAAACAGCTGTCTTCAAAATGTGCGCAGCAGAGGACAGAGAATTCGCTGGCTGATCACTTATCTCACATGCAGCGACCATGTTTAATCCACTCAGTCCGACGCACGCAATCCTTAGGAAGCATAAATAAGATGACTCCGTCTTTACGAGTGTTTGAACAAAAGCCGGCAACACATCGAGCCGGCATAACTCCAGAAATGAAGCACTTACACACAGAAATATGTCCGATCGCTAACAAAACAAATGGGACAGCAAAGATGGTGGTTGTCCTGCTGACGTCACTTCCTCCTCCTTCTCCAATGTCCTGACTCACCCGGAGGTTCCTGGTTTTTAGTGGCGCGCAGTTTGAAGTCTGAATATTCATCTCTTCAGTAACCGCACAGCGGGAAAGCATTCATTTCAAACTGTTGTTTCATTTTAGTCTTAAATACTCAAAAAAACCTTACATATGGTGTTACCTCCACTTTAAGGGTCTGTCACGCATGACAATTTAGCCAGTGTATGTACATTTAATGAAAAATTTGGCAAATGCATTGGATACATTGAATAAGTTATGCAGCTGTCACACCTTGACCATTTAGCCCAGGGGTGCCCAAGTTCGGTCCTCGAGATCTACCTTTCTGATACTGTTAGTTGTCTCCCTTCTCCAACACACCTGAATCCAATGAAAGGCTCATTAAAAGCCTGCTAACGAAAGTACCGGTGTTCTCTGGTTCAGGCTGAGAAACACAACAAACACAGAGGGACGTCTTTAAAAACACTGCGTTTCTTCAGCCACAGCAAGGAACTAAAGTATTTTCAGACATCATTTTCCAAATTCAGGAGGCTTTGTGTGGATAAGTTTTCTTCATTCCAGGAGGATGAAGATGAAATGAGGGTGGACATTTCAGCAAGACAGGGATCCCAAACACACAGACAAGGAAACTCTCAGCTGGTTTCAGAGAATGAACATAAAGCTGCTAGAATGGTCCAACCAATCAGCTGACTGGAATCCAACAGAAAATCTATGGAAAGAACTAAAGGTCAGAGTTCATAGCAGAGGTCCACAGAACCTTTAAGATCTGAAGACTGTTTGCGTGGAGGAATGGACCAAAATCACACCTGATTAATGAATGAGGCTAGTTTCTCCAGACAGTAGCCGTCTAGAAGCTTCTTTACCAACAAAGGCTTTTGTATGCAGTATTAAATACCTTTCAGGAAGTGTGTTCAATACTTATTCCTGTGTCATTCCATTCTATTATACATAACTTAATTTCTGTACTTATTTGTTTTAGTTTCTTTGTATGTGTGTATTATTTGGGTTTTTACTGACAGCTTGTGAAAATTTCATGTTAATATCACCTTTGGAAATATATTTACTCAGAAAAATGGTGACATGTTCAATACTTGTTTTACAAGCTGTAGATAGTTGTTATAGAAATGTGGGAATGGACCAGTTGTCTGCCCAGGTGGTTGCCATCCAGGACCCAAGGCTGTGCTGTGGTGGTGTGGATACAGCGACTCACAGCACCAGCCCATGCTCCCAGACCTGAGTTGACTGGTTCAGAACAGGAACATGATGGCATGCTATTTATGCTGTAGCAACAACAGCCGGATTCTTCTTCTGGGTTTCTTCTGTGTTGTGCTTTCTGTGAGGTCATTCGGTGAAGTTAGTTTGATCATAGGAGTAGAGACTGGAATGCCAACTCAAGATCTCATTCCATTGAGTTTTGTTTGTGAGCTTATGACCCCGAGATTTCAGCCACTCGGCCGCGAGAGTTGGGCTAATTCACTTCCGGTCGTCTGCCAGCAATAAGACCAGATGTGCTTTTAAAGTGTGTCTTGTTGCGTTTTCTGCCGTGTAAGTGTAGCTTGAATGAAGTTCTTTTTGATTTTAATTTGTATTCAGGACAAAACTTGCTAATATTATTGATAAGAGCATGCAGACTGTCAGCAACTCTGGCAGAAAATCACAGTCAATAATAATTAATTATTCATAAAGCATGTAAAAATACAATAACAGCACACATTCATCATTTAAAAAGCATTGTAAAACTCATAAATATAACCGTATAAAACTCATAAATTGCATAGTAAAAGTCATCAAACACCATAATAAAATTGTCAATCAAAAATCAAACACTCTAAAGTAATCACAGTATTCCTTTGAAGTAATAACACTTGGAGTATTTAGCACATGATGAGGGAGGCTGTACCACAAAGTTACAGCTAAATATAAAATATTTTCTTGAGTCATTTCTCCATATTTGTACCTCAAAAATTATGAGAGTGACCTCTCAAACATAAACAAAGTATTTACAACAAGACCAAGCATTCATGATATGCACACTCTTAAGGCTATGAAATTGGGCTATTAGAAAAAAAAAAAGTAGAAAAGGGGGTGTTCACAATAATAGTAGTGTGGAATTCAGTCAGTGAGTTCGTCATTTTTGTGGAACAAGCAGGTGTGAATCAGGTGTCCCCTATTTAAGGATGAAGCCAGCACCTGTTGAACATGCTTTTCTCTTTGAAAGCCTGAGGAAAATGGGACGTTGTTCAGAAGAACAGCATAGTTTGATTAAAAAGTTGATTGCAGAGGGGAAAACTTATACGCAGGTGCAAAAAAATTATAGGCTGTTCATCTACAATGATCTCCAGTGCTTTAAAATGGACAAAAAACCAGAGACGCGTGGAAGAAAACGGAAAACAACCATCAAAATGGATAGAAGAATAACCAGAATGGAAAAGGCTCACCTATTGATCAGTTCCAGGATGATCAAAGACAGTCTGGAGTTACCTGTAAGTGCTGTGACAGTTAGAAGACGCCTGTGTGAAGCTAATTTATTTGCAAGAATCCCCCGCAAAGTCCCTCTGTTAAATAAAAGACATGTGCAGAAGAGGTTACAATTTGCCAAAGAACACATCAACTGGCCTAAAGAGAAATGGAGGAATATTTTGTGGACTGATGAGAGTAAAATTGTTCTATTTGGGTCCAAGGGCCACATACAGTTTGTGAGACGACCCCCAAACTCTAAATTCAAGCCACAGTTCACAGTGAAGACAGTGAAGCATGGTGGTGCAAGCATCATGGTATGGGCATGTTTCTCCTACTGTGGTGTTGGGCCTATATATCACATACCAGGTATCATGGATCAGTTTGGATATGTCAAAATACTTGAAGATGACATGCCCTTGAAATGGGTGTTTCAACAAGACAGTGACCCCAAACGCTGGCTGTAGCGCAAAAGACCGGAAGTGAAGAACCCAAACTCCTCTTGCACATGCTCAGCACAACCTCAGCCTCCGAGATCAGGAGTTGGCGTTCCATCTCTCTACTTGTATGGTTTGATGTTTTCCTGGTTATTTGGCACCGTGAGTGCAGCGTTTTGCTTGTGAATAGATATGTGGAAGAAAATAAGCAGATTTACCTACCACACAGTGAATCTTCATCCTGTGACATCAAGGCCTGGTGTGCTGCTCTGCTCCACCTCATACTTCACCTCACTCAATATGTGGTAAACTGATCTTCTGACCAATTTGTCATTCATCCTTTTGTAGCACCAGATCCAGAGAAATCTGTTTCTCCTCCGCCGGGTTCTGTCCAGACCACATCATCTACCAGCATTGCTCCCATACCCAGCACTGTCGTCACTGTCATCAACCTGGATCCCAGTCCAGATGTTGGACTTAGCTCGTCATCGGCTGCAGCTCCAGTTCCACAGCTGGAGGCCCTGAAAGCGGAGAGTGCCACCGTGGCTACAGGTCAGAACGATTGATTGATGCTCTGATGACTGAATGACTCTGACGCTCACTGTTTCTGAGTGAGACCCGGTATCTGTGTCTGTGTAACTGGCATATTACGAGGAACCATTGTCGATATTCATGCGTTCCATGACTACTCAGAGGGCCAGAATGTGGCCGATGGTTGATTTCATATACGTGAAAACAGATTGTTCTGGATGTGACTCAGCAAGTAGCTGGAACTGAATCCTATTAAAAATCAAACTTGAAAGCACCTTCTCCAGCACAGAGAGCAGCAGTGTGACACCCCTATAGGGTCACCCTTTCCTGTCCAGATTGGGACAAGTTCTTTGTTCCAGTCTGCAGGGATGATACCTGTCTCCCAGACTGAAACAAAGATCGTTTGTAATGCAAGAACAGGGTTCTTACCAGGATTTTTTCACAGCATAGGGGAGAACATAGGGGAGGCGAGCGCTCCAAGCACAACTATTGTACAGTGATGAAAGTTTTCCGGAAATAACCGGAAATCCGGCTTTTTACTCACGTGGGGAACATTTCTGGGTTGTTTTTGATAACATACGTCAGAATCTGTTCATTCAGTTCCACACCCAAACAGTTGGTGGTGGTAATGCTCAGTGTTGGTTTGCAAGCTGCTAATAAACTCCAATGAAGAAGAAGAGTTATTTTGTTTTAGTTTTGGGGGGGTTATAAAGTCATATTTTTGGGGACTGCACGGTGGTTCTCCTAACGGTTAACTTTTTTGTGGACATTAAAAATAATGAGCTGCGTTTTTCCTCCAGTAATCTTACATTAAGTTGAGCTAATGTAGCGGCTGCACTCTGCGTTGTGTTGTTATGACTCCTCCCATTCGCTCCCCTCGGGACGCGAACTCACGAGCTCCGGCATGGGAGTCGGACTCTCTAACCAGAAGGCTAAAACCCAGGGCTCTGGCCTTGTGACCGGAGAATCCTTTTGAGCTGTTGGGAATGAGGTTTACTAACTACATCTGCACAGCGACACCTGCTGGCCTCCGTTACACTAACGGGTGAAGCTTAGTGCTCTGCTGAGGTTTATCAACTAACATTAGCTTTTTCTATCTGAGTAAATGTTTTATATTCGTAAATTGTTTTACCTATTTTTATTTTTACCAAATAAAAGTACACAGTTTTTTAATTGTTACTGCGTAACTGCAAGAAAAGTCTCAACGTTAAGTAACAGATTTTTTTTTATTTTAATTTTTTTTTTTTTGCTATCGAGTATATTTCTTTTATGTTTTAAGAAATATATTTCTTGTCCCACATCAGAGACAAACATTTGCTGAATTAATCTACTAGACTTAAAAATGTACACATTACTTTTCATGCTATTTTATTTGTCTAAAAAAATGCACACGGTTCCTTATAATGTTAATCAAGAAATTAACTCAACAACAGATAAGTTATTTTAATTTACAGATGAACGTCAAAGATTTATACAGAATGTTTTTTGTTTGTTTGTTTTTTGGTAAAAGTATTTTAATTACACGTTTTCTAATGTAAGATAAGTTTAACTTCAAAATGTACATTAGTCAGAAAATAATCTTGAAGTAAACACAAATTTGTAAGGATTTTAAGGTGGCCAAGAATTTGATAAGAAAGAAATGAGCTATGTGTGTCTGAGGAACATCAGAACTGCTAATTTATACACAGCAGTTTTCTAAAGAAAATCCTTACAAATTTTTTTTTACTTCAAGATTAATTTCTGATTACTGTACATTTTGAAGTTTTTTTTTTTTACATTTCCTACTTGAGGTTTTGGTGTTCAGCTCCATCACTGGAAGTTTTTGAACTTCATCTCTACAAGGTTCTCTGCACAGCAAATATTGAAATGTTCCTGATGTGGGACAAGGGAAGAAATATATTTATTAAAATATAAAGAAACAAAACAGTGCTGTGCTATTTTCTTTAAGGTCTGATTACTAGGTAGTTAAAAAATTAAAATAAAAAAAATCAAAGTTATTTAAAGCTGAGACTTTTCTTGTAGTCAAAGCAGTAGCAAAAAACTAGCTTCATTTGGTAAAAATAAAAATAGATTGAACAGTTTACGAATATAAAACGACCCCCAACACTGTGATTTGGATCCTCTATGCCAGCTGTGCCCAACCCTGTTCCTGGAGGGCCCCTGCCCTGCAAGTCTTCCATGTCTACCTTCTGAGTGGAGTGTCCCTGTGTCTCGTCTTCAGCTCAGAGTCCGCTCGATGCGGCTGGGCGGGAGACTGTGTCTGCTTGTTTGGGTATTTTATTACAAACACCTGGAATGATACGGCTTGTTGTGGTGAAACGTCCTGACGGATCAGACCAGCTGTCTGCAGCTTCACCCGTTAGATTCACTTAATGTATGATTACTGAGAAAATACACAGCTCGTAACTATTAATGCCCACAACAAAGTGAGGAGAATCAGACCCCCAAAATATGATTTAATAAACACCTGAACCCAGGTTAGGTGATTTGGACTTAAGACAGGTGTGATCAGGTGTCTTTCATCACATGTAGAGACAAAAAATAAGTAATATCCTCAACTAAATCAAACCACTTTTTTACTTGTCCAGCTACACTTTGAATGTCAACATTTAGTTAACTGAAATGAAGGCGTTAACTTGTTACTTTCCAAAACTAGCTTCCTGGCACACAGCAGATAGGCCACGGGGCAAAATCTGTCTGAGGCACAGTTTTTGAGTTTGTGGTGGCTTTTGAGGGGCAAGAGAATTCCACTGGATTTTGATCTGTAGTAGTCACAACTATCAGAAAATGCAAAGTTCCCACAAAAATAGTTGCTCCTTAATTAGTAATTAGCCGTTAATTAGCAACTTTTGCATAATCCATCAATACGGAACATGCAGATTGGAGAAAAGGAGGAGTGTTGATCTTTGTCGGACATTCTGGAGGTGTCCATCGTAATGAACAGGTCATATGAGAAACTGTAGAGTTCCGACGTTTCAAAGCCATGTAAACGATGGCTAGTGACGATGTGGATGGCGGCGATTCAGTGAGTTCACGAGCGATTATGATGATGACATGTTTTCTCAAGTTGAGGGGGTTATTTAGAGGTGTAGCACCTGTGATGGACTTCTCCCGTGCCCTGATGTTGTCTTGTTGTCCACACTTCACGAGGTTTGTTTACACTTTGCCCTAAACCGGAACTCTGCTGAAATCAACCTCTTGCGTGAATCGCGGACCGCCAGACGGTGCAAGATTCACAACTGCAAAACACTGAATAGGCTAACCTGTAGAAGTTACGTTTCTGTCCATCAGTCTGATTGTGAAGTTGTGTGTTTTTTGTCTTTAGTGTCTGCAGTGAGCACACTGGGAGAAACCAGGAATTCAGTAGTCAGTCGTCCCACGGGTTTTCCACAGCTCCGACCGGCCTCTGGGGACCAGCCTTTTGCCTTTGATCAAGTTGTGGTCCAGACCTCCAAGGCACCCAGCAGCACCTCTACTGTAGCTGGAAGTGGTCTGTTTGGGCCGCTCTTCACTGATTCTTCAGCCTGCAATCAAAGTACGACTCATACCACAGTCAGCAGCACAGAGCCGGTCAGCACCACAAACTGTCTCCTGTCATCAGGCTTTAAGCCCATTTTTTCCGTCAACACCCCCACATCTGGCACCACAGAGAGCGAACCTACTGTCCAGAATCTGAAGCTAATCTTTGGAAGTACTACAGAAGGTACCAGTAACAGACAGTCTGCATCCTTCATGGTCACTAGTCCAGCCCCAAGTACAACTTCCTCCGGTACATCCTTGGTGCAGGCCCTCACTACAGGGAACACCTTCACGTGTGGCACCACCACCAGCTCTGCACCTTCAGTTGTCTTGACTGGTGCTGCCACCACCTCCAATAACAGTATGTTCACATTCAGTTCTTCTCAAACTGCTGCCCAGAATGCATTTGGGTTTGACCAGGGAGCCTCCAGCCAGAGCCCAATGGCTACTTCACCTGGGGGCTTAGCTTTGGCCAAAACCACCTCCACTGCTGCTGTCGCTACCACGACCCAAACCACAAACTCTTTTGGAAAGTCACCATTTGAAACAACAGCAGCACCATCAGCTTTCAGTTCTTCTTCAACCCAACACAACAACCTGATGACCTTTGGAGGTAGTGTGACATCATCCACACCTGCATCCAATTCCTCCTCAGACCGTTTCACTTTAGGGAACACAGGATTTGGATCCAACTCAGTGGGGGCTCCTTTTGTAGGTACCACAACTCCTGCAGCTGCACCAGGCTTCACATT